>NW_004444176.1:1774901-1776227 GCF_000243295.1 Trichechus manatus latirostris
GAAAAACCACTTAAGGAGATGAATGGATGCCTTCAAAGAAGAGAGGAGAGGAAGAGAAGTCAGTCCTCCCTCTCCTTTCCAAGTTAAAACATGGCTGCAACCTCAGTTTAAACCATCAGCATTTCCTTAATTACAAATCAGAGCAGCAAGGTAGAAGGAAGGGAAGACGAAAGAGAAAAAAAAAGGCATGCCAAACAGAGAGGGCATCGCTCACCAGCTCTCTGACTCCCTCCCAGCCACCAGGGCCAGACCCCAGGGAGACAAGAGGGCCCATGAATAAGACTGAAGGCCCAGGAGCTACCAGGAAAGAGTTTCTGGGTGAGGGAAATAACAACAGAGGGGAAAGGACCCACAGTCCGTGCTAGGAAGGGACATCTGGTCCTTAACTTCCCACAGCAGGGTATTAAAGGATTGTGGGCTGGCTTGCGGAGAGGGGCGGGGGGCAGGAGCCCTTCCGGCACAAGCAGGTGAGCACAAACTCTGACACCTTCTCCTCTCCACATTTAAACAGCTCTTTGTTCCACAGGCACAGACTCTTGTTTACAAACCCAGATTTTTCTCCCCATCAATTTGATTCAGAGTCAATGACATCTGGTTTTTCTTGGCTCTGCTGCCCACTTCCCTCCCTCTGGGATGTGGGTCTGTGGACTCCCAAGACAAACACCACCGCTTCAAGGGCTTCGCGCACACATACGCACACCCGTGCATGCGCTGCCCAACATCTAGTTTTTCCAGTCCCTCTCTTCTTGGACTTCAGGAGTCCGAATCCTGAGGAAGCCTGTCAGCTCCCTCTAGGCACCCGGCGCTCTCTAACTCATTTCAAGAGTTGGGATGACCCATCTCTAATACCCAGTTCTCCCTCCCACTGTGTTTTCACTTCCAGTGAAGCTCTCCCACTGGCAGCACTTCCCCTTCCCCCTCCCCAAACTGCATCTTTCTCAGCATCCTCCTCAGATGAATGAAGAGGAAACAGCGTGATAATGACACCCTAGGTGAGCAGCACACTTCTGCTTTCAAGATGTTGTTTCAGCAGAGTAATTTCAGGGAGGAATTAACCCCATTTGAAAGATGAAGACACTGAGGAACAAACTCATTATCAGATCAGCCCAGGGCCAGTGAGGAGGTGGACAACTGGCCAAGAGCCAAAGTCCCTGGTGACCCCATTCCACGCATTCTGCCATAACAATGATAATAATGCAAGATAATGTGTGTGTTTCATTACAGGCACTCTCACATTTTCAAATACTTAATTCTCACATTAAGTCTATGAGGGACATATATTATTTTCCCCATGACAGATGAGCCAACTGTAGCTTAATTAGGTTA
>NW_004444176.1:1777242-1781828 GCF_000243295.1 Trichechus manatus latirostris
TCAATCAGAATCACACAGCCAGTAAGGAATAGAGCCAGGACTGGAACCCAGCTTGGTTCAACCCAGTGCTCACTACTCCATTACTTAGAGGGGGATCTCAGGGTCTCGCCACACCACGGTGTTCTCCTCCTCACTACAAGGTCCCATTCAGAGCAACAAGATTCATTAGTTCATTCATTCATACAGCAGCATGTACTGGACATCTACCATTTGCCAAGCAATAACAGAAGTACTGGAGCTACACAAACAAAACTTAACACCTCCTGCTCTCCAGGATCTGTGCCGGGAAACAGACAGGCAAAGAGATAATTACACCACATGACGAGGGATGACAGGCAGCACCTGGTACAAGGAACTATACAGCCAGAAGAAGTGGTGCCCAAGCTCACCTGAATCCAAAGGAGAGCCAGGGGAAGAAGGAAGGCATTAGCGAATTTTCACAGATGTTTTCTCCCTGGGCTAACTTTTGAAGTTTGAACAGATTTACCCAAAGGACACCCAAAGGAAGGCCATTCAGAGCAAGAGAACCACACCTTCTTCCTGCTTTCATTTCAGGAGCTAGTCAAGGAGATTCAAAGAGTATCTTCTGCTTCCTCTTAAATCACTCAGTTCTGTTTTAGGTCCTTCCTCTTGGTAGCACCTCAGCCTTCTTCACTCTTTCTGACCTCCTGTCCGTCTTTCTCCATGCCCCTCAACACCCTCACAATATTTAGTTCTCGAGGATACAGAAAGGAAGAAGGAACTAACAATGTCTTCTTCCCTACTCCTTCCCCAGCCTTCTTTCCAGTTCTTCCTTTCAGCCTCTGTCCCACAAGCCCCTCCCCCTTCTACATCCTTCCAGAACACTTAATAGTTATAACAGTGTTAAAGAAAATGCCCCACTCTCCCTGTTTAAACTTAACTCTTAATCCTTCACAGACGCTAAAAACTCATAATAAAGACAGTTCTGGGGAAAGTTTAAATAATCAGATAAGCCATAACTAGCCTATGGAATGCAGACATGCAAACCAATCCAAGCCGCCTCCTGCCAATTAAGTGAATGACAACCAATTCATTGTAAATTTCCCTTTGGGGAAATCCCTTAACAGTCTGTACTGTATACATACTGATCACAGTTATAATGTGACAAGCTCATCTCTTCAGAAGTGTGCTCCCTATTCAAGAACAGTTTTTTCTGCCCAATAAAACCTTTGAACTCTAACTGACTTACTTATCAATTTTTTTCTTTCAACAATAGACAACATCCATTTCACACTCAAGGAACTCTGGTGCTGCAATGGTTAAGCACTGAGCTGCTAACCAAAAAAAGGCTGATGGTTTGAACCCACCAGCCGCTCCAAGGGAGAAAGATGTACAGTCTGCCTCTGGAAAGATTACAGCCTTAGAAGCCCTATGGGGCAGTTCTACTCTGTCTTATAGGGTCGCTATGAGTCAGAATCAACTTGCCAGCAATAGGATTTTTATTGCATACTCAACACGTACTGAGGAGTCTTCTAAGACAAGTGCTTTATATTTACTAAGGCTTTGAATCCCCACAACAATGCTCTTTTGGGAGCGTTCCACATTTTACTGCTGAGAAAACTAAAGCCTAGAAATGCCCAGCAACCTGCCCAAGATCACGCAGCTAGTGGCTGTCCGTGCCGGGAGAGCCTTGGCAGCAGACGCAGCAGCCTTGTTCTCCACCATCACAGCGAGATGCCTCTAAGAGAGCCTCCAGCCCCCACCCCAAGCTAGCCTGCAGCTCAGGCCACAGGAAACTCTCTTCCAAAGCCTTGTAAAAAAAACAAATGCCCTACTGACAAGGTCATGTAAAACAAAAGAAGACTGGGAAACTGCCACAGGCCAGAGGAAAAGGAGACATGACAACTGAATGCACTGTGGTGTCCTGGATGGGATCCTAGAACAGAAAAAGGGCATCTGTGGAAAAACTAGTAAAACCCAAATGAAGTCTGGCGTTCAGTTAACAGTAATGTACCAATGTAGGTCTCCTCATTTTGACAAATGTTATCACTGTCATGTAAGATTTTAATCATGGGAAAAACTGGCTGAGGGACATATGGGAAACCTCTGTTCTATCTCTGCAATTTTTCTGTAAATCTAAAACTACTGCAAAATTTAAAGTTTATTTTTAAAAAGAAACAAAAAACCCTGACCATGTATCAAGCTGCCCTAACCCAGACAGTAAACACTCCATTAATCTCTTTAGGTGGGGGGCTGAACTTCACTCACAGTCTCCAGAGACTGGGGAACGTTGCCATGGAAATGGCCCCTGCCAGAAAACAGGCTGACCTGATGTGGAGACAGTGATGGGGAGAGGGAATTGAGGAGGGGCCGAATATAAAGGTGCCTAGAGATAAGGCCCCTTGGGGACCACAGAATGGCAGGTAAATACATTCGCAGAATATCCTTGTTCATCCAGCTTTCAGGCTGTGGACTGGGCAGTGAAGATACAGGGAGAACGAGGTATGCACGATCTGTGCTCTCTAGAGTGGAGGACTTAGCAAGGCAGGCAGCTTCTGAAATTACAACACCATGTGGCTGCTGTTACAGACAACAAAAATAAAGAGCTCTGGGAGCCCAGGGAGGGCATGGTGGATGCCTTCTGCCTGGGATCTGGAAGCTTCGCGAGGTGGTAACACAGGGAAATGAGATTAGGGATGAGTAGGATTTTGCCAGGGGAAGAATGGGGTAGCTACACTTTCACCGTAGTACCACATCTTCTCCTTCATCACCTTTCTGGACAAGGGTGACCCATGACGTCTTGGGCTAAGGGTTTAGATATAACTAGGAGCCTTGGGCAGCCCAGTGGCACAGTGGTCAAGAGCTCGGCTACAAACCAAAAGGTCGGCAGTTCGAATCCATCGGCTGCTCCTTGGACACCCTATGGGGCAGTCCTACTCTGTCTTATAGGGTGTCTATGAGTCACAACTGACTCGATGACAACGGGTTTGGTTTTTTAGTTAGAAGCCTTGGAGGATGGACCAGTGGCCTCTGGGTTCATTAGCAAATTTATGGGTTCCCTGAGTAAATGTTCCACTCCAGGCAGGTGAGGTTCTACCAACTTACAGCTGGGGGGCGTGGGGAGAGGCATCATGATGAATAGGGGATGTGTAAGGTGGCACAGTGGTTAAGCACTCAGCTGCTAACCAAAAGGTCAGCAGTTCAAACCCACCAGCCACTCCACGGAAGAAAGATGTGGCAATCTGCTTCCCTAAAAGATTACGGCCTTGGAAACCCTATAGAGCAGTTCTACTCTGTCCTATAAGGCTGCTGTGAGTCAAAAAGGACCCCTGGTGGCACAGCAATTAAGCACTTGGCTGCTTACCAAAAGGCTGGCAGGTCGAACCCACCAGCCACTCCGTGGGAGAAAAATGTGGCAGTCTACGACTCATAGCAATCCTATAGGACAGAGTAGAACTGCCCCACAGGGTTTCCAAGGAGCAGCTATAGATTCGAATTGCTGACCTTTTGGTTAGCAGCCAAGTTCTTAACCACTGTACCACCAGGGCTCCTTCTGTAAAGATTACAGCCTTAGAAACCCTATGGGGCAGTTCTGCTCTATCCTATAGAATCGCTGTGAGTAGGGATTAACTCAGCAGCAATGGGTTCGGTTTTTTTAAGGGCCAATCTGGGTTGATCAGCCAACAGCCAAATGTTTAATAGATACCATGCAAGGTGCTAGGCACTGGGGCCCCAGAGGAACAGTATATCTGCCCCTGCATCAAAGATCATACAGTGTATTTGAGATGACCAAATACATTGCACGGTGATATAAAAAAAAACAGACAAACATGCTCAATTCTTGATCCTAGCTGGGGATCTCAGCCAAATCTGAGCTTCAATTCCTCACCTGACAAATGAGGATACTATAGAACCACCTTGATGAGAGGATTAGAGACAAGGTATATAAGGCTCCTATCAAAAGCCCTGTCCAACAGTAAATAAATGTCCAGCTGCTTAACAAATGATCATTGTTATTGCAGTTGATGTGGTGACAAGTCTGAAAGACAACAGGACACAGGAAACAAAGAGTCTAACTCATAAAAACAAGTCAGAAGGTGGTTTCAAACCCACTTCACAAAAACAAAAAACTCTACTGACTTAATAGAAGAAAAGTATTCTGTTGCAATGCAAGGCATAGCCCATGAGGGCTGCTGGAATGGAGAGAATATTCTAGGCTGCAGTGAGGGACTATTACATATGAAGAATGAGTTTTGGAAAATGGGTAGGAATTTGGACAAAGGGGGAGGGAACACTGCAAGGGACAAAGGACTACATGAATAAACGTCTCTCCTTTAGCTCCTGCTAGTTCCCCAGCCTCCCCAACACTCACAGGAATAAAAATAAAATTAATCCCCTTCTCTCATCCAAGCATTTTCTCTTCTGGCCTCCGGCTGCTGGGTCTATAATCCCTACTCAATCTCCATCACTCTGCTCTCAGCTCTGCTTTCCATCTGCTCATAGCAAAACAGCTCTGCCAGGGAGTGAATCCTTGCAGTGCACAGCGGAGATGAAGAAGGATTCATTGACCAAATTATCACAAAAAGAAGGATGGAATCTCAACGAAGGGGCTAGCTGGTATGTTT
>NW_004444176.1:1784182-1789272 GCF_000243295.1 Trichechus manatus latirostris
AACCTTCATCTAAAGTACAATTTAAAAAATCTAAAAAAATAAAATAAAGTACAATAAACAAAATTTTTTTAAAAAAGCGCTAGTCGTGGTGGTTGGTGAGTACCATAGGCATATGTCTCTGGAGATGCCCCACACATTTCGTATGTTCTTGATGGGGTATCTATAAAACATTTGCTGATAGGAGATGTTAAGAAACTCCAGGACCCCTGCCGTTCTTCTTAAGGGAGACTATGCCCACTTGAAGAGATTAGACGTTAATCTTAACAAGGACTTGAGGAGGGACCTGAGCTCAAGTCTTTCTTCTTCCAGGAAGCCACCCCCTCAATGCCCCAACCCTGACTCTCCAAAGCAGCCAATATGGTCCTCCCGTGGTTGCCTCTCTCATAAGGACAGTATCATAATGTCTGTTTCTTACGTGTTTCCCTACCTGACTGTGAACTTCCTGGGGGCCAGGAACATGTGTTAATCACCACTACACCCTAGTACCTACCACAGAGCCCGGGACATAGTAGGTGTGCAGTAAATGTTTGCTGAATGAAAAGAGGGCCAGACAAAAGGACCCTGGAGAAGGAATTGTCTGGACTCAGGGGATCTAAAGTTCTGCTACCGGGAAATCAGCAAGAACCACCTTCTGAGACAGGATGGGTAGAGGCACAGCACATTCCTGACAAGCTTGTCCTATGTCACCGTAGAGAAAGCCGACCAGGAGGAGCAGGGCAAGAGATAAGGTGAACGAGATCTTGTGACTACACCCTCAGCAAGGTTTGCCCTTCAATGTGGATGCTGCTCCCAGCAGGCCAAGTTCAGAGAACTTACATTCATGAGACCCCTCTCTTGGGGTGGGCGATTGTCAGGGACTATCTCACTTCACCCTCACAATGATCCTCTGGGGAAGGTATAATGATCCATTTCATAGATGCAATGCTGAGCCCTAAATCCTTCTCCAGAGCCTTATGTTTTCACAGCACTCAGAACAGGGCCAGGAGCCCTGGTGGTGCAGTGGTTAAAGCGCTTAGCTGCTAACTAAAAGTTTGGTGGTTCGAACCCACCAGCTGTTTCGTGGGAGAAAGATGTGGCAGTGTTTTTCTGTAATGATTTACAGTCTTGGAAACCCTACAGGGCAGTTCTACTCTGTCCTATAGGGTCTCTATGAGCCAGAATCGACTCAACAGCAGTTTGAGTTTGGTTTTGGGTTTTAGAACAGGGTTACAAGCAATGAAGCACTTTATAAAACCATAAATTCTCAGGGTGGATGGAGGCCTCCTACTTCATCTACCCCCTCCACAAAGAAAACCAAACCCACTGCCATCAAGTTGATTCCAACTCATAGCACCCCTACAGGACAGAGTAGAATTGCCTCACAGAGTTTCCAGGGCCGCAATCTTTACGAAAGCAGACTGCCACATCTTTCTCCCGGGGAGTGGCTGGTGGGTTCAAACCGACAACCTTTCAGTTAGCAGCCGAGCACTTAACCTCTATGTCACCAGAGCTCCAAATTCCTTCAACATCCAACAAGCTTCTTGACTTCCTCCCACACTGGAGGGATCACTACCTCTCTAGCCAGCTCACCCGACCGTTGGGCAACTCTGAGTGCCAAAAAAAGGTTTCTTACCCATCATTCTGACTTCTACCCATCAACCCCAGACTCTTCTCCTTGTATCTGCACAGCACATGACAGCCCTCCAGCTATCTGAAGACAGTTATCATCTCCCCTCCCCTCAAGGGTTTAGAAAGATCTCTGCAGAAAGATTGCACAGACTGTCCACTGTGAAATTTGTTTGGTGAAGGTTAACAGACACTCGATACAAGAATCAGATAGAGAAGATGGCATATCTTGTTGCAGTAGGGACAATCCCTCTTCTACTGGGGAGGTGCACACAGGAGGGGAACTAGACACCAAAATCCACATAAACCCTAACAACATTCTTCACAGAAAACATTTATATTGCCAGAAGAGACTTCTGAGATGAACCCAACTCCTTCTTTTACAAAGGAGGACTTGAGAAGCAGAGAGGTAAAGTGACACAAAGGAACACAGCGATTAAGCAGCAGAGTCACAATTAGAAAGAACCCTTTGAACCTGCAATCCCATCCTCTTTGCACCCCACCTCCATGCATCTCCCTGCTCCAAAACGCTAGAGCAGCCACCCCGTAATTTCAGGATAGTCCCATAATTACAGCACCCATCTACAGTCTCACTTTCACAACATCCCCAAGAGCCAACGGGAGGAAACAGGTCATTAAGCTCCGTCTTACAAAGGATAAGACCAAGGCATGGAGAGGTAACAGGACTTGCTCGGGTTCCCTGGCAAATTGAGTTTATACTTGGAAAGCAAAGCTCAGTAAAGACTCTGCTGTTTGTTGGCAATGGGCTGTTGAAAGAGGCCGTGCTCTGGAAATGGGTTTCCTAAGGAAAGGAAAGGAGCCGCCTCTGTCTGCAGTTCAGTTCTGCACTGTTTTATGATTGCTGTGTGTGCTGATATGGGAAGCTCTGCAAACTCATGCTCTTCCTTCCTTCCTGCCTCCCCAAACCATCATGTTCAGGGTAAAGGGGAATGGGAAGACAGCTGGGAGCTCTGTGACCTGGGACACACTACCTACCAGGCTGAGCTCCAGTTTCCTCATCTATAAAAACAGGGACAATAAATTCTTCCCTGTTAACATCACCGTGATGTTGTGAAGCTCAGATGACGAAGGGCAAGTATGAGGCAGAGAGGCTCATTCGCACAATAAACAACTGTCCTTTGCCTCTCTCTTCCACAGCTCCCTACTACCTAGCCCTACTACCCCGAGCAGGTGGCAGGTTCATGAAGGTCTCACCCAAGACAACAGAAGAGAAAGAAAACCAATTGCAACACCATCCCAATAGTCCATGACACCTGTGCATGGCCTACACTTTTTCAAAGGGCTTTTCCAGTTATGCTAATATTAACATTTATGAAGTTCTCTGTGCCAGGCACCATACAAAGGGTTCTGCGTGCTGTCTTGCTTTTAGTTCTCAAAACCACCCATTTTACAGATGACAACCCTTAGGCTCAGAGGTTAAGGGTTAGCAGGTGGAACCAGGATGAAAACCAGTTCTACCCAGCCCAATGGTTCCCAAAGTTTAGTGTTCAGGAATCACCAGTGGAGATTAACAAACAATGCAGATTCTGATTCTGCAGGTCTAGTGTGGGGCCTGAGCTTCTGCATTTCTAGCAATCTCTCAAGTAAATGGACTAAACTTTGAGTAGCAAGGGCTCACTTTTAAGTTCTATTTGGGCAGAGGCTGTGTCAAAGAATCTCCAGGGCTTATCACCGGGCCCCGCCTATAGAAGACACTCAGTTATTATTTATTTAATGAGTCAATGTATATCTCACTCAAAACCCCAAGCTTTAACACTTCTTTAAGTTGAGTCTCATTATGTCATTTGATCCTGGTATGTCAAGATCATCCCCATTTGACCGATAATGAAACAAAGTCTCCAGAAAGAGTTGTTAGTTGCCAACGGTTTTACAGCTTTTGTATAACCGCTGGAGGCAGTCTACCTTCAAATCCTTTGCCTTGACCACAGCTGCCCCAAGGAATGCGGGAGAAATTAATAATTACAGACAGCCGGACAGCGAGGAGCTGGACTCGTCCCGGCACATGACCGGCTCGCTGCTCCGGAGGTCACCCAGGGGCTCCGAGCCACTGACCCGAAGAGAAGAAGGCCGGTGCTCGCGCCCGCCCTCCACCCCGACTAGGGAGAGAAGCGAGGATAGGAGGAGGCCGTCCCGGGCACAGTGCCAGGCAGCGGCGGACAGGTGGTGAGGTGACCCCCCGCCTGACCTCACTGAGAGCCCCGCGGGGCCCAAGCACCCCTCGCTGTCCAGCCTAGGATGCTGGAGGATCCGAGGCGTCCAGGGAAATCGCCGCCGGGAGAAGATAATCACCCGGCACATGACCCTGCAGGAGAGTGGAGGGTGCGCAACAGGGGTGGGGTGCGAGGGCTGGGGGAGCGCAGCCCCAGTGTCCGAACCCCTGTAGCTGGATTTACGGAGCAGAGGGCAAGCCCTGTCCACCACAGCCCGCGGCAGCCCCCGGAATCCCCCCGCAGCCCCTAGCACCCCACGGCAGCCCCCAGCCCGCCGGCACTCACGGCCTTCAGCTGCTCCAGCCGGTCTTTCATCCTGGAGCCCGCGCGCCCGGGGGCAGGGGAGCGCGTCCCAGGTGAGCGGCCGGAAGTGGCGGCCGGGGCGGCCGGGACCAGAGAGCGCGAGCCGCAGGCGGACGGCGGCCGCTCAAGAAAGAACGTCCGAGACCACCGAGGCTCCGCCTCGCCTCCCGCTCCGGTCCCCGCCGGCGCCGCTTGCTCTAAATCCGGCTCCCCGGCCGGCGCCGGCGCAACGCCGATCCGCGCGGCCCGCCCCTCACCTGGCCGCGCCCGCGCGCTTCCTTAAAGGGCCCGCCACCCGTGGCGTCTTGAGCCCCACCTCCCCTAACTTGGGCACGTCCAGGGACTGCAGGAGTCGGGTTGGGGGCTCAGGCACTTCTAGATCCCGCCGCAAGGCCCAGGAAAAGCGGGTAGGTCTGTGTGACCTCAGTCCCATCCCTTTCCATTCCCCCACCATTCACTCGTCTCCTACGTGGGCCAGGCTCTGTACTAGGATCCACCCTCGACAGACTTACTGCTAGGCGGGGACAGCGTAGTAAAAAAGTGACAAGTTCGTAAGAATATGATTTTTGCTACAATAGGTGGGAGGAAAATATTATGAGACTGTCCAAGAGAAAGCAACGAATCCCGCCTGGGGGAAGGGTAATTCCCAGTAACTGGCACAGCAATGGAGCAGGCACAGAAGCAACCGGAATTTGTGTCAGGGGTGGAAGGTGTTCCAAGAGGAAATAACTGGAGATGGGGCGGGACTAATCAGGTTGGGCAAGGAATTTGCATTTTATGCTGTTGGCAATGAGGACTTCTCAAAGAAGTACAAGCAGTTCAATGTTGAAGTCAGAACACCTGCCATTAACAATTTGTATAACCTTGGGAAAGTCACTGTTTCTCTAGGAAACTCCATTTTGTGTCTATACATTGGAGATAAGACCCACTTCATAGTTTACTTTGAAGCCC
>NW_004444176.1:1793397-1794680 GCF_000243295.1 Trichechus manatus latirostris
TTGTTACATTTTAATATCCAGAAAGCAAACAATCAATTTATTCACCATTTTTATATAAAACTGAGCCACACTTACCTAAATATAAAATGACCAAAAAAAAAAGGGCTGTAAATATTTTTGTAACTCTAGCAGGACTTTGCCCTCTTCTGCAACCTTAGGGCATGCTCCAGGCTAACTCATCGCCTTCCATAATGATACGGTTTCTAGGGCAGGTCGGGCTGTTTGAATTGGCCCTGCCATTCTCAGCCCTAGTCCCGCCCCCCTTAGTCCTGCAAGCTTCCTTCTACCCTGGCGTTGGCTGGGTGGAGAACTCTGTCATTAGCAGAGGGAAGGCTTTCCCGCCCTCTAGTGCTCATGAATGGAAAAGGTGAGAACATCAGAAATCATATCCCACCTCCTTCTCTTAACAAATTTTTGTTAGTGGGAGTAGCTGGGTCCCTGCCCTGCAGGAGAAAAGGATCTCATGAGGGAGGTAAATATGTGAACAAGTCTTCACCCTAGAAGTTTTCAAAGGGCCATAGGAGTCTGGATTAAGGAATCTTTTCCATAGTAGGGTCACTATGAGTCGGAATCGACTCGACGGCAATGGGGTTGTTTTTTAATTTTTTGCTTTCCATAGCAGAAAGAGAAGCTGGGTGCTAAAAATGGTTAACATGCTCTGCTGCTAACGGAATGGTTTGTTGAGTAAACCCAGATGCACCTCAAAAGAAAGGCCTGGTGATCTACTTCCAAAAACTCAGCCATTGAAAACCCTATGGAGCACAGTTCTGCTCTGACACACATAAGGTCACCAGAGTTGAAGTTGACACCATAGCAACTATTGGGTTTTTTCGGCTTTTGTTTTCCCATAGCAGGAATCAAAGGTGGACATTCAACCTCTGCCTCAACACATCCAGGGATGGAACATCCAAGGCCTCCAGTTAAAAGATAACTGTTTTTAAAAGGGTAGAATCATGACTCTCATACGAATGTAAAATGAACACACATTAAAGATCTTATTTAACTCATTAATTAATGAGGTAACCAGTTAGGTATTTAAGACCTGTTCAGAGGAAACTCCAAAGAGTAGAAGAAATGAGTATTTTAATAAAGGCAAAACTGACTTCTGGGAGTGTGGGAAGATCAATTTCATCTCTACCAGACAAAATTATTTGCATCCTTATGAACAAGAATAATTTGCATTACTATCACTTTTCTGCAACTTTACAGAGATGAAAATGAAAATGTTCTACATTCTATCTTTGTGAGTAGCGTCTGGGGTCTTAAAAGCCTGTGAGCAGCCA
>NW_004444176.1:1796076-1798356 GCF_000243295.1 Trichechus manatus latirostris
AACTTTCATCAAGGTACAAAAAAGAAGAAGAATTCTCTATGTAAGATCAAATCGACAGCAGCAACTCAAAAGGTTTGATGGGAAGCCTAAGGGGCAGTGAGTTGAAGATAACGGTGATGGAATAATTTGGAAAAGGATAGTGAGAATAGCAGCACAACTGGAAGAATGTAATGGATGTCACTAAATTTTACATGTAGAAACTTTTGAAATGGTGTAACTTTGGTTATGTATATTTTTGCCAAAAAAAAGTCCTCCAAGGTCGAGAAGGGAGAGTGTTGACATGTCATGAGGTTGTTGACCAGTCGTAAAACGATATGTGTACTGACTATTTAATGGGAAACTATTTGTTCTGTAAACCTTCATCTAAAGTACAATTTAAAAAAATTAAAAAAAAAAAAAATCTTCTGCCCTGTAACATTTGCCATTGTTTCTTGCTCCTTGTCTTTGACTAGGCACAGAAATCCAGCCTGTTCTCCTCAAGATGGCCTTTCCATGAAGGGAGAGACACTGTGGGGCAATGGAATAATTGCTGGATACATAGCCAGGAAGTCTGAGTTCTAGATGTGGCTCTACCACAAAATAGGTCTCACTTGACATCACACAATCTGTTTCCTTATCTTTTAAAGAAGGGGCTGACCAAAACTAGTGGTTCCCAAACTTTTCAGGATCAAGAATATCACACGTTCTTTTTTTCATTTGCGAATCTCCTGTTTTGAAAGGTTGCATGTCCCTAACAAAATGTATTTATTAGGTAATAAGGAATTTGGTTTCTATGAGAGGATGTTTCCATAAAGAAAAAAAAAAAAAGACCTTCTAGTTAGCCTATGTAGCCATAACAGAAATGACTGTAAGATTTCCCTTAAATTTTTTAAACACTGAAAACAGCATTAAGAAACCTCTTAACTGCAGTTGAGTCCAGGAACCCAGGAAGGGAATCACTAGCAGAGATCTTTAATTTTGGCATTCTCTTTGAAGGTGTTTATTACAGATTTGGCAGTCCCTGGATGGTGCAAATGGGTAAGCCCTCTACTCCTAGGCAAAAGTTTGACAGTTCAAACACATCCAGAGGCATGGAAGACAGGCCTGGCAATATGCTTATGAAAGGCCACAGCCTCAAAAACTCTAGGGATTTCAGAGTGAGGCGAAGATGGAGGAATAGTCAGATGCTTTGTGTCATCCCTCTTGCAACAAAGACCCAAAAAAACAAGTGAATCAGATATATGTGACAATCTAGGAACCCTTAATCATCAAAGACAAAGCTGAAGAATCAGACTGAGTGGCAGATAGAAGGAGAGACAATTCAAAAACAGCAGAAACAGGGATGTGATGGTTAAGATTGTGTGTCAGCTTGGCTAGGCCATGATTCTCAGTTTTGGCAGTCATATAACATTGCGATCACTTGCATGTTGAGATCTGATATGTGATCATCCCCATGATGGGATCTGCTGTAAGTAGCCAGTCAGTCGAAAGGGAGTTTCCTTGGGCGTGTGGCCTGCATCCAATATAAGTGAACATTCTGGCAAGGCTTGGGGGCTTTCTGCTCATGCTGGATCCTGTAGCTGGCTCCTATTCATCAGACTTCCAGTTCTTGGGACTTGAGCTAGCAGCTTACCTGCAGTCTTAACTGCCAATCTTGGGATTCATTGATCTTCGCATCCTGTGAGCAAGAGCCCTGCTCTCTGACCTGCCGATTTTGGGTTCACCTGTGGCTACATGAACCAGGAGAAGCCCCTATCCTGACCCATGGACTTGGATGTGCCAGCCTCTACAATCACATGAGACATTTCCTTGATATAAATCTCTCTATAGATATATATTTATATGCTTTACTGGTTTTGCTTCTCTAAAGAACCCAGCCTAAGACAGGGGAATTATGGATTGCAGAATCACCAGCATCCTGCCAGCTGAATCTGTGCAGCAGACACAGGCTTAGACAAGCAGCAACATCCCAAGCCAAAACTCACCCCATCTGGAGCAGCCAAGCAGCAGCAAATCTGCACGCACCTCCAGAATAAAACACGAGTGACACCAGACCTGTGAAAGTTAAATGCAACCTCTCAACCCACAACGCGCCCTTCCCCCTACCAAAGCTCCACAACCAAGGGGCACTTCCTTCTCCCTACCTATCCCTATCCTCACTCTGACACCAGTCCCACGGCATTCAATGACGACACACCCACTAAGTCGGGAACTCATGGCTGAGTCAGGAGGCACCAGCTCCTTCGCCCAGCCACTGGTTTATGGGGTCCATGGACTTGTAGCACCCTTCACCCCTGCCCT
>NW_004444176.1:1820398-1821851 GCF_000243295.1 Trichechus manatus latirostris
TGCCACCATGCCTTTAAGAAATACAGGGAGGAGGAAAGCAAAATTATCTATCAATGCAATTTAGAACACAGCAGTGGAAGTAGGTCCTTGTCAGTTGTCACTGCTTCCAAAGCATACAAAATCAACCTCTTCGGTTGTGTCCATTCTGGTTTCTCTCCCGGTTTTATTGTCTGTGTTATTCGGAGTTCAACTCGCTTCCACATCTCCAGTAATAATGTTGGACAGATCTCAATAAAACGACCATCTGAGAATTTAAAAAAAAAAAAAGATGTCACTTCCTTAGTTTCAGGAGACTGAACTAATATCTCAGTTCATGTGTAACTCCACACCCCTCCAGGGTCAGGAAGACTCAAGGTCAGTGGGGTGCATTAGTCCATTTCCCTGGGTCTAGACCACACAACAGCTCAATTGCCTGGTCTTCCCTTTACCTTCCTTCCCTTCTGCCCAGACAGCCCAACAACCACATCCTTCTCTGAGGTTGAGTGAAGGTCAAGGTGGGATCTACTTCTTAATGTCCTAGATTCCATGGAGGTAGAATCTCAGCTTAATACCCTAGAAATGGTGGAGGCTAAGTCTTGGAGAAACAACCCATCACTGACAGAAACACACATCTAAATCCTGTTAAAAATCTCTCCATGCTGCCTCTTCACAAGGGAAGAACACAGACTTTGGGACTTGCAGAGAAAGAATTCTGGCTTATCTCTGAACTCTCACTTCTTCTCATCTCATTTCTAGAGAATTCCCTGCCTGCTTTGGTTCCATAAATCCCCAAGAGGCTAACCTAGCTTTCCAGTTGATCATCCCCAGTAGGTCAATATTTAAGCACAAACAGGAATTGTTTGGGGACATGATATTCTAAACTGAGTCAATTGCTACTAGACTTTGCTATATTTTAATGATTGCCTAAATTTTGATTCTCCACAGTTGAGGTAGTTTGGCAAAACAGTTTTAATTTATCCAAGTAGAAATTAATTTTTGTACCTAATCAAATTCTAAGAATCCTTTAAAACTCAATCAAGTGTCCTCTGTTAAAACCAGCCAATTCTGATCCATACAAATTCCCCCACCCTCCTCCAAAAAGGAAGAATAGCCCCTGCTCCGTGCTCTGTGGTTGCTTTATGCCTACCTTTGTGATAGCACTTGTCACTCTGCATTGTGATAATTATGTTACTTGTTGCTCCACCCCTACTAGAATACATTCTCAATGGCAATAACTGATTCAACTCGGTACTGCATTGCCTAGTGTGGTACTAAGCACATAACAGATGCCTAACCTTACCATTTAGTACATTCCGACTTATTATGGATTGAATTGTGTCCCCAAAAATATCTGTCAACTTGGTTGGCCCATGATTCCCAGTATTGTGTGATTATCCACCATTTTGTTACCTGATGTGATTTTCCTATGTGTTGTGAATCCTATCTCTATAAAGTTGATGAGATGGGATTATCG
>NW_004444176.1:1823326-1825198 GCF_000243295.1 Trichechus manatus latirostris
GTTTTGTTTTTGTCATTGTTACAAATATACTTATCACACAATTTTTGCCAATTCAACCTGGTTTTCTTTTCAGTGAGGTTCAAATGACCAAAGGTAGCAGACTACAAAGGGGTCTTTGCATTGATCTTTTCAGGGGATATTCAGGCAATACCAAAAACACTGTTCTGCTAAAATGAGGCGTGGGGCCAAAAAAATGAAAATTAGAACATTCAACCCCTACTTTTTTTAAACAAGTGAGCCAAATGTTTATATTGTGCTTTTTATTTTTTAAATGATGATCCTCAATGCTGGTGACATTGTGGGGAAACTGGGGCACTCTCATGCTCTTTGGCAGAGAAGTGAAGAGCTCAACACTTTGTGAAAATAATTTAACCATAGAGATGAATTTTTAAAATAATTTAATCAGAGACATGACATTTTAAAAATAATTTAACCATAGATACGAAAATTTTTAAATGCTCATAATTTTGTCAAAATATTGATACTTTTCCAAGCTGGGTGATACATACATAAGGATTCACTTTATACTATTCTCTTTACCTTATGTAGGTTTGAAAATTTCCAAATAAAAACTTAGCATTTTGACTTTAAATTCAGTTATTACACTCAGAAGTCTAAGCTTAGAAATTAAATATGAAAACAAAAATCCAAAAAAAGACCTTTATACCCAAGATAATTATTTTAATAGGAAATAATAAAAACAACCTAATATAGAATATTAAATTCAGTTGATGAAATAGTATGCAAAGGTTTAAATTTATATTTATAAAGGTTTTGTAATTACATAGAAATATTTGAGATATAATACTAAACAAAAAATGAGATTAAAAACTATGATCTCTACTTTGTAAAAAGAATCCAGCCTTTGAGTGGCGAGATTGAGTGATATTTTTCTCCTTTCTTTTCTGTTCTGAATTTTCCAATTTTCTTTCACAAGCATTGATATTTTTATGACTTTAATTAATTACAAACTTATAATATGATCAAAGGAGAAACAAGCAGCATTATTCTCCAACTATGGAGTACAGCATTTTACAAACTTTTAAAACAAGGTAAACAGCTTATACAGAACATTGTCTTAAGAAAAATATCTATCTAATCAGAACCGATCACTATATTTTCAGTAAGAAAAGTGTCAGTGGAGGAATGCACAGCATGTTTTCTTTTTCACTCCTGCAGTGACACCCTTGAAGAGATGAAGATTTGTTGCTGGAAAAGGGGTTCTTGTGTGGCAGCCCCAGGCTCTGCCATAGATCACTCACACCTCACACCCTCATTCCTGTACATAAGAGAACTAGAGTGGAATTTGCTTGAATTTTCTCATTTTCATTTGTCACTCTGTGTCTTAGTCAGGATTCTCTAGAGAAACAGAACCAGTGAGACATATCGAGAGAGAAAGAGACAGAGATTTATTTCAAGGGATTGGCTCACACAATTGTAGGAGGTGGCAACTACAAAATCCGTAGGTCGGGCAGCAGGCTGGAGACTCCTGCATGTTTGTGTCCCAAGATCCATAGGTCAGGTGATGGGAATAGTGAAGAGGTAAGAGCGAGAGAAAGAGTTCTGTCAAAATATCTATTTATATTCTGAAGGCAGATCACACCCTAAGGAAACTCCCCTCTCAATTGATTGTTGAATGCATTTGATTACATTCTGGAAAGTAATTACATTACATTACAATACATTATGGAACAGCAACTAATCTAGTATTTGGCCAAGCCACTGGGAATCATAGCTTAGCCAGGTTGACACGCAAAATTAACCATCATACTCTCAGAAAATGGAGTTGTATGGCATATTTCCATGATTTCCTTCAGTTTGCATCAGTGTGTAATAACTCCATTGCCATTGAGTCAATTCCTACTCGTACTG
>NW_004444176.1:1827202-1828526 GCF_000243295.1 Trichechus manatus latirostris
ATAAATCAAGTTAAAACTATAATTTTTCTTTCTCCCAACTCACTCCATCACTGAACTCACCAACAAGTTACTAAAAGATATTCCCTAGGGAAGATGTACCAATGGGATCATCCTGATGCAATTTTAACTCTTAGGAACACCATCTTCAATCATCGTGCTTTATACCTCCCAAGAAGATCTCAGTCATCCTAGGGGACCAAGAATGACTCTTCAGCCAGATTAGTTATGAATGTCTCCATTTGATGAAAATTTTGAGTCCAAATACCAGGGGGACTACAAGGTAAATTATAGACTACAGAGCTGTGATAAGTAAAGCCCAAATGTTACCTTGGCCAAAGAAGAAAGAGGCAGGATTGAATATATCCTCAGTTAGAGGGATGATCTAATAGGAATCAGGTCTGGCCTGAGAAGTGTTTCAGTATAGTGCCCTGAGTCTGTAAGAGATGAGAATCTAGAAGTGGTCAGCATACCTGCCCAGGATATCTCTGAGGATAGATGGACCTTGAGGCAGGCCCCTGAATTCCTCAGTGTTTAGCAAAGAATCCAAGTAAATCTTCGCTGGCTTGTGGTCCACACAAGCAAAAGGTAAGAATCTCCTCCCAGACCCTAAATTTTAGATTAGAAAATTCCTTTGCTTGTAACTAAACCAAGCCTTGGGGTGGACATTAGTCTGGGCACAGAGGCTAAGTACGAAGATTTTCACAGAAAGAATCAGAGTCCAGTTCCTCCACAGAACCAGTGCTTTACACCAAATGGCTTAAGGGGAGCTCAGGAATAGATACTGACAGGGATCTTAAAAGCTTGTGAGCAGCCATCTAAGATACGACTATTGGTTTCACCTTGGCTGGAGCAAAGGAGAGTGGAGAAAATCAAAGACTCAAGGGAGCAATTAGTCTAAAGGACAACAGGACCACATGAACCGCGGCCTACGTGATCCGAGACCAGAAGAACTAGATGGTGCCCAGCTACCACTACCAACAGCTCTGACTGGGGTCACAACAGAGGGTCCCAGGAAGAGCAGGAATAAAATGTAGAACAAAAATCAAATCCATAAAAAAGACCAGACTTACTGGTCTGATAGAGACTGTAAGAATCCCTGAGACTGGCCCTAAGACATCCTTCTAACATGGAACTGAAGCCATTCCCAGAGATCACCTTTCAGCCAAACGATACAGAAGCCTACAAAATAAATAATAACATCCAAGAGGAACAAGCTCCTTAGAACAGTTAATTATATGAGATCATCTGGGCAAATCTTCCCAAAATCAAAGATGAGAAGGCAGGAAGGGGTAGAAAAACTAGGGAAAACGTAAGGGGGAACCCA
>NW_004444176.1:1830428-1840028 GCF_000243295.1 Trichechus manatus latirostris
GGGAAATCTGGGATGGAAAGGAGGAGTGTGCTGTCACAGTATAGGGAGAGCAACTAGGATCACGTGACAATGTACATATAAATTTTTGTATAAGAGACTAACTTGAATTGTAAGCTTTCACTTAAAGCACAACAATTAAAAAAAAGAAAAGAGTTCTCACCTTCCGTGCATGAGACCCAGGTTCAATTCCCAGCTAATGTACCTCATGTGCAGCCACCACGGTCAGTGGAGGCTTGTGTGCTGCTATGATGGTGACCATATTTCAGCAGAGCTTCCAGACTAAGACAGACTGGAAAGAAAAACATGGAGATTTACTTCTGAAAAATCAGTCAATGAAAACCCTATGGATCACAAGGGTCTGATCCCTTTGTACATGGAGACAGCATGAGTCAGGGGCCAACTCGATGGCAGCTGACAGCAACAACATAGATCTCAGTAAGTACCTAGTAAATGTTATGCATTATTATGCAGCAGGAGAATAATATCTTTTTGCTGACTGTCTAAATGTCTCACTTGATATACTCAAAGTATACTTGTGAAAGTATTATGTTGAACATGTGAAATTGCTTATATGCTACCATTTTGACCTCCAGAAGGAGCAATTTCATATGGTTCAATATATTAGTAGTAAAAGAACACAACTTTGGCTCTCCCTCTTTCCAGATGCTGCTTCCAGAAAGTACTCACAAGAGTTTCTCGAAATATATTGAAAATGTTATTCAGGAATGTCTTATACAGACAAAATACGTCTTTTGTTTGTGTACATCTGATGTTGCAACATTTTCTTTGAATAACTACCAATAAATTGTGCCTGACTCTGCTATAGCTGATATGAAGCCACAAATATCTGTGCTCCTAGCAGGGCTTTAGCCCCGTGACTAATGATTATAACATTGACCCGTCTCTGTTCATCCCACAACCAAAACCCCCTAGTAAAGACTTTATTTCCTTCTTGGAGTGAGTCTAAATGTGTGATAATATATGCATCATGCAGGTGAAGTAAGCCATATAGATTCACCTAAGGTCAAAAAGTTTAATGTAAACTATCTTTTAATAGTGACGGCTAGTTTGTAAGTAGATGAAAGGGTGATCATTCTTCACTCTGTTGAAAAAGGGATTTTGAAGCACAAGGTGATAATATGAAACCAGGAGCGGAACTAGATGTGACATAAAATCTCTCCCACGAAATATCAGACAGGCCTGCCAGGTATTCTATCTACTGTGCAATTTAACTCTTGTTCAGTCTCAGGGAAAATAATGAAGGAATCAATGAATCAATATACTTAGTAAGCAATTGATACGTGTGTTAGGTGTTCTACTAGGTTCTTTTGTAGAAATTATTTCATTTGCACCTCACAACAATCTTGTAAAATAGCAAGGGGTTATTATGAGCAAATAGGGTCTTACAGAGAGCAAGTGACTTCTTAAGATCACAAAGCCAATAAGTGGCAAAGGTGGAATTTGAACTCACATCATTTAATTCCAACATAGCCTGCTTTCTACCATCTTTCTTAGAAATATTCTTATTTCTCCCAACTTTTATATGCTTTATGTCTTAGTTATCTAATGCTGCTATAACAGAAATACCACAAATGGATGTCTTTAACAAAAAGAAATTTATCCTCTCACAGTCTAGTAGGCTACAAGTACAAATTCAGGGCATCAGCTCCAGGGGAAGGCTTTCTCTGTTGGCTCTGGAGGAAGGTCTGTGTCATCACTCTTCCCTTGGTCTGAGAGCTTCTCTGACCAAGAACCTCAGGTCCTGGCACTGCTTTCTTGGTGGTATGAAGTTCCCATGTGTCTCTGCTAGCGTCTCTCTTTTATATCTCAAAAGAGATTGGCTTAAAACACTACCTAATCTTGTAGACCACATCAATATAACTGCTGCTAATCCATTTTATTACATCATAATGATAGCATTTACAACACATAGGGAAATCACAGCAGATGATAAAATGGTAGACAATCATACAATACTGAGAATCATGGCCCAGCCAAATTGATACACATATTTTTGGGAGAACATAATTCAATCCACGACACCTTATTTATACATTATATTGTTGCAAAGGTATTGCAAACAGAACCAGAAAAAGGGAAAATGGCTGAAGTATTGTTCCCTTTATTCCAGAGAGTAAATGACATCTCAATCATCTTTGAGTCCCTAGGGTAGCTTATACATTTAAGAGATGAATTTTAAACAAATTGACCCACTTATGCAATCTTGGGCTTGCCATCTCTTTAGAATAGATGGACCAAGTAACCTGGCAGAGCTCTGACTCTGTTGGCATCTGTGACTTTTCTGAGGCCACTGGTCAACTAGTACAGGGATTACATAAAGGACCAAGAGCTTATAGAGACATTTTCTTGGTTGCACAATAATAAACAGTCTCAAGAGATGATAAACCATCTATCCAAAGACTAGCTATTCCCTAAGAGTATTTCTCTGGGCTATACCTATCTTAGAAGAGGTTAGATACTACTTTAGTTATTTTCTTTGGAATAACAAGGAGGAACTATTTCAAATCAAGATTATGTAGTTGAGAGGTTTGGGGAATTGTATTTTCCTTTGGGTAATAGCCAATCTACCATTTAACTCAGCACATCTACACTTCCACTTAAGCACTCTAATTATCAAGAGAAATCATCTCTATTCCTTAGGACTTGGGGATTAGTCACAAGTAAGAAATTTCTTTGAAATCATATGTTTTTCATCCCCCTAAATTCCTGCAAGTCTTCCTTATACCTTACACTGTCTCCATGTTTGTTTGCATATAAAATCATTTTTCAAACATTTTTTAAGTTAAAATTGACCCTTGATAAAAGATATGCCACACTGATGCTGTGACTTCACTTTTCCCCGGACAGGCTTTCTACCCTCTAGATTTTAGAATATACACATTCCAGTTTAGGGAGCATGCATGGATCCAAATAACCACTACCACTCCTTCAGGTTTACATAAAGAATGAAATCAGCAAAGCATGCAGTTATTTGTTTGCATGATGTCCAACATTCGGTTAGTATTTTGGCATCATATGTTCTGAAAGTATTGTCAGATTGATATCCTGTTTGCAATAACAAAAAACACTTCCTATATTCTAATGTTGATATAGAATAGATTCCAGATCAAATCTAACTCACGTATTTACCTTGTCATTATTGTCGTGTGCTGTCAAATCAATTTCTGACTCTTAGCAATCCCATGAGACAGAGTAGAACTGCCTCGTATGGTTTTCTTGGCTGTAATCTTTATGAGAGCAGATCACCAGTTCTTTCTCCTGCAGAGCTACTAGGTAGGTTTGAACCCCAACCTTTCAGTTCGTAGCTGAGCACTTAACTGTTTGTACCATCAGGGCTCCTTATCTTGTCATTAGTAACTAGCAAAAACTACAAGAGTGCCTTTGTTTTTGGAATACATTTAGTCATAGACCATGTGTCTTTCCCCCCTCCCCTCCCCAGGTTTCTTTTAAGTGCTACAATGTAGAGTGAAAAAGACAATAATGCAATGAATGGATATTGTAGTACTTGGATTTCTTATTTTTACCCTGGATCTCATGGTATTTCTCCACATTTGATTTTCCCTTCCATTTCTAGAACTTGTAATGAAATGAATCCAATGCAAGCTACCCATTGCATTGAGAAACATGTGGTTTGAGGAGATTAGGTGAATTTATGCCTAGGTGGTAGGGTGGATTTATCTAGCCCTAGTAGGTGGTAGCTGAAGAGAAGAACATAAACAGAAGCCATCACTGGGACATTTTATCCCCAATGTTCTAATAAATTGAGTAATTCATATCAACTGTATCAATCCCAGGCTATTGTCCTGGTTTTGAGACTAGACTCTTGGCCACCAAGAGGCAGGAGCATAAAGCTGCAGCTGCCTTGGGCATCTGTGAAAACTCTTAGGACACCACTCCAAGGCTTCAGAACCTGGGTCTCTTTAAATCATGACATCCATCTTCCTAAACTTTCCTGAAGTTTCAATTTTCATGTTTCACAAATAAATTGATACCCTATCAATTTTATAACTTTGAACTTCTATAAATTGCCCTTATTTATTAATTCATTCAACAAATATTTCTTCAAAACCCTGCTATATCAAACACTGTGCTAAGTTTCGCACTGGTATTAAAGCAAACATCATCAAAGTTCCCACCATTGAGGATTTCTCAGTCTTTGGTACTTGGGGATGGGGGAGGAAAGGTGAGATGGTGGCAAATTCATAAATTATATAATCAGCTTTGAAATGAAAAATTATGCATGTAAGTGCAGAGGTACCTCAGTAAAGGGCTCTAATATTGAAATGGAGGACTTGGGGAAATGTCACATTAAATGAGAGATCCCTAGAGGCTCATATCATCTTTCCTATTAGCAGGTCCAATACACTACTCATGGAAGGAATAAATAAAACTTCAAAGATACAGTTCTTCTTTTGTCCATTCTCAACTCACCCTGAGGTACAGATGGTGATTTTTGTGGCCTTCCTGGTGATGTACCTGACCAGCCTCAGTGGAAATGCTACCATTGCAGTCATTGTCCAAGTCAACCACTCCCTCCACACTCCCATGTACTTTTTCTTGGCTAACTTGGCAGTTCTGGAAATCTTCTATACATCTTCTATCGCCCCACTGGCTTTAGCTAACCTTCTGTCTATGGGCAAAACTTCTGTTTCTATCACTGGATGTGGCACTCAGATGTTTTTCTTTGTCTTCTTGGGTGGTGCTGACTGTGTCTTGCTTGCAGTCATGGCTTATGACCGGTTTATAGCAATCTGTTACCCTCTGAGATATACCCTTATCATGAGCTGGCCCTTGTGTGTGGAGCTGGTAGCAGGGTCACTAGTGCTGGGGTTCCTGCTGTCACTGCCACTGACCATTTTAATCTTCCATCTCCCATTCTGCAACAACAATGAGATCTACCACTTCTACTGTGACATGCCTGCAGTCATGCACCTGGCTTGTGCAGACACACATGTTCACGAGACTGCCCTGTGTATCATCAGCTTCATTGTCCTAAGTATCCCCCTCTCACTGATCTCCATCTCCTATATCTTCATTGTGGCAGCCATTTTACGGACCCAGTCAGCAGAAGGGCGCCACCGAGCCTTCTCCACCTGCTCCTCTCACATCATAGTGGTCCTCCTACAATATGGCTGCTCCAGCTTTATATACTTGTCCCCTAGTTCCCGCTACTCTCCTGAGATGGGCCGGGTGGTGTCCGTGGTCTACACTTTCATCACCCCCATTTTAAACCCTTTGATCTATAGTATGAGGAACAAGGAACTGAAAGATGCCTTGAGGAATACTCTAAGAAAGTTCTAGGTAAGATGATCCTATGACTTATCATTTATGTTGGGACACTTTTTAAAGTGAAATGGGATGCTATTAATAATTATGCTGGGGCAACAGGCATAAGCTAGAAATGTCCTCAGCAAACTGAGACATATGGCCTCTTGTTCTGGGAGAGCCAGAGAAAATGAATGCCACTATCTTACTGAAAATAAAGCTGTAACAACCAGGACAACATGATGTCCTGGGGCATGGATTAAAGAGGAGTCAACATTTATTGGACACTGTTATGGATTGAATTGTGTCCCCCCAAAATACGTGTTGGAATCCTAACCCTTATACCTGTGAACGTAATCTAATCTAATGTAACCACCATTCATAGTGCAATGCAATGTAATATAATCAGTCAGTTGATATCATACCAGTGTAGGGTGAATCCAAAACCTAATCACTTCTGAGTTATAGAAAGACCAAAATAGACACAGAGACATGCATGCAGGCATAGGGGGAAGGCAGACATTACATGATGACGGAGACAGAGGAATCTACAAGCCCAGAACTCCAAGGATTGCTGGCTACTAAAAGCTGAAATAAAAAAAGTAGGACCTCCCCCTAGGGACCCACACTGAATTCAGACTTCTAGCCTCCTGAACTGTGAGAAAATAAATACAAGACACCTATCTTAGTCATCTAGTGCTGCTCCAACAGAAATACCACAAGTGGATGGCTTTAACAAAGAGAAGTTTATTCTTTCATAGTCAGGTAGACTACAAGTCTAAATTCAGGGCATCAGCTCCAGGGGAACGCTTCCTCTGTCAGCTCTGGAGGAAAGTCCGTGTCCTCAGTCTTCCCTTGTGACGCATCAGTCTTCCCTTGGTCTGGGAGCATCTCAGCGCAGGAACCTCAGGTCCAAAGACACACTCTGCTCCCAGCACTGCTTTCTTGGTGATATGAGGTTCCATATGTCTCTGCTCACTTCTCTCTTTTATATCTCAAAAGAGATTGCATTAAGACACTATCTAATCTTGTAGATGTCATCAGTATAACCTCATCACAGTGACAGAATTTACAACACATAAGGAGATCACATATAACCTCATCATAGTGATAGACTTTACAACACGTAAGGAAATCACATCAGATTACACAATCAGACAACACTGGGAATCATGACCCATCCAAGCTGACAGATATTTTTGGGGGACACAACTCAATCCATGACAACACTAACTTGTATTTCTGTTACAGCAGCACTACCTGCCTAAAACGGTCACCTACTATATGTATTAGGCACTTTGTATAGATTATCTCACTTAACCCTTTTAATATCCCTAGAAAGTATCAGTCTTCATTGTGCAAAAAAAAAGGAAACTAAAGTAACGAACAAAAAACATATCCAGGATGAGAACACAAGTACTTAGGAATCTAAAGACTAAGCTGTCTTTTTGCCATGCCTATCTCCAGGTTCTAGGCTTGCTTTGCCAGTAGGAGGATGTGTAACTTCAGCCAGGTCTCTTCATCTCACTAAGCTTCAGTTTTCTTAACTCAGAAGTGGCAGGGCTGAACTTAATGATTCCAAATGTTCCTTTCAGGCTCATGAGATTATATTCCAAACGTTGGCCAAGCAGACCCTTAAGGGCAGAGAAGGAAGCTTTGCAGCTAGCAAAGAGAAAGGAAAGCTTTTTATTTAACATTTTTTTGTTTTGGTAACCAAAATGAAAACTGATGACAGTGTTCATAACTTTTAAAGAGCACCCAGTAAGAAAATGATAATAATAATAATGGAGGAAAATGTTATTTAATTTAGTAAATGAAAATAAAGAAGAGGAAGACCATGGGAATCACTGAATCTTGGATTCTTCAAGCACCTCTTCTACAGCATCTCTAGTCATCCAAACTGCATTGGAGCTTACAGGGAGAGAGATCTTTAACTCGTAAGATACTACATTCTTTGTTGGACAACTCTAGTTATGAAAGTACTGTACATAATTTTAAGTTAAAGTCCACCAACAACTTCTTCCCACTGGTCCTGTGTTTACTCTCTATAGTTTTTTTTCTACATTACTGCTCTTCAAATGTCTTAGAACAGATTTTATATCTTCTATAAGTCCTCTTTGCTCTAAGCAAGTACTCCACCAGCTTTTCCTTCAAGATTATATTTGAACTTTCTCATCATAAAAATTACCTTCCAAATTTTCTCTACTTCCATATCCTCCATCTCAGCTAACCTATGGTTCCCACTTGTTTATTTCACCCAGAAATAAACATAATACACTGGGGATATTTTCTCTGTTATTTTTTATGATCTGTGAACTATATTTTCATTAATTCATCGTCATCACTTTAGCATTATAAATTTGGAATCAAATAAAACTTCAATATAGCTTTCAATTCTGCCGGGCCATAATTTATTTTGGTAACATAAATGTTATGTTTCTTATTCAGTCTGTATGCTGAACAAACAATCCAAGAAGCTGGACTATATGAAGAAGAATGCAGCATCAGGATTGGAGGAAGACTCATTAACAACCTGTGATATGCAGATGACACAACCTTGCTTGCAAAAAGTGAAGATTTGAAGCACTTACTGATGAAGATCAAAGACTACAGCCTTCAGTATGGATTGCACCTCAACATAAAGAAAACAAAAATCCTCACAACTGGACCAATAAGCAACATCATGATAAATGGAGAAAATATTGAAAGCCATCAAAGATTTCATTTTACTTGGATCCACAATCAATGTCCATGGAAGCAGCAGTCAAGAAATCAAATGATGCATTGCATTGGGCAAATCTACTGCAAAAGACCGCTTTAAAGTGTTAGAAAGCAAAGATGTCACTTTCAGGAGTAAGGTATGCCTCACCCAAGCCATGGTATTTTCAATCACTCATATGCATGCTAAAGCTGGACAATGAATAAGGAAGACCGAAGAATTGACTCCTTTGAATTATGGTGTTGGCGAAGAATGTTGAATATACCACGGACTGCCAGAAAAGTGAACTAATCTGTCTTGAAACAAGTAGAGTCAGAATGCTCCTTAGAAGCAAGGATGGCGAGACTTCATCTCATGTACTTTGGACATGTATATATAGATATAAGAAACCCTGGTGGCATAGTGGTTAAGAGTTCGGCTGCTAAACAAAAGGCCGGCAATTCAAATCCACCAGGCGCTCCTTGGAAACCCCATGGGTAGTTCTACTCTGTCCTTTAAGGTTACTATGAGTCAGAATCAACTTGATGGCAACAGGTTTGGTTGTGTTTTTTTTTTTTAATATATATAGAGAGAGAGATTTTGAGGAATTGGCTCATGCGATTGTGGGGAGTAGCAAATCCAAAATACAAAGTCAGGCAACAGGCTGGAAATTCCAAGCAGTCTTGTGTCCCAAATCCATAGGCCAGGTGGTGGACTGAATACTCCAGCAGGATAGCTATGTTATGGTCTTGAGGAAGATCCTTCTCCCTTTGGAAACCTCAGTTTTTGCTCTTAAGACCTTCAACTGATTGGATGGGGTCCTCCCCCGCACCCCATCATGGAGACTAATCAGCTTTACTGAAAGTCAGTTGATTTAAATGTTAATCACATGTAAACACCTTCATAGCAACAACTCGATTAGTGTTTTACCAAACAACTGGACACAACTGCCAAGTTGACAAATAAATTAACCATACAATGGGTAAAGAAAATCATTGCTGTTGTAAGCTGTTAAGCTTTAAAGTTTTTTTTTTTTTAGTAAAAATACGTATAACAAGATATTTGCCATTTCAACATTTTTTACATGTACAATTCAGCAACATTACATTTATCATGTTGTGCAACCATCACCACTATCCATTTCCAAATGTTTCCATCACCGTTAACTGAAACTCAGTGCCCCCTAAGCAATCACTCCTCTTCCCCCCTCACCCTAACCAACCCCGGGTAACCACTAATAAACTTTGGTCTCTATACATTTGCCAAATTCTGGATATTTCACATAAGAAGGATCATACAATATTTGTTCTTTTGTGACTGATTTATTTCAGTTAGCATAATGTTTTCGAAGTTCATCCATGTTGTAGCATTTATCAGGACTTCATTTCTCTTTATGGCTAAATAATATTCCATTGTACACATATACCACATTTTGTTTATATTCATTCATCTGTTGATGGGCATTTAGGGTGTTCATGGTAGCACTATTCACAATAGCCAAAAGGTAAAGTGGTTTATTTTGCAGGAAAATATAGTTGATTTACCCGATCTGTCATAAACCATCTCTCCAAGGATATCATGGGAAGCATGTCAAATCCTTTCACAGAATTAAAATA
>NW_004444176.1:1841068-1843126 GCF_000243295.1 Trichechus manatus latirostris
ACTCAATTTTAACAAGGGTTTTTTAAAACCAGTCACTCAGAAAATTCTGAGAATTTATAGCTTTCACTAAGCTTTGGAGCTAGTGTTATTGCTCTTGCTCCCCTTTACTCCAAAAATTCTAGAGAACTAGGTGAACAGACATGCTCTGCAATCACACCCAGAAAAAACTCCCAGACTCCCATTTTTCTTGTCATCTCCTTTATGGTATTACAGTATTCAGAAGCAGAAGAAATATAAATTCTATTATCCAGGATGGAAAAGGAATAATGGAGAAAAGATGAGTCAGAAGATACTGGAGTAAACAAGATAGGTGAGAGGTGGGGGTAGGGCCAATAGAAGAAACGAAGGTATTTGAGGAATCACAGTGTTATGGATTGAATTGTGTCCCCCAAAAATGTGTGTCAACTTGGCTAGGCCATAATTCCCAGTATTTGTGATTGCCCACTATTTTGTCATTTCATGTGATTTTCCTATGTGTTGTAAATCCTACCTCTACTATGTTAATGAGGCAGGATTAGAGGTAGTTATGTTAATGAGGCAGGACTCAATCTACAAGATTAGGTTGTGTCTTAGTCTTTTTGAGATATAAAAGACAGAAGTGAGCAGAGAAACACGGGGACTTCATACCACCAAGAAACAAGAGCCAGGAGAATAGCATGTCCTTTGGACCCGGGGTCCCTGACCTGAGGAGCTCCTAGACCAGGGCAAGATTGATGACAAGGACCTTCCCCCAGAGCCTACAGAGACAGAAAGACTTCCTTTAGAGCTAGCACCCTGAATTCAGACTTCCAGCCTCTTAACCTGTGAGAGAATAAATTTCTGTTTGTTAAAGCCATCCACTCGTGGTATTTCTGTTCTAGCAGTACTAGATAACTAAGACACTCTGGGATTGTAAAAAGATGAGAGGAGCTATGGGTCACTGCAATGGGCAGCAGGGAGTTGACTGGGCATAGGAGCATCTTCCATTGCTTCTCTGGCAGGGACAGCATGGGACGTAGACCTAGGAGACATGGCTTCTAGGAGCTCTGTGATCTTGAGAAAGTCACTTTTATCTTTCAGACCACAGTTTCGGTATCTAGAAAGCAAGGGCTTGTTAATATTCAAGATAACTTCAAGTGCTAACTTTTATTCATTTGTTTAATTCCTACTTTCTATTTACTTCTAGCACTGTGCTGGGCATTTCTCCTCCCATTGGAGAAGCTTCTGACGGCAATGTTTATTAGCTGCTTCTTAGTGAGCAAAATAGAACAACTTAGGCATGAAGAAATGGAGAGCGGTTTCCCTCCTTTTTTCCTAAGTAAGGCAGAAAGACCAAGTGCTTGGATGCTGTGGGCATCTGATTTGGGAAGAAACCTCCCCCAAAAAAGGAGTTTCATTTCAGGCTTTTTGGAAGTCAGATGTTGTTGTGTGACTTTCTCATTATTTAAAAAAAGTAGGTCTGACAGTGGGAGCAGTGGTGATTCAGTGGTAAAATTCTTGCCTTCCATGCAGGAGACCCAGGTTCAATTCCTGGCCAATGCACTTCACGCATAACCACCACCCCTCTGTTCATGGAGGCTTCTGTGTTGCTATGATATTAAGAGGCTTCAGTGGAGCTTCCAGACAAAGATGGGACTAGGAAGCAAAACCCGGTGTAAAACATGAGAAAGAGAGGAAAAATGAGTTATGCCTATATATGAAACAAGCAAATATCTGAATTACTGACTGCAATATTTGGGAGTCGACCTTCTTTATTTAAATGTGTGCCAACTCATTGTTTCCAATTATTATCTGAGCTCTCTTTGCTAGAGTTAATTTAATACAAACTTAACTTTATTCTTGAGTCTGATGATCACGCCTTAAGGTCACATAGTGTCATTTGAGAATTATTATAGCATGCCCACATGGATATCCCTAAAGGTCCTAGCTTCATTTAATAAGGCCCAAAGTAATGAATCGGAAAGGTAGACAATTATCAAGCTAAAGCCTTGGTCTCCTGACAAATCTCTTTCTCCAATGTCAACAGTCAAAACTCCAACTTCCATTTCTGGTGTTTGTCCAGATTTTGAAACTAATTAT
>NW_004444176.1:1843891-1864112 GCF_000243295.1 Trichechus manatus latirostris
ACTGTCCACATGACACTAAAGAACAAGACACTTTCCCACAGCCTGCTGTTCAGAAAATGTCATTATGGATATTAACCTTCAGCTTCTAACTAGGAATTCGGTCTCAGAAACAATAATAATATTTTACAATTGTACAGCAAGCATTTTTATTTATAAAATGTTTTCGCATGTACTTAACCCTCAAGTCCAAAATGTTCCTAGGTTGGTATTATATTATCCTCATTTGACAAATAGGGAGTACACCAGGGTTCTGTGAGTATGAGTGATTTTCCCAAGGTCTTCTGATGGCAAGTTTTGTTTTGTTTTTTCCTATTTTTTTATATTTCCTCTTCAGTAAACTAGTAATAGGAAAATTGGAGAATATTTCCTATTCAAATAACTAACCTAACTTGCCCAGGGTTTAAATTTAACATCATTAGTTTCATTATAAACATAATTCATAATCATTAAAGAAAATGGTTAAAGAAAAATACTTACACAGAAGTCATTACACCGAATACTATTACAGTAATGAATGAAAGCATTTCAAATAAAGTAAGAAATGCTAACTTCTACTTAGATATTTTATATACAATGCCTAATGTAAATCATGTGGAAGAGATAGTGTGAATTTACAAAATGAAAGCATATTTACATGGAGCCTTACAGAGGAATTTTGCTAGTCAATGACATAATAGAGGAGGAATATTCACATTTTTAATAGACTATTTACAAGATCGTAATCCAAACACAAATAATTTGAGTGGATGTGATATATGACAATGGCACACATTTGTATGGAATACATTGTAGATTGCAATAGAAAATCTGCTAAAATAGTCTAGATTATTCTATAGTGAACAGTGTAGCAAAATTCTCATTTGACAACACTGACTTTAAATCATCCAAGAGATGCAAAACTATTTTTCAGTTCCAACAAAATCTCAGAATGTACTGAAGACACATGTACTAAATATAGATCTGAGGCTGTGGTCAATACGTAATAGAAGAGTTGCGTTGTCATTATGCCTCTAAAAACACAACAGAGGCAGTAGGCAATGCTGTTTAAGAAATTGCTAAAGATATTAATAAGGATATAGTTTCTAGAATGCAAGTCAAAGGTATACTGTAGAAAATATATACTTTTAAATTCATTTTGCTGTGTTATAATTTGGCATGATATTTTACATAAATTAATCTTTCAAGCAATATGACGCAGGCACCAAAATTCATTGTACATAATGCCCTTGAAAGCATTGAAGAACTAAGAAATTCTTGCAAGAAAAATAAACCATGACAAAATATTATCAATGCCAAGCAAAATTTTCAGTCTCTGAACCTGATGGCAACTTCTCCAACCTAGAAAATTAAATAAATAAGAGCAAGACTCATTTCAACTGTGAATCTCGCAATTAGCTCATCTCTTATCTAAAATGTAATCTCAAGTCTATAGGGCAAATAATAACACAGGTGAGGAAAGTGGTTTGCTGTTCAATCACGTATATGGGACTAAATAGGCACACCAGCCCAAAAGCAAAGACGAGAAGACAGGCAGAGACAGGAAACCTGGACAAATGTAAACAGGGAACCCAGGGGGTATAAGGGGAGTGTGGACACATCGTGGGGTTGGCAACCAATGTCACAAAACAATTTGTGTATTGTTTAATGAGAAACTAATTTGCTCTGTAAACTTTCACCTAAAGCACAATGAAAAAATAAATGTAATTTCAAAATCAATTTATTGTTTTTCTTTATTGAATATAACAATATTATCTTTAAAAGAAAGACCTATACTATAAGAGAATTTCATGGTCTTTCAGTATCCTAGTCGATACATGCAATTTGAAGAATTATGAAGTGATTCATAATCACTACTGGCAGCTATATGTAAAAATTCATAACTGAAATTGATGAACACAATAAAGAATATAATATTAATGGAAACTCAATGTATGAAGAATTAAAAACGTAAATACTTTCCTAAAATCTTGTATAAGATTCCTGTTGAAATAGTGCTATATATTTGCAGTAATAATTTACTGAACACATTTCCAAATACTATCTATCAGGATATTTTTAATTTTGCCAATATCTGTTGCTAGTTAAGAACAAAGTATCTCAAATTTAATATTTATTAAAAACTTAAGGTCAACAATGGTATTAGAAAGGTGACTATCAAATCTAGTGATGCGTTCTATGGAAAATGAGATGTTAGAGTTAGTAAACTCATGGATGCTTATTTTATGAAATGCTCATAAAAATTTCAATTCCATGAAATCAGGAGCAGCAGTGACAAGGTTAATGCCATGACCTGGCATTTATCTCTGGGCAGAGACCTAGGGACACTTGAGAGATTGGTCCCAAAGGTCCCTAAAAGTGTTGTAAAGGTTTGAGGATTGAGGGGACTCTTTAGAAACAACGTTTGGATTAGAAGACTGGTTCCTCCTTCTAGAAGAAGGTAAGTTCCCAGCCAATTCCAGCATCTCTCTTAGCTACCTTTTAGGGTGTCAGGTTCATTATCTCTGTGCTCAAGAGCTAACTATGAAGATACAGATTACAGTAAAGAATATACACCATTAGAGTTCTTGATAATATCAAGATGACCCTAATTATCTATTTTATTTTTAAAAAAACAAACCTGTTGCTGTTGAGTCGATTCCAACTCATAGTGACCCTATAGGGAAGAGTAGAACTGCCCCATAGGGTTTCCAACGAGCAGCTGGTGGATTCGAACTGCTGACCTTTTGGTTAGCAGCTGAGCTTATCTCTCAGAATAATAAGAATTCTGTCCCTTCCTTTGGCTTCTGAAACATCTGAAAGACTTGGCAGCACCACAACATTTTCATCTAAGTTTTCACTTTCTATGTAAATAATCAGTGACGCCTGACTGTAGAGTCTTGTTCTCACAATCTAGTCCAAGTGCAGACAGACAAATGCGATCAAAACATTGAACAATTTGCAATGTGGGTTCAGAGCAGAAAAACATCTGATAATTTCAAAATAAAGAGACCTAATCGGCTACACATCTAGTCACAAGAATGGCAATGACTATTTTGTGGGCAATTACCATGAGGTGGAATCAACTCAAGGGTAACCAAAGACAACAACTCCTGTACATCCCATTATTTAACATAGATCTATGCGGTCTTAAGGAATCAGGTGAAAATTCTTTTGGCTGTTGCTCCAAGATTCACAGGAAGCTCTAGAGAAGTTCCCTACTATTTCTTATTTCTTAGTAAGATTGTAATAAGACTCTACATTGAACTAGTCCTTACAACTCATTGCTGTAGAGTCGATTTAAACTCATATTGGCCATATAGGACAGAGTAGAACTGCCCCATAGGGTTCCCAAGGCTGTAATCTTTATGCAAGCAGACTGCCACGATCTTTCTCCTGTGGAGAGGCTGGTGGGTTCGAACCGCCAACCTTTTGATTAGCAGCTGAGCACTCAAGATGAAGCGACCTATAGGACAGAGTAGAACTGCCCCATAGGGTTTCCAAGGAGTGGCTGGTGGATTCGAACTGCCTTTTGGTTAGCAGTCGAGCTCTTAACCACTACACCACCTGGATTCCATATTTACAAGGACCTTAAAATCTCCCAGATGAAGCTATATAGTATAGTATATATTCTCCCTCTCCTGTGCATATTCAAGTAAGAAAACAATCATTTCACCCATGCATTCATGTATACATTCTTATCTTGCCTCCTGTATTCAGATACTATGAAATGTGTTGGGTGTACAATGGTCTGCACGAGATATAAGACTCACAGCCCTCTCCCTCTTGGATAAAGTGGACTAAAGGGACATATAATATAAAAAAAATTCATCGATTAGAGTAATTAAAATCTGGAAAAGTAAAGATACTTAGCCCAGTTTACACAGGAAACTTCTAACAGGGATAGGTACACCTTTATGGTCACTGGAGTCCCTGTGGGACTAGATTGTCCTGGTTCAAATTGGAATAATAATTTCAGACCAACATACTTACACTTTGTCCAGTGGAGATAATTAGGTACAGGAAGACATGCTATTGCATATGAAGACCTGAAAGCAGGAAAAATTATAATAGGGGATTTTACACATTGTTATATCAGAATAAGCACTCACGTTGTCTATGGACAGACTCACAGAGGGCCACTGGTACAGTTTTTTTTTAAATCAATCATGGTAATATCTAGCCTTTAATGAATACTTACCAACACCAGACACTGTACAAAACACTTTATAGTCATTACCTCGTTTAATCTTTACAACAACTTTATAGGACAGATGTTAATATTATTCTCACATTGAAGATAAGGAAACTGAAGTTCACAGGGATTAATTTGCTAAGATCACACAGCTGGTAAATGAGTCAGGTGATGATCCCAGGTCTGCTTGACTCCAGTGCCCAAATTCTTAACGCTGCTAAGCTTTACTGCCAAGTTTATCAACCAATCAGTCGGATCTATTGTGCTTTCAATGAACGCCAATTGGTACATTTGGTGACTGTAAACCACAACTTCAGTTCTAAATATATCTGAGCTTCTTCCAGGCTAAGCCAAATCTCAATCATGTAATTTGGATTTGAATCAGTAGGACTTTTTGAGTAGTCCCCAACGCTACAGGAACCTTGTGGAGCCAAGGGATTAGCTAGGCGCTCTGGGTGGAATTCTCTTCATCTTCTCCTCTAGTATCATTAAGATCATTTTTCCATGTCTATGAGAACCTCGACCTGGGGGGAGCCATTTGCTGGTTTGTCCTGAGTTTATTGGGAGTGTTAGTGATGGGACCACACTGATCCATGGTCCTGTGACAAGTAACAAGATGAGGTTTATGTAATCATTGATAAGTACCAGGACATTTAAATGCTAGATTCTCTTCTACCTCTAAATCACTGAAGGATAATGGGTGACTTAATTACCCTCTCTATGCCTGTACTACAAAACAGAGATATTAATATACATCTTCCTACCCACTGAACATTTTAAGAAAACTAAATGAGATGGTGGATCATAAATACATTTAAAATGTATGAAGTGGTGCATAATAAATTTTCCTTTAGTTACTGTTGGACATCCAGTAGCTCTCCAAGGTTTATGCCCAGGTCATATTACCCTCTCTTCCCACATGCACCACCAGTACCAGTTGCCACTGAGTCAACTCCAACTCATGGAAACCCTATGTGCTGCAGAGTAGACCTGCTCCATAGGGTTTTCAAGGCTGTGAGCTTTCAGAAGCAGATCCCCGAGCCTTTCTTCCAAGGTGCCTCGGGGTGAGTTCAAACTGCCAACCTTTCGGTTAGTAGTCAAGTGCTTAACCATTTGCATCCACCAACCCAAACCTAACCCGTTGCCATCAAGTCGATTCCAACTCATAGTGACCCTATAGGACAGAGTAGAACTGCCCGCATAGGGTTTCCAGGGAGCAGCCAGTGGATTCAAACTGCCAACCTTTTGGTTAGCAGCCGAGCTCTCAACCACTGTGCCACCAGGGCTCCTCCATATGCACAGTGCTCTAAAGTTTCCTCTCTTTCCAAGGCCTAACAGAGAAGCTGAATTGATTCTGATAAATAAAATCAGGTAAAGTGCTATTGACAGATTCTATAGTATTATATCCAATCCTCTAAATTTATACCCTCCATTTCCATCCATCCTAGTTCCCATTTTCATTTTATCTGGGTGCATTTTCATTTTACCAAGGGAAAATTTTTACTTTTATGAATGAGGGCCTTTATAAGACCCTTCAAATCCTACTTGTAAGAATGGGCCTGATTACATACATATTTGTATGAGCAGCATGTATATTCATATATGTAATACAGCACACAGGAGGCACAGTCACAGATGCTTCCTAGACACAAACCAAGTTGCTGGGATTGAAGGCTAGGGATCATGGCCTCAGGGGACATCTAGATCAGTTGGCATAAGATAGTTCATAAAGAAAATGTTCTAAGTCCTACTTTAGTGATTAGCATCTGGGGTCTGAAAAGATAGCAAGCAGCCATCTAAGACACAACTATTGGTCTCATCCCACTCAAAGCAAAGGAGAAGAAAACCAAAGACACAGGAAGCAGTTAGTCCAATGGACTAGTGGGCCACATGAATCACAGCACTAGCCTGACACTAGAAGAAATAGATGGTGCCCAGCTACCATCAACAACCGCTCTGACCGGGATCACAATAGAGAGTCTAGATCAGAGCGGGAGAAAAATGTAGAACAAAATTCAAATTCACAAAAAAAAAAGACCAGATTTACTGGTCTGACAGAGACTGGAAGAACCCCCAAGACTATGGCCCTCCAGATACCCTTCTAACTCAGAACTGAAGTCATTCCTGAAGTTCACCTTTCAGCCAAATATTAGACAGGCCTATAAAACAAACAATGACACCTATGAGGAACGTGCTCCTTAGAACAGTAAGTGTATGAGGCCAAATCGACAACACCTGCCCAAAAGCAAAGATGAGAAGGCAGGAAGGGGCAGGAAAACCAGACGAATGGAAACAGGGAGAGTGCTGACGCATTGCGGGGGTTGCACTCAATGTCACGAAACAATTTGTGCATAAATTATTTAATGGGAAACTAATTTGCTCTGTAAACTTTCACTTAAAGCACAATAAAATGTTTAAAAAAAAAAAAGAATGGGCCTGACCCGGATCCAAACAGTAACTAACAAAACACATGAGATTTTGAGTGACTTTCTATGTAGTTGCTGTTGGGTAGGGGAAATATTAATTAACAACAGAAGCATCTGAAACAGCATTCTGGTTGTTTTACGCTCTCTGGCTTCCCTTGGAGGGTCTGTTCTAGCCTGCTCTACCCTCAACAATCCAAAGAATGTTCTGCATTCAGTGTCCAGTGCCTTTCAATGTGAGGCTCAAGCCAGGCAGTGCCCAGACAGGAATGTTCATCACCCTGATCTCCTTCAAGCAGAGATTCAGGGAGATGGAAAGAGAAGATATTCTCCTCATACAGGAAACCAGTGTGACATTTCATTACTGAATTATTTAAAGTTAAACTGGTAAGTACTAATAAAACCAAAACCAAACCCATTGCCATCCAGTCGATTCCAACTTATGGCAAGCCTGTGTGTTACACAGTAGAACTGCTCCATAGGGTTTTCTTGGCTGTAATCTTTATGGAAGCAGATCACCAGGTCTTTCTTCCATGGCACTGCCAGGTGGGTTCAAACTGTTAACCTTTAGTCTAGTAAAAAAAACCCTGTTGCCATCAAGTCGATTTTGACTCACAGCAACCCTATAGGACAGAGTAGAACTGACCCATAGGGTTTCCGAGGAATGGCTGGTGGATTCCAACTGCCAACATTTTGGTTAATAGCTGAAATCTTAACCACTGCACCATCCATAGTCCAGTGCAAACCGACTGTGCCACCTAGGGACCTAACATGTACTAATAAGAAGGGTAAAATTTCACCGACCATGTTTTCTAAATACAAAGGGACGGAGCTGTACCAGGCCCGTAAAAGGGATGTTTTCCTTCCATGAACCCTGAGGTTACTCTCTACAAGACAATGTACTCTGTATAAATGAAAGCCTAGCCTGATTGTGAAAGAGACCTATTCGTTCAATAAACATTTATTGGTCAGTCGTTAGGTGGCACAAATGGTTAAGTGTCAGCCAGAGGCACCTCCGAACAAAGACCTGGCGATCTACTTCTGAAAAATCAGCATTGAAAACTCTATGGAACACAGTTCTACTCTGACACACATGGGACCACCACGAGTTGGAATGGACTCGAAGGCAACTGGTTTGACTTTAGCTTATTCTAGGCACTAGAGGGAGAGGAATAAGATACAGTCCTTGCCCTGCAGGATATTACATATCTATGAGGAAGAAAAGACATATATAAAACTAATTACCATAAAAGTAAAATAATCATTTTAGAAAGTGTTCAAGATATTCTACTTGCTACTCTACCATATGCGTGAAAGTATGCATATTGCAGTTGTGAAGAGGAGAGGAATTTATCTCTGTCTAAAGACAGAAGTCTATATTGCTGCTGTTTATAAAACTGCTGTGCTTCTCTTAACTCTTGGTTCGAAGGGTAGAGAAAAGTTACAAAAGGTGTGGGGAGGTTGTGGCTACAATTAAGGGTCAATGTACTAGAAGGCTGAGAGCTGACTCTGCAACCACAAACCAGTAATGGAGTCATCATGCTTAGTGCTGCAGAACTGGCACAAGCTGATCCCCTCTTCTCTCTAGAAAGACAATCCTTCAAAAAAAAGTGAAGGAGGACTCTTTGTATAGGACAGTGTGACCCCAATACATATAATAGGCATGGAATCAGGATCATTGTGACTTCATATTTGATGGTCAGTAGATTATTGCTAGGAAATGTGCAGGTTTAGAAGGTCAGGGGTTATTAGTTTAGCAATTCTTGCAAAACAAAAATGAAGTCAAAGTCTTCAGCTCAGTTGCCACATGGGGCAAATTAACTTGGCCCCTATTCACTGTCATAGACTTTATAGTTAACTCCAGCCAATGCTCTTGAAAACATGAGTGACAAACACAAGCTAGAATAGGGGGTGGCTTGCATAGCATAAATTCATCTCCGTAATTATAAAAGCTATAGATGGTAAGACATTGCCATCACTTTCATCCTGAAGACACAGCACTTTCTTTCCTAATGTATTTTCTCTTTTGTCCTAGAAAATCCAATGTGTCAATGTGGTTTTATGAGGGATAAAAACCAAACTGGAGAGATCCAGTTCCACTTTCAGCCATTTTCACCTACCCTGAAGGTACAGATGTTTATTTATGTGAGTTTCCTGTTAATGTATATCGGCAGCCTCATTGGTAATGCCACAGTCCTTCTCACTGTCTGGGCTGAGCGTTCACTCCACACTCCCATGTATTTCTTTCTGGCCAAACTGGCAGTTCTGGAAATCTTTTATTCTTCTACTATTGCCCCTCTGGCCTTGGTCAACCTGCCAACCATGGGGAGAATACCCATCTCTTTCACCGGCTGTGGCATACAGATGTTCTTCTTTGTCTTTCTGGGCAGTGCTGACTGCATCCTCTTGGGAATCATGGCTTATGATCGGTTTGTAGCTATCCGGGATCCCTTGTCTTACACCCTTGTCATGAGATGGCTGCTGTGTGCCCAGCTGGCTGTGGGGGCCCTCGTTCTGGGTTTCATTCTAGCCTTATTACCGACATTTTTTATTTTCCATCTGTCATTTTGTGACCACAATAGAATCACTCACTTCTATTGTGATGTACTCCCTATTTTGCGGTTGGCATGTGGAGATACTCGAATGCCAGAAGCCATGATCTTCATCACCAGTGTCATCACTCTTACCATCCCCTTTTCCCTTATCTCCATCTCATACATCTTCATTACAGTTACCATTTTGAAGATCCGCTCAGCAGAGGGACGGCACAAAGCCTTCTCTACTTGCTCGTCTCATCTGACTGTGGTTCTTCTCCAGTACGGCTGTTGTAGCCTTATCTATTTACGCCCAAGCTCCAGCTACAACCCAGAAATGGGACGTGTAGTTTCTGTTGTCTACACCTTTGTTACACCCATCTTGAATCCTTTAATCTACAGTATGAGAAACAAGGAGCTGAAAGATGCACTAAATAAGATAATTAAAAGACATGTATTGATCTAGGAAATGTAGGAGTTTCTGGATTCACGTAAATGATGGGAAATAATTCTTTAGAAAATGATAAACTCAGGAATTAGATGACCAAAACAAGTAGGGAATTGGATTTTCTACCTCATAAAGCCCAAATTCCTATTTCTAGCTCCCAATTACAGTGTAAGTTCCTGAAAGGCAGATATTATAATTTAAAATAAGAAAGAGTGAACTCCTGATGGGCAGGTATTTTTTTCTGTTTTGTGCACTGATCCATCCCCAGTGCCTAGAGCTAAGGTAAACAAACAGCACGTATTTATCGAATTAATGAATTCCTTCAGGCGATGGCAAAGAACTTTCCTATTTCTTTGATGTCTTCACACAACACTATATAGCACTTTGCACATACTGGGCATTCAATAAATATTTGCAGAATAATTGACAGAGGTCCCTTTAAGACCTCTAATGATTCTTCATGTTTCCACCCAGAAACTCTTATTTTTCTTCTCTCTATTGACTGTGTCTTGGGAAATGTTCATCAGACTGACCAGTGTTGAGAAGTTGTAAAAATAAAATACACAAATATCTGGTATAAAACTGGCATTTTAAAAAGCATTATTGGTGATACTTCAAAAATAAAAACAACATCTTTACATCATTTTGTTCTCATCCATTATGGGAAATTTCAAGAAGGGGGTGAAAGGATTAATGATTGTATGGCAGAATCAGCATGAGAACTTCCTTTCCCCATTCTTCCAATCTATCTTATTATGTTTACTTTTTAAATAATAAAATTTTTCCATTTATAAATACACATCCATTATAGAAAAATCGGAAAATATAAACGTAGACAGAAAAAAAAGTTTTAAAAAATCATCTCTAATCCCACCAATTAAAAGAAACTTCTTATAACAATGACCAAAAAAAAAAAAAAGAGCAGCTGCTAAGGCTGCTTATGTATAGTCAAACACCTCATGGAATTTGGTTTTCAGTCATGGTTTCATGGGACATACCAGTTAATTGGCCTAATAACATGTTTAGTGCTTCTGTTCTACCTCCTACTTCATTGTGTAGTGGTGCCTGGGGTCTTAAAACCTTACAAGTGACCATCCAAGGTACAACAATTCGTCTCTATTTACCTGGAACAATAAAGGAAGAAGGAGAGTTAGGAATAGCAGGAGGATATGGAATGTGTGGCTAATTGCCTCCATGAACAACTGTCTCCTTTGCCATAAAACCACAAAAACTAGATTGTATCTGGCTACCATTACTGAACACTTGATCAAAGATTCCATAGAAGAATTCTGATCAAAAGGGGGGAAATGCAGAACAGAATTTAAAATGCGCATGAACTCTAGACTTTCTGGAGCCATGGAGGATGGATGAACCCCTGAAATTATTGCCCTGAGATAATCTTTATACCTTAAACCAAAAATATCCCTGAAGTCATCTTAAAACCAAACAATAGTTTCATTTAACTAGTGAAAAAGGCCTGCCTTGAGCGTTATGCTCTTTTTTTTTTCCCTAACATTATGCTCTTTTAAGCACTGTGTGAGATCAAACTGACAAAGCAACTCAAAAGATTAGATAGGACCCTTAGGGGGCAGTAACTTTATGTTAATGAGGGAGAAACAACCCTCCTTTTGGAGAGTGAGAATGGTTGCACAACTTGAAGAATGTATTCAGTGTAACTAAATTGTAAATGTAGAAACTGTTGAACTGGTGTGTGTGTTGCTGTGTATATTTTCAACAACAAAATAAATAAAATTTAGGAAAAAAAAGGAACCTCAGCTAGCATTTGGGTCCTTTATACATTATATTATATTATGAAGAACCTTTATATCCTGTTTCATTCTCTAACTTGTAACACAAACATTTGTCATGCAGAAGTAGCCTTCTAAAACATAATTTTGTCATGATGTATCTATTTCTCTTAATTGGCGTTCAGATGGCTACCAATTTTTCACTACTGTAAGTATCACTGTGGTAAATACCCTTGCATATAATTCATTGTGTACAACTCTGATTACTTCCTTAGGGCTAAAACGTTTTAGACTCCTAGATAACACATTACCAAATTGCATACCAGAAAGACTACTTATTTATACTCACACAAACTATTTACAAAAGTGTTCACCTCATAATATCATCATCAACACTGGATTCCTTTCTTCCTCCTTCCTGCCCTCCTTTCTCTCCTTATTCTTTGTCAATTTGATGGTTTTACAATGATACATATTTGTCTTAATTTACATTATGTAATTTATCTTTTACATATTTCATAGCCTTTTGTAAATTATTTTTGAAGATTTTTCTAAAGTGTTTAAAGAATTTTAAGATTGATTTTTATGACTTTGTGTTTTATGTTAACACTTTCTCTGTAACACGTGGAAAATATTTTGATAGTTTGTTATTTTATGCATACATATTTCTTATTACATTTTTGTTATCATTATGTAATTCAGTATTCAAATTTCTTGTGACTTTTCCATTTTTATAGCAAATAAATTCTAAAAATATATCCTGAAATCATACAAATTTTCATCCATGTTTTGTTCGTGCTGCTTTATGATTTAAAATTTTACTTGGAATTTATTTAACATTCTGGAATTTATTCTGTTGAATGCTATGGCCATGAGGCTTTAACTTTCTTCCAAAATCGATAGCCAATTGCCTTAGTATAATTGATGAAATCACGTTTCCTTCATATTGAATTGAGACTTCTTACTAAATGCACATTAATGCTAAGGTCTGTTTCTTGACTGCTTACTCTGTTCCATAAATCAGTCTGTATATTCCTCCACCAATATCACATTATTTGCCTCATTGATATTTTATAATATATCATAATATTAGAGTCTATTTATTTCTCAAGAAAATTGGCCACAGTTAGAAGGTCTGGAATTTTCCTCCAAGTAGGCTATTTATTTAGGTAGGGGGTTTTAAAATGTGATACTCCTCTCCTCACATGGTGGAGACTAATTCCACTCCCTTTGAGTGTGGGCGGAGCCCTGGTGGTATAGTGGTTAAGAGCTACAGCCACTAACCAAAAAGGTCGGCAGTTCAAATCCACCAGCCACTCCTTGGAAACCCTGTGGAGCAGTCCTACTCCACCCTGTAGGGCTGCTATGAGTTGGAATCGACTCAACGGCAACAGGTTTAGTTTTTGGTTTTTTGAGTGTAGGCTGTAGTTAGTGTTAAGGGTTGAATTGTGTCCCCTAAAAAGATACATTGAAGTTCTAACCCCTCGTATCTGTGAGGACAACTACCAAAATTCATATTTTACACTCCCAAGGAGTCCCTATATGGCGCAAATGGTTAAGCGCTTGACTACTAGCTCAAACACTGGCAGTTTGAACCTACCCAGAGGCTCTTCAGAAGACAGGCCTAGTGATCTGCTTCCAAAGAGTCACAGCCTTGAAAACCCCATGGAGCAGTTCTACTCTGCACACATGGGGTCGTGATGAGTGGGAATCTACTCAGTGGCAACAACGATTTGAGCATATCACATGTAGTAGGCTGAAATGTCCCCCCAAAGATGTCCACGTCTTAACCCCTAGATCTTGGGACTATTTTACCATACATGACAAAGGGAACTTTGCAGGTGTGATTAAGTTAAGGATCTTGAGGTGGGGAGATTATCCTGGATTATCTGGGTAGGCCCAATGTAATCACAAGAGTATAAGAGGGAAGCAGGAAGAGCAGAGAGAAAAATATAACAAAAGCAGCACAGAGAGAGAGAGAGAGATTGAAAGATGCTACACTGCTGGCTTTGAAGGTGGAGGCTGGGACCACAAGCCAAAGAATGCAGACAGCCCCTGTTGTTGTTGTGTGCCGATGCATCAATCCCAATCCTATATGACACAGCAGAACTGCCCAATAGGGTTTCCAAGGCTATAATCTTTATAGGAACAGATTGCCAGGTTGTCTTTTCCGAGGAGCCACTTGTGGGTTTGGACCACCAGCCTTGTGCTTAACTATTGCACCACCAGGGCTCTTTAGACAGCCTCTAGAAACTAGAAAGGGCAAGGGAATGAATTCTCGCCCGCAGCCTCCAAAACGAATGCAGTTCTGTGGCCCATCTGAGACTTCTGACCTCCAGAACTATGAGAGAATAAATTCGTGCTGCTTTAAGCTAGTAAATTTGTGGTAATTTGTTACAGCAGCATTAGGAAATACAGCACAGTTCAGGACTTAGCTCATATCCAATAAACTACATAGGCCTTTCTCATGACATTTTACAGAACAGATTCTCAACAAATACTAATTGAATGAATTTAATCCTCTGCAATAAACAATTATTTTTAATGTAAAGAATAACTTTGCCAAAGTATAATTTTCAAAAAGTTAAAAACATGATTCTCATTCAAATATACTGTGAGCACATGCCAAAGATTTATTTAACTCATCAATGAGAGAACCAGCAGGATGGTAAAGCTGGTTCAAAAGAAGATACAAGAAACTATGAACTATATATAGTTGGACAAAAATTGCTGGATAAGACTCAAAAGTTAAACATAATAGTGGCTAATGTCTTGCATCATGATAAACGGAGAAAAGATTGAAGTTGTCAAGGATTTCATTTTGCTTGGATCCCCAGTCAACACCCATGGAAGCAGAAGTCAAGAAATCAAAAGACACATTGCATTGGACAATCTGCTGCAAAAGACCTCTTTAAAGTGCTGAAAAGCAAAGATGTCACCTTGAAGACTAAGGTGCACCTGACCCAAGCCATGGTATTTTCCATCGCATCATATGCCTACAAAAGCTGGTCAATGAATAAGAAAGACCAAAGAAGAACTGACACTTCTGAATTGCAGTGCTAGTGAAGAATATTGAATGTACTCTGGACTGCTAAAAGAACAAACAAAGCTGTCTTGGAAGAAGTACAACCAGAATGCTCCTTAGAAGCAAGGATGGCAAGACTATGTCTTACATACTTTGGACGTGTTATCAGGAGGGATCAGTTCCTGGAGAAGGACATAATGCTTGGTAAAGTAGAGGGTCAGTAAAAAAGAGGAAGATCCTCAGCAGGATGGACTGAGACAGTAGCAGCAACAATGGGCTCAAGCATAAGGATTATGAGGATGGCAGAGGACTGGGCAGTGTTTCGTTCTGTAGTACGTAGGGTTGCTATGGGTTGGAACTGACTCAACGGCACCTAACAACAACGATTTGCAGGGCAATAAAATCGGCCCATTTGGGATTATCTTTTCTACCAAAATGAAATTATCTCTACTGAAAAAAATTCTTTGCAACTTGTCAACCTTCTGTAAGTTAACATCAAACTTTATGGAGTCTGCAACCTCATTAATAGCAAATACTATGTCAAAGACAGTTCCCTTTCCCTAGAACTTCAAATGATCCCTAGGTAGGCTTGTTAGGTAATGCTCTTGTGATGACACTGAAAGAGTATGCAATAATCTTTTTGCCCCTGATTTCCAAGTTTTGTATAATTTCTCTAAATAGACTTACTTCAGTCATCTTTTACTGAGTAATAAATTACTCCAGAACTTCGTTGTTGAAAATTATATTTTGCAGGTCAGGAATTTGGGCAAGGCTTGGATGAGTAATTTTCCTGCTGTGCGTGGTGTCAAATGGGGTCACTCAATAGTCAGTTGGCAGCTGAGCTGGTATAGAGTCCAAGACAGCTTCACTCACATGCCTGGTGGCTTGGCCAGAATGGCTGGTAAATTGGATTCTTCTGGGAAGTTCTTCTCCGTGTAGTTTCAGGGCCTTTATGATCTTTTCAGCAAGATAACTGAGCATCTTATATGAACTTACACTGTCAATCTTCTGAAAGACTAGACCCAGAATTGGTATGGCATCACTTCTCCCATGCTTCATTGGTCAAAGCAAAGTCCAGTCCAGATTCAAGGAGAGGGGGACATAGAACACATCCCTCAATGGGAAAGCTGTCAAAGAATGTGGGGCCATGTTTAATCCATCACAAGTTTTGTTTTGCACATTTTGATTTTCATTATTTGGGTAATTCTTTTGTCCTAAGATCCGTTGCACCAAGGGTTCCCATTACTTTCTGGAGGTTTGTCATAGCTTGTCTCAGGCATCTAGTGCTGCTCTAACAGAAATACCACAAGTGGATGGCTTCAACAAAGAGAAGTTTATTTCTTCACAGTCCAGTAGGCTACAAGTCCAAATTCAGGGTGTCAGCTCCAGGGGAACGCTTTCTCTGTTGGCTCTGCAGGAAGGGCCATGTCATCAATCTTCCTTTGGTCTGGGAGCTTCTCTGCGCAGAAACCTCAGGTCCAAAGGACGCGCTCTGCTCCCAGCACTGCTTTCTTGGTGGTATGAGGTTCCCATGTGCCTCTGCTTGCGTCTCTTTTATATCTCAAAAGAGACTGTATTAAGACACTATCTAATCTTGTCAACCTCATCAGTATAACCCCATCACAGTGATAGAATTTACAACACATAAGGAGAGCACATATAATGTCATCATAGTCATAGAGTTTACAACACATAAGGAAATCACATCAGATCACACAATCATACAATACTGGGAATCATGACCCAGCCAAGTTGCCACACACATTTCTTGGGGGACACAATTCAAACCATGACAGCTTTCTTGGTTACGTGAGAAATGACCCTATAGTCAGCCCACAACTCTTTTTCTCCCTCTCTGTACCCCTCTGCAAGCACTCATGGGCAATGTTTTTAAAGCAATGCTCCCCAGAGTGTAGTACTGGACCCGGCAGCAGCAGCATCACCTTAATTAAAAACTCTGGGGCTGGGGCCTAGCAGTTTGTGTTTTAACAAGTCCTGTTGGTGGCAGTGGGTTTGGTTTTTCATTTGGCTTGGTGATTCCAATGCATGCTAAAGTTTGAGAATCACTATTCAGAGATGTACATTACTTAATAAAAATTATCATCTGCAGCTAGTCTCACAAGAATTCACAGTGCCTGTAAATAACACGATGGGTTACTTATAGCTTCTGGAGAAACAACAGAATGATGCCAAATAAAGCCTGGTGTAGTGGCTTTCTCTAATTGATGGCCTCTCTCAGTTATCAAAAGCCTCTTCATTTAGGAGAGACTGCTCTTCTTCCACCCATTCAACGGATACTCTCAGCAGAGCCATACCTTATTTCTAAAGAATCTCTTGTAAAAAGAACTTGTATCCTCTCCATCTTAATAATAGGCCCAGTATGCCGCTCAAAAAAACTATTCTCTTAAAGGTAGAATCCCATAATCTCCCTCATAGATAGGTGTTTGCGAGAAAAAATGGGAATTTTTGTCGATTATACAAACAAGAACATGGCATCGGGACTGGAGAAAGACTTGTTAACAACATGCAATATGCATATGAGACAATCTTGCTTGTTGAAAGCAAAGAGGACTTGAAGTACTTACTGATGAAGATAAAGACTACAGCCTTCAGTATGGATTACACCTCAACATAAAGAAATCAAAATATCCTCACAACTGGACCAATAAGCAACATCATGATAAACGGGGAAAATACTGAAGTTGTCAAGGATGTCATTTTACTTGGATCAACAATCAATGTCCATGGAAGCAGCAGTCAAGAAATCAAATGATGTATTGCACTGGCAAATCTGCAAAAGACCAAAAGACCTCTTTAAAGGGTAAAAAAGCAAAGATGTCATTTTGAGGACTAAAGTGTCCCTGACCCAAGCCATGAGATTTTCAATTGCCTCATATGCATGCAAAAGCTGGACAATGAATAAGGAAGACCAAAGAATTGATGTCTTTGAATTATGGTGTCGGCAAAGAATATTGAATATACCATGGACTGCCAGAAAATGAATAAATCTGTCTTGTAAGTACAGCCAGAATGTTCCTCAGAAGCGAGGAGCGTGAGATTTCATCTCACTTACTTTGGACATGTTATCAAGAGGGAGTAATCCTTGGAGAAGGACATCATACTTAGTAGAGAGTCAGTGAAAAAGAGAAAGATCCTCAAGGAGATGGACTGATACAGTGGCTGCAACAATGGGCTTGAACATACCTACCATTGTGAGGATGGCTCAGGACCAGGCAATGTTTCCTTCCGTTACACACAGGGTCACTATGAGTTGGGACTAGATAGCAACTAACAACAACAAAAGGGAATCTCATAATCTCCTTATAGACAGGTGTTCTGTGAAAGAAAATGGGAATTGTTGTTGATTCTATTACATCTTGTTTTCTATTTCCTTAATTTCTGCTTTTATCTTCATTATTTAGTTCTTTGGGTTTATCCTATAGTTCTTATTTTTAGGTTTCTCTAATTTCTTATATAAGCTGCTTTAGCTGTATCCTAAAAGTTTTGGCATGTTGCATTTATCATTCATTTCTAAATATTTTTGACTTTCTGTTGTTTTCATTGGTCCATGAACGTCATGGATTGAACTGTGTTTCCAAACATATGTGTCAACTTGGTTAGGCCATGATTCTCAGTATTGTGTGGTTGTCCCCCATTTTGTGGTTTTCCTATGTGTTATAAATCATAATCTCTGCCTGTGGTTACAGAGGATTAGGGTGGGATGTAACACCCTTGCTCAGGTCACATCCCTGATCCAATGCAAAGGGAGTTTCCCTGGGGTGTGGCCTGCACCACCTTTTATCTTACAAGAAATGAAAGGGAAGCAAGCAGAGGGTTGGGGACCTCACACCACCAAGAAAGCAGTGCCGGAGCAGAGCGTGTCCTTTGGACCTGGGGTTCCTGCTCGGAAAAGTTCCTAGTCCAGGGGAAGATTGATGACAAGGACTTTCTTCCAGAGCCAACACAGAGAGAAAGCCTTCCCCTGGAGTTGATGCCCTGAATTTGGACTTCCAGCCTGGAAGACTGTGAGAAAATAAATTTCTTTTTTAAGCCACTTGTGGTATTTCTGTTATAGCAGCACTAGTTGACTGAGACAATGAATTAGAGGTCTGTTTGTGTTTTTAAATTTCTGCAAGTATAGGGTTTTTTTCCTAATACATTTTCACTATTTTTAATAATCAGAAAATATGAAGTGAAATATCAAGAATCAGAAAGCTTTTTTGTAAAGAGCCAGATAAAAAATATTTTAGGCTTTGCAGGCAATACGGTCCCCAGTGTAAGTACTCAACTCTGCCATTGCAGCACTAAAGCAGGTAAAAACTATACGTGAATGAGTGCAGCTAAGTTGCAATAAAACTTTATTTACTAAAACAGGCAGCTAGCCAGATTCGACCTATGGGCCATAGTATACTAAATGCTAATTCTTTGGTAATTGTTGAGACATGCTGTTACCTAGTACATGAAATTTTGTAATGTTCCATGAATGCCTGAAAAACAATTAATCTTATCCCACGCTTACTTGTACTTCTTTAAGGTTCAGGCCTGGCCCAGGTAAATATTTGCTTTTATCTTGACACAGTGATCAAGAGATTGGGCTTTTGGAATCAGAGAGACCCAGGGCACTTACCACTGGGTGACCTGGGGCAAACTACTTAACCTCTCTAATCCTCGGTTTCCTCATCTATAAGGTGGATAAAATAATAGTACCTACCTCATGGGGTTGACATAAGGATTCAATAAGATGATTATGTAAAGCACCTAGCAGAATGCCAGGTAGGCTTCAATCATTATTAGTAGTATTAGGTCCAATCATCATGTCATTGAATCAGGCAGGTATAATTATACCAGTTTTACAATCAAAGAAACTAAGGCACAGAGAGGTTCAGATTAACCTGTCCAAAATCTCATAGCCAGTATCAAAGCAACGATTCTCACCCGGAACTATTTCCAAATGCAATGTTTCCCATACTCAGGCTCTGATTAATATCCAGTGACACTAACATGCGAGGACTTTACTCTATGCCATTCCTAGGCGAGGCTGCATTTTAAGAGAAAGGGTTGTGAAACCCACAAGAATTAATTCCTAGTAGTGCAAGTTTAGTCCTTTACGAGGAAAAGAGATGCTTCAGTAAACTCAAACGGGCTTAAGGAGCAGTAAGTAACCACCAGATTTTGGAAGCAGGGTGATGAGGCTTATAACACGTACTGCCTCTAAGGCAGCACTGTCACCCAGCGGAGCTCCCAGGCTCCTCGGCATCGATGACAATGCCGTCGTCCCACCAGGAAGCACCACGGCAGGGCTGCCCTCTTCCTTCTCCACCGCCCGAAGCGCCTGGCGCCTAAAAATACCACCCTAGCTCAACTGCCGGAACATGCCTTCGGCTTTTTACAAAACGAGGCCGTCATCACTTGGAACCACAAAAATCAGAGCCCTGGCCTTCTGCTGATTCAGCGGGTGACGCGCCGCTGACAATGGCGACGAATTTTGCCCTCACGATGACCATGAATTTATTTTTTCTTTTTACCCTCCGCTTGGCGCAGATCGTAACGTGAGGACCCCGAGCAGTGGGGGAAGCTCCATTTCTCTCAGCCCAGACTAAACCCGGGGCTCTTCAAAGTCATATCCTGTGACAATCACACGGGTTTTCTCCGCCCGGCAGCTGACGGAAAACTCGTGACTGTCTTTCAGCTCCGACGTGAGCGCGGGGCGGGCAAGGAGAAGTGGGGGGCGGAGCTCCAAGTACCCGACTCGCAGGAAGCCCCCGACGGGCAACGCCTGCGCAGTCTCTCGCCACGGGACCTCCTTCCCGCCGCCGAGACTAGGAAGCGGGACACCAAATCCGTCCCCGCGCAGCCGCCGCCGCCCGGCGCC
>NW_004444176.1:1864469-1866503 GCF_000243295.1 Trichechus manatus latirostris
GGGGGGGAGCGGCGGGAGCCACGGGACAGCGGAGCACCACCGGCTGAGGTCACCGGTCTAATCCGAGGACTGTGAGCGGGTCTGGGGGGGTCGAGACTGCCCCGTCAATTCCGCTGGGGAGAGCTGGCCTCTGTTTTGCGGCGGGGGAGGGCCCGTTAACCGCCGTAACCAGATTCCTCCACCTCCGTCCCGGGAGGAGCCCAGGAGGAGAGCGCTTTGCACTGACCCCCGTGGCCCTTCTTGAGGAGGTAGAGTCACCCGGGATACCCAGAGACGAGTTTCCCGCCCTGGAGTCTGCACCCCCTCTCCCACCGTTGCTCACACCCACCGATACACACATACAACCACGTAGTCAAGGGAGCATGGACTTGCCCTTTGATTGGGGCCCAGACTATTTACTAACGAGGGCTCAGAGTTGGGAGGGGGGCGTGTCCAGCAGAATTTTTCTTGATGAGTTGGAGGGAGACCTGGGTTTGGTGACGGGTGCCGGGAATGGAGCAATAGTCTTGACCCTGTCACTAACCCACTGTGTGACCTTGAGTTACTCCTAATTTGGGCAGAAGTTTCTGTATGTGTAGAATAAAAGGGCTTGTCTCGATGATCTGTAAGTGTTTCCAATTCAAAAAAGTAGTGATTTGGTTAAGTAGATCTCTGTGATTTGGAAGGGCGTGCTGCTGGAAGTTGCTTCTGATGTGGAGGGAGTCGCATGTCTACTTCATGTAAGTTTGCCGGGACTTAGGGATGGGAAGCATGGCCCTTTGGCCTGACTTTTCCTTTGGAAACAGCCTAGCTAAGAGGTAGCCAGGCAGGGTCATCACCAACCTACTTACTGAGAGATTGTGACATTCCGATTCCAAGCCTTTGGAAATTGTTGACAGATACGCTTCATACTTGATGGGAGTGGTCGTAGTCCTAAACCAAACTGATCTTAGGTAAACATAAAGAGATGATGGGATAAAGCAGGCAGAAGTTGCCAAATGAAAAAAAAACATGGAGAATAAATTGATTGAAGAGTGAAGTGGAAGGGGGAAAAATCTTTAAAATAGAACCCCTGAAATGGTATGGTGTAGCTAGCATTTGTTCAGCAGTCAACAGTTACTGCTTTTGATACTTACAACAGCTCATTGAGGTAGATGGTATTGTACCTGCACTATAGCTTAAGAGACTGAGGCTTAGAGCCTGAAACATAGGAGGTGCTCAATCAGAAAGAACGTGACTTATGGAACCAGAACTTGAATTTACCATGTTACAGCTTTTTCAGAATTCACTGACTGGTTGAAAATTTAGCTTTCTGTTTTGTCACTAGAGTTTGAGCCTATAAAAAGAAGGGAGAAGGAGGGAAAATGAAGAGAAAGCTTTAAAAGAGAATAGTAGTTGAAAAACAGGGCATGAATATAATAAGGAAGATGAGATTTTTGTTGAAAAAAGATACGTAAAACTCAATCAAAATAATGAAGCATTTATTTTCATTCTCATTCTACTCCAACCAATGATGTCAAGGAGTTGCAGGCCTTATTTCTTGGTTTCATGAGGAAATGCTATTATTAAATGCTTGATAAATTAGAGAAATGAAACACTTGGGAAGCAAGATTAAATGAAGTAAGGAACAGGAAATAGCATCTGAAAAAAAGGAAGATACTGGAATCTTCCAAATCAGACAAACTGGGGAGTGGAGAAAATGCCATCTTTACAAAAAATCATAATAAAACTATTATGTTATGATCACTGAGAAGAGAAAATGAACATTTTCAAAATGAGGATGTGAACTTAATGAATAGCTAATTTCTTTTTTTTCAGTCGTTGGAGGATTGTCCTCTAGATGAAGATGAAGATGCATTTCAGGGCCTAGGAGAGGAAGATGAAGAGATTGATCAGTTCAATGATGATACATTTGGGTCAGGTGCAGTTGGTAAGTAGCATCTTTCTCCTCTAATATCATCTTGGTCTCTTACTCTTTTATTAGTGCGTTGTCTTTGTAGTAGAACCTCGTTCACTAATTTGGCAAGATATCCTTCTATTCTTATTCTTAGAATA
>NW_004444176.1:1867441-1895959 GCF_000243295.1 Trichechus manatus latirostris
AGGTTAAGAGTTGATGCAGATATTTTTACTTCCACTGCTGAATTTGGAAAACAGCAGTAAGAGTGTTTGTCTTGGGATGTGTATATATGTGTGGCTGTTTCTTTGTAACTGTAGCGTTTCTGTTTATGCAACATATAGATAAGTTTAAGTAATGAAAAAAGAAAATTTAGCGGTAGGGTATAATCCCAAGATGTTGTGTATCAAAAACAAATGAGAGGTCTTAAAGTGTTATAATGGGTACTGATTTTGTAGTGATGTAGTGACCTAAACAGCTTAAAGTTGTTAAAGCCTAGACTGAATTGGACAAACTGGAAAAAATGAAAAAGTGTATTATTGTCAATCAGGGTTTACAAAATTCATTAGGGAATTAAAACTGCTGTTATTAGGAGCAGCAAGAAAAGTTTTTGAGGTAGAAGCTAGACCCATTATGGCAGGGAGCCAAGGCCTTTTGGATTACAGCCGTGGTTCAGGAGATGAGATCGTCCGAGAGGATGACATGATCTAAGACACGGTCTTCTCTCTCCATGGAGATCACAGACAGGGAAAGGGAAGACAAATAGAATTACAAAGCAGGGAACTGATGTGGATTACAAATTGGATTTGGAAGTTAGTTCAGTAATAACCACTACAACACTGTAGAAGCCACAAACATGGTGTACTTGTTTCTAGAACTGTATTTCTATTAAAATATTGTAATGAATTTTACCATTTTTCAGCAGGTCCTCAGTATTAAAATGATTCAGTTGATTTATAGATATTACATTAAGATGAAGCAGCATAGTAATTATGTTCTCAGTTTTAAACCTGGACAGAATAGTGGCTTCCAAAAATGGTATGGACAGTCTTTTTCTGGGTTTCTGTGTCCTTACAAAATGGGAAAATAATTGCCTTATAAGGATATTAGGGTGTGCAGAACTGTACTTTATCTGATGGGGAAACAGAAAAGTACACACACATTGAAATAGCCCCTAGGGGCTGAAAGAACAGGGTGTAGAAAGTAAAGGCAGTAAAATAGCATATGGTGAGTCCACTTTGTATCCTAGGGCAGAAGGGTGATTAAGAAGAACTTGGTGAGCAAACTTAATAACAGAGAAAAGATTTCCAAAGTTGAGCCCTTTACATTAAGAACATATTATACTTGAATTGTAAAGTTAAAAACTTAATTCTTCCTAACATCTTGGCGTAAACATTATGAATATACTATATATGTGTATACATACGTATATATATTATATACGCACACGCATATATATAAAACATTAAATACTATACAGATAATATATATACAAAAATAAAATTGCTTTCTAAATCAACCTGTGACTTGTTTGCTATACCTCTAAAGGTAGAGGTACAGCTGGTGTAGAGAATTTAAACCAGAAGGAGCTGAAATGTCAGATCTTTACCATCTGTTTTGATAGTTTGTAATTCAAGGGATGGGTGTCTTGAATAATACCTGTTAGTATAGTGGATTTTTTTTTTTGGTTACTAGTTACAGATGCTCTGATGTCACCTTTCCTTAAGAAACTAGTCACTGTCTTCTGCATGAATTCATGTTTGTATCACCTTAGAGCAATAAATGGTGTTGCAGTAATCCCAGCTCATCAATAATAAAAGCTTATATTACATGGTGCTTATTATATGCTAGGCACAATTCTAAATGTTTTACATCTATTAGTCATCCCCACAGCAACCCTGTGAGTTAGGTATTATTATTTTTCTCCCTATTTTACACATGAGGAATCAGAAGGTTAGGTAACTGTAAGTACAGTCAGTTAAAATTATCAGTTATGTTAAAACAGTCTTTGGGGAATTTTTGGAAAATCTCCTTCCTCCATTTCAAAGGGCTCCCCATTCTTTCTACTTCCCTTTTATTGATAGCTGCTAACCCGTTTAGGGACTGGAATTGCCTTAAAATTAAATCTACTTTTCATTCTGTTTTAAAATATCCCCAAGATGGGCTTCAGGGGCATTATTACAACAAGTATAATTTTGTGGAAGCACCCAGGAATTCAGTAGTCCACATCAGTGTATAGGTTAATTAGTTGGAGGAAAACAGGTATCTCTGTCCCTTCATTTCTCTGTTATTCCTTTGCCCACCCATTATCGTTTTGACCAATGTGGATTGAGGTCAGTCATTGGCATATCTAAAAAACTATAGTTTTAGGTCATTTGGAAAAGATATAGTATGAAATACCCTGTTACAGCAAAGGCACAAGATGTCTGACAGCACCTCAGCTGATTTTTCACAAGAGTGAAAAAAAAATGATGATGGTGCTTTATGGCATAGCTGCTTTTGCTTACACATCTGAAAAGTAACAATTCAAAACATTCATTCTACCGGAATATAACCCGTGTTTTTAAAATTTTAGTATTAAGGACAAATACACTATCCCTCTTTGGTGGGATCTGGTAAAGCTAGCAAACATAAATATAGGAAGTGGTCAATGAAAACAAGACAAATTAGAACTGTACTGCTTTAGAACCAATTTTCTAACAGATGAACGTCTTAAATTTGAGAAATAAAGGTAAAGAATCCCCTAATTCAAGATTGTAGTCTCCCATTCTTTTGGCATTGCTGAGTTAGAAAAATGGCAAAACACAAGGCCTTTAAAGACTTGCTCAACTTACTGTTTCTTACCAAGGGTGACACATTTGATTTTTAATTACACTGTTCTTTAATTTTTTTCAAATTAGTAAGACTCGTCATTTAAATTAACATTGTAATTGTCATCTAAAGTAGTTTTTTCCCTTTTTTAAGCACATTGGGTATGTTTATCAGAGACCACCGTTCTGAAATGACTACTTTAAGTTCTTCTCTGTAAGCTGACATTTCAGAGGAAGAATGCCACTTGCTGGGCACTTGGGTATGAGGAAGCTATTGGGCAGGGAAGAGAATCTCAGTGATTAGAAAAAATATCCATGTCCTTGAGGCTTAGGTAAGGATATTTTTATAGCCATAACCTTTATCCCGGTGAAGACATAGTGAGCCACAGCTTAATGGATCCCTTTACCAAACTAGTACATTCAGATCTACTACAGGTCCCAGAGACTAGACAAGTATTCTGATTATACCAAAATTGTAATTTTAGGAGTCCCATTTCGCTTATTTTTTGGATCACTAGTTTTATGTAGTACTTAGTTATGTGATAAAAATAGCAAATTTTTATTGTTTATACTCTGACTCCGAAAAGGATTTAGCCTACAGATGTTAAGATATGTATTATGTTCCTTACAATATTAATCATTATATTGTAAATTGCATATAATCCGAAGGTTCATCAGTAGAAGATAAATTTAATTAGAGTTTATCAATAATATTGAATCTATATAGATGGTAAAAAGAATGAGATAATATTATCAACAGTTTTATGTGTGTACATGCATGAAAGATATCCAAGATTATTTAAATAGAAAGAAAGCAAATTAAACTTTATACTTTGCATTTTTAAAAATATAGCTGATAGAATTATGGGGAACCTTAACTTTCTAAGTTACATATTTCACTGATGTTTTAATATTTTACCTTTTTTTTGTCAGCAGAAAAAAATATTTCACAGTTATACATGAGCCTCTCAGAAAAAAATAGCAGCTACCAACTACCATTTATTTATTACACCCTTACTATGTACCTGGCACCGTCTTTTTTTTTGCTTGTAATGATGTCTCTAATTCTTCCTTCTATTTGATTGTTTTAATGTATATAAAAAACCCAAAACCAAACACGTTGCCATTGAGTCGATTCCAACTCATAGTGACCCTGTAGGGCAGAGTAGAACTGCCCCATAGGGTTTCGAAGAAGCGATTGGTGAATTAAAACACCTGCCTTTTGGTTAGCAGCTGAGCTCTTAACCACTGTGCCACCAGGGCTCCTTAAGGTATATAGAAAAATTAAATTGGAGGTATCATCATTATAGATAAACCCATTGCCGTCAAGTCAGTTCTGACTCATAGTGACCTTATAGGACAGAGTAGAACTGCCCCATATGGTTTCCAAGGAGCGCCTGGTGGAATCGAACTGCCAACCTTTTGGTTAGCAGTCATAGTGGTTAACCACTACACCACCAGAGTTCTGTGTTTCTGTTAGTTACAAAGGGAATTCCATGTTATCCCTGCCTGTTAAAATCTGTGGGACATATGAAACACATAACCAAAATAAGAGTAAAATATATAACATTATACAAAGGAGTACATGTTTGGGGGGAGGTTAGAAGGTATCGCATGTTTAGATGAGGTGGAGATAAAAATAAATGAAAGGATTATTAGGAAAAGCTTCAGTGAGGAAGGAGAGGCCAGAGCTTTTCTAATGGAAGCAGAATGAAATGATTAGATTGGGGAGCACCAGAATGAGAGAAATGATAAAAGTAAGAAGCCTTGAGAGAGGCTGACAGAGGGTTCTGAAGATTTTAATCTGTGCTGTAGTGGGACTTAAAAATAATGCTATGTCACCATAACAAACAAGAAAACAACCTTGGTGTAAATGCTACAGATTGTATAGTAGTGTACAGAAATGGCAAAGACGTAACTTATATAGAAGAGGAATTGACCCTAGTTCAGGTCCCTCCCTTCTCCCCCAATTTACTGTAGTAGCCACCTGACCAAAAACAAACCAAACCCATTTTCATCAAGTCAGTTCCAACTCATAGTGACCCTATAGGACAGAGTAGAACTGCCCCATATGGTTTCCAAGGAGTGGCTAGTAGATTCGAACTGTTGACCTTTTGGTTAGCAGCCAAGCTCTTAACCACTGTGCCACCAGGGCTGCAACTACCCTTTGTTATTCCAAAATTGGCCACCCCTATTTTCAACACAGCAGCCAGAATGATGCTTTTAAATAGTTAAGCCACATCAAGACCTCCAGTGGCACCCCATTTCAACCAGAGTAGCCCTGAAGGCCCTGAATGAGCTCTCTCCTCCTGCCTCTTTGACCTCAATTTGTTCTCTTTCCCTCTTGCTCGTTCCACTTCTTGTTTCTCAAAACCATCACTCCTGCTCTTGCCTCAAGACCTTTGTATCCCTCGTTCTGTAATGCTCTTCTCCCAGATACCCATGTGGCTACTCTGTTACTCAGTCAAATATCACTTACTCAATATGACCATCCTATTTAAAATTTTCAATCTGCCTCTCTTCCTCTACACTCCTATAGCATTTTCATCTTCTAATATAGTACGTAGTAGTCTCTGTGTGGCACAAATGGTGAAGAGCTCGACTTGTAGCCAAAACGTTGCCGTTGTGATCTGCCTCCCAAAGGAAAGCAGCATTTTACATGTTGAAAACCCTATGGAGCAGTTCTGCTGTGCACACATGGGGTCGCCATGGGTCAGAATTGGCGAGCAACAGCAACAATATAGTATGTAATTTACTTACTCATGTTTATTGTTTATTATCTCTCTCTCTCCCACTTGAATGAAAGCTGCAGGAGGGCTGGGATGCTTGTTTGTTTTGTACACTGCTGTAGCCCATGCACCTAGAACAGTGCTTGCCATGTAATAGATGTTCAGTAAATAATGAAATGATTCAAAAGCCTGTGAAGAGGATGGCAGTTATAAACTTAAGAGAAGGTTGTATCCTAGTGCAATGGATTTTTAACTTTCCTTTAGAATTTTTACCTGAAATGAATAAAATCTTAAAACCAACAGGTCGTAGTACACGTATCTATCACCAGTTTAGAAGTGGGTTTCTGAATATAGCTTGAATACCACTGATAATACATTAAGCTGTTAATCTAAATGCTTAAATGTTATTCCTGGTATGATATCATTTATTCTTACTGGTGAAACCTTATTTCATGTCTCTGAGTGAAACCTGACTTTCCACCTATCTTCTGGAGTCAGATTTGTTCATTTGGTTAACAGAAGAATGTTATAAAACTTTTTAGTTCCAATATGAACTGTATTTCTTTCTTATGATTTTGTTATAGATGATGACTGGCAGGAAGCACATGAGCGCCTGGCTGAATTGGAAGAGAAGCTGCCGGTGGCAGTTCATGAACAAACAGACAATGGAGAAAGGGATGAGATGGACTTGTTGGGTGACCATGAGGAGAACCTGGCAGAAAGGCTTAGTAAGATGGTGATTGAAAATGAACTAGAAGATCCAGCTGTCATGAGGGCAGTGCAGACCAGGCCAGTTTTGCAAGTGAGTAAGTTGCTCTGATTTGAGAACTATGGCAAACTGTATAAGTAAAGTGAAGTATTGAGCTTTGCCACTTTATTTTATCTACTATAATGAAAGAATTGCATTTGGAATAGAAAATTGATAAAATAATTTCTGATGATAGCAAATCTAGAGATGAAGTTGGGGAATGATGTATATTCTGGAATAGTTATTCTCCAGCAGTTGAAGCAGTTTTGGACATTCATTCACCAGCAGCAGCTCAGTCACCCAGAGAGCCCACACTGTTTCAGACTGTGTGTGTGTGTTTTTTTTTTGTTAGCCCCAATCAGGAAGTCTCAATTCCAGCATCTGGGATGGATCTGAAGTTCTGAGGCGAATCCGAGGACCACTGCTTACTCAGGTATTGAACATTGCCTCTTTATATAAAATTCCTAAGATGTGAAATTTTTCAAATTGCCCCCTATGGTCAGGCTTTCCTCACTGAAAGAATGTATAAATGTCCATCATTTGTCAGTGTTTTGTTGATTGCTGCATCCAGCACTTACCAGCTGTACCTGTTGATGCATCTTCCTCATCCTCCATGGCAGTGCTCATTTGACCTTTCTTTATTTTGAGAAGGTTGAAAGGGAGCCACTGGAGCTTATATTCAAATTTACAATTTGAATTACTTGAAAAGTCATTTCCAGGCAAGATTATAGGGATGGAGAGCAGATCAGTGGCTTGGGGTGTAGAGAGGGGTAGACTACAGAGGGACAATACAAAGGAATTTTGAAGAGGAATGAAACTGTTCTGAATCTTGATTGCAGTGGCAGATCCGTAACTATGTATTTATCAAAACTCAGAGAACTGTACACCAAATAGAGTAAATTTTACTGTGTGTAAATTAAAAATAAACAAAAATTACAAAAGTAATTTCTCAAGATACTTTGCATCTGCAGAGATGATTTAAACATTTCCAGTTAGCTAATTTCTTTCTTTTTTTTTTAACCACTTGTTCACTTAGGAAATGCCTACAGTATCTGTACTAGAATATGCCTTGCCCCAGAGGCCTCCACAGGGCCCAGAAGATGATCGGGATCTTTCTGAGCGTGCATTACCGAGGCGATCAACTTCACCTATCATTGGGAGTCCTCCTGTTCGAGCTGTGCCCATAGGCACCCCACCTAAGCAGATGGCTGTACCCAGCTTCAACCAGCAGGTACCTCTCATTAACAAGCACTCAGCCCAGGATATTGGGAATCTGGGCACAATCATTTGGGAACTGGTAATGCTGGGAGGGGGGTGGAAGTTTTGGGTAGGCATTAGATTAGATAGAAGAATAGCCAATTAGAGGAGAAGTTAGTGCAAATCAGAGACACGTTCCCTAACACCCTTTCTTGCTGCTACTGCTTTTGAGTTGGAGGAGGAAAAAGGGTAGTTAACCACATTTAGTTTATGTATCCTCTTTAAAGTGTTTTGCTGGCTGCCCAAAACATTTGCAGAGAGGTAACTGAAAGCTGGGGGGAGTGGGAACACACAGCATTGTCCACATCCTTTTTACCTTTAAGATATCCCTGCTTTCCCTAGAGCCTGTGCAGTCCTGTTCCATAGACTTTCCTCCACCTGAAACCAGCAGCTGAAAAGGAAGGCCAATTTGGAAGGTATGGGGGGAGGGTGGTGTTGGTATGGCCTAGTTAGGCTCACTATCCTATGAAAGGTGGAGTCACAATGTACCACAAAAATGCTGAGCATGGCGGCCATATCACAGGGTCTTCAGAATAGGACTTAGTTAATCCTCCAGCTTTCTTATCATTCCTTCTCCCTCACTGCTACCAAAATACATCCTTTTGGAGAGAATTTCCAAGTCAGAATATCTGCTGGTACCTCCCTCAGATAGCATGGAAGGGTGGGGATAACTGGAGAATTAGCTAAATCTTCCTCAGTTAAAACTGACACTTTGCTTGATTTGTGAGAGGAAGTAACCAAAGGTTCTAAATTTGAACCCATAGCCGTAGCATTTTGCTTAGAAGTAGGGCTTGGCATTGAGTCTTGTGTCTCTGCCAGTACTTGAGGGGAGGGAATTTAGGTAGAGGAAAAACTGACTTAATTGAATGTAGTTGTATATATGTTTGTCCTGATAGATTCTGTGTCCAAAGCCTGTCCATGTTCGGCCCCCAATGCCACCACGTTATCCTGCTCCCTATGGTGAGAGGATGTCTCCAAACCAGCTCTGCAGTGTCCCGGTATGTCACTTTAACACTTAAGGAAGTTGTGCAGTATATGTTTTCTGATCACTACCTGTATGAGCACTATCATTATACGTCTTGTTAGTTGCTATCAAGTCGATTCTGACTCACGAGACCTCGTGTTACAGAGTAGAACTGCTCCATAGGGATTTCTTGGCTGTAATCTTAAGTAGATCGCCAGGTCTATCTTCCGTGGTACTGCTGGGTAGGTTCGAGCTGCCAGCCTTTAGGTTAGCAGACAAATGCAAGCCGTTTCTGCCACCTAGGGACCTTCACCAGTGTATCACATCTCCTAAATTTTACATCTTTTTTTTATCTCCACACTTGACTCTCCGTCTGATGGTCCCCGAGTCCAGAGGACATGGTCCATCGTGCTCAGTTGTTTCATACCACAAATCTTTCTCATCTTGAAGTAATCTAAATTTTGAGTGAGATTATATGGTCTCCTGCTACTCAGCCCCTCCTTCTACTGTTTGCTTTTTCATGTCACATAATCAGAGTACTTCATAATTTCTAACATTACTCTTTTATATTCCCTCAGTGGAAAGCTTGACTGTCTACACCTTGAGAGTTTTTGTATCTGAGTTTATTCTGCATTTTTACTGAGTTTCCTTATTAGATTGATTTACTTGTTTCATAGTATAATTGTTTTTCTTCTTTTTTTTCCTTAGAACTCTTCCCTCCTAGGTCACCCTTTCCCTCCTAGTGTTCCTCCTGTTCTCAGCCCTCTTCAGAGAGCACAGCTTCTCGGAGGGGCACAGGTAAGCCTGTGATTAGCCCTGCCCGTACAGAGCTCTCCTACTTGCCTAAGGTTCATTAGCTAATGCTGTTGTGGACCATCAAGTTGATTCCGACTCACAGCAACGCTGTGTGACAGAGTAGAACTGCCCCATGGGGTTTCCTAGGCTGACATCTTTACGGGAGCAGATTGCCAGGTCTTTTCTCCTATGCAGCTGCTGGTGGGTTCCAACTGCTGACCTTTCAGTTAGCAGCTGAGCACGTAACCGTTGCACCTTTTGTTAGATAATATCACCCTTGTATTACGGTTAATCATTCATTACTGCCTCTCATTTTTTTCCTTTACTTTTTCAAACAAAGTTTTGATGGAAACAGTATTCACTTTTCCGTGGATAAAAGCAGGGGGACTTACCCCATTGGGGGAAAGAAAGAACCTGCTGCTGTTGGATTGATTCCGACTCACGGCGACTCCATGTGTTAAGAGTGTTAAGTGTTAAGTGCTCCATAGGGTTTTCTTGTCTTTAATCTTTACAGAAGTATATCGTTAGGCCTTTCTTCTACGGCATTGCTGGGTGGGTTCAAACCTCCAATCTTTAGATTAGCAGCCAAGCACAGACTGTTTGCACTACATAGGGACCTGGGGGACTTGCAGATTAACTAAATTTGAGGTCTTGTTCCTCTTGTAGCTACAGCCTGGACGGATGTCTCCCAGCCAGTTTGCACGGGTGCCTGGGTTTGTCGGTAGTCCGCTTGCTGCCATGAATTCCAAGTTGCTGCAAGGGCGAGTTGGGCAGATGCTTCCCCCAGCACCAGGCTTTCGTGCCTTCTTTAGCGCTCCACCCCCCGCTACACCACCTCCTCCACAGCAGCACCCTCCTGGCCCAGGACCTCACCTGCAAAACCTAAGGTACACTAGACAGATGCCAGTGTTTTATCCATCGTCAGCCACGTGTCTTGATCATTGCTGTTTAGTGCTATAATACAGAAGTCTCTTGATACTTGCAAGGGATGTATTTTGAGATCTTACTAGATCCTCAAATTGCCAAACACAGAAATGTTTGACAGCCTCTGGGCTTTCTGACAAGTCACATTTCCCTCAAGAGTCATATGCTTCCTGTGTGCATTCTCACATTACAAGTTAATCACCTCTTTTATTTTTTGCTTAAGTTTGTTATGTCTCAGTCATATCCATTTTACAAACACACTAATGTAATACACGCAGTGCCTCTCACTTAAGAAGACCTACCATATCACCAAGGAACAGAGACAGAGATGCTGGGAAGTCAGTTGATCTCAGCACTAGCTAAGCGGCTTGCTTCTACTCTCTGGTTTTATAATGAGAGGAGTTCAAGTTGCTGCTTCAGCAAAGTAATGTTTTATTATATGTTATATGTTTTTTATGTTATTCCCAAATAGTTGAAACTGAGCTTGTTAAATTTATTTAAAGACTTCTGTTAAAGAGGAGCAGAAAGAAAATTATACTCCCTTATTGCTAATTCACTCAGATTTTATGATGACATTCTTAGGAGTTGAGAATTGGCCTTTGTGGAAGATGTGTAAAAGCGTGGCCGTCTTTTTCTTTAGAGTCTGGCCTCCTTAGACCAGACTTGAACATGCCCTTGGATAAACCTGTATGAAGTGAGTTATACTGTACTGACAACATCCTTAAAAACTGCAAATCTTGAGGATGACTGAACTGAGACCCTTGATCCTTTTTTCTTAGATCTCAGGCCCCAATGTTTAGACCAGACACAACTCACCTTCACCCACAGCACCGCCGACTCTTGCATCAGAGACAGCAACAGAATAGAAAGTAAGTACTCATCTCACTCCTTTGTGGTTTCTTAATTCAGCTTTTAATTTTGACAGCATAACAAAGTGTTACTAATTACATTTACCTTTCTAGTTAATTAGTATTGAGATTACTTTCCTGCTAAAATCAAATCACGAATGCTGTCATTTTATGTTTTTAACGCACTAGCTTTAAATGACAAGATTTTATCAAATAATTTCCAAACTACTATAATTATATTGGAGCCCTTGTGGCACAGTGGTTAAGTGTTTGGCTGCTAACCAAAAGGTCGGCAGTTCGAATCCACCAGCCACTCCCTGGAAACCCTATGGGGCAGTTCTCCTCTGTCCTGTAGGGTAGCTATGAATCTAAATCGGCTTGACGGCAGTGAGTTTTTATAATTACGTTGCTCATAAATCTCAATTAAAATTTAGATCTGTTTTTTTTTTTTTTTTTTAGCTAACATTATATATTCACTCCTTAGCAAGTTCTTACTGTACTCTTAACTGCCTTTTTTTTACCATCTGCTGCACTATATTTCCAGATTATCTCTGAGCTCAGAAACAGTCTTGAAATATAGTGCCTAGCCTTGCATTTGGGTGTTATGTGAAGCCAGTGGTCATTCTTTATTGCTGCTTCTAGTTATTTAATATATATTTCCTGAATGAGGATTAAATCATTAAAGGCAGAAATAAAGAATGACTATCTATAGGAGCCACGGGGGCGTAGTGGTTAAGGGCTTGGCTGCTAACGAAAAGGTCAGCAGTTCGAATCCACCAGCCAGTCCTTAGAAACCCTATGGGCAGTTCTACTGTGTCCTGTAGGGTCGCTATGAGTTGGAATCGACTCAACGGCAACAGGTTTGGTTTGGTTTTGGGTTATCTGTATAAAATTTGTTCCAGCTGTGTGCCGGGCACTATGATAGCTTTGAGGGATAAAAAGAAGAACAAGTTAGATAAAGCTCCTGCCTTTATGAATCTTATATTCTATAATAATTCATCTACGTAAAATAGGGAAATGAAACATAAATGAAGTTTTTTTATCCTCTCAATTTTATTGTTCTGTTACTGTGCATAATCCCTTACTTTCAAAGATGTTCCAGGATATCTCTTACAGGGGAAAAACCCCAGTATGGGCTTTTAAGACCCAAAAAGTACAAACCATAAAGGGAAAGATTAGTATATCTGTATTAAATATTAAACTTCGATATAACAAAAGGCATCATACACAAACAGGCAACTCCCAGTAGAGGAAACCCCAGTGGCTCATAATCATGAAAAGTTGTTCAAGCTCACTCGTAGTCAGAAAAGTGCAAATTAAAATGAGATAGCCATTTCACACCATCAGACGGGCAACACTTGAGATGTCTCAGCCCTGCCAAGGGTCGAGTATATAGCCTCTTGAGAGAATTTGGCAGTACATAAGAAGGTTGGAAATGTGGACACACCACGTCCTAGCAGTTGGGTATGTTATCAACATGGACAAATAGGAAAAGCATAATCTTGAGTGAAGAAACGGAGCATTATATGTCTAGTGCCATTTATATGCAATTGAAAAACATACAAAATAATACTATAATATTTAAAGATGTACAGAGTAATAAAAGTATAAAACTGTTCCAGTAGATACATAGTGAAGGCAGGATAGTGGTTCCTCTAGGAAGGAGAGGAGGCTAGAAACTGGGATCCAGGGGATAAAAGAGGTCCCTCAACCGTATATATAACGCTGTGTTACTTCTATAACCCCCTGCCGTTGAGTTGATTCTGACTCATAGCAACTCTGTAGGACAGAGTAAAACTGCCCCATAGGGTTTCTGAGGCTGTAAATCTTTACAGAAGCAGACTGCCACATCTTCTCCAGCAGAGCATCTGGTGGGTTCAAACTGCCCACCTTTTGGTTCGTAGCTGAGCACTGTAACCACTGCACTACCAAGGCTTCCTTTGTTACTTTAATAGTACTGTTTTAAAAATCTGAGGCAAATTTGGCCGAAAAATATTTTTGTCGTTAAATCTGGGTGGTGGGTAAATGGATGTTTATTACAGTATTTGCTGAGCCATAATTACGTTGATCATAAAGCGCAATTTATATTAAAATTAAAATACAGAAGTCTCTTGATATTTGCATGTGATATTTTTTGAAATCTTACTGAAATATTTCACAATTTTCAGAGTTAAAAAAAAGTATATAGACTTTGGAATCAAATTGGCACGTGTTCAAATCTCTTAACTCTGCCACCAGGTATACGATTTTGGACAAATTAATTGATCTCTCTTGGCCTTAGTTTTTGGTCTTAGGAGAAAATAAAACCGCCTACTTCTTGGTGTTATTTAGGGCATATATGAAAGTCCATAAGTGAAAGTGCCAAGCTTATGGTAGGCACTCGGATCATGGTTTTATTTCTTTAATTATGTATTATATAGCTCTTTTCTCTTATATTCTGTTAAGACCATTCTTTTTCACTCCCTTTAACAAAAAGCAAAGGGGAATCTTTTTTTCTTTTTTTTTTAAATAGGTGGGGTGTCCCCCCCGCCATATTGTTATAAGGCATCATTAATTTAACTACTTGGAGTGAATGTGGCATTTGTTTGTTTTCAGTCAGCATCGGAATCTGAATGGTGCAGGAGATAGAGGAAGTCATCGGAGCAGTCATCAGGATCATCTTCGCAAGGATCCTTATGCCAATCTCATGTTGCAGCGAGAAAAGGATTGGGTCTCTAAAATCCAAATGATGCAACTGCAAAGCACTGATCCCTACCTGGATGATTTTTATTACCAGGTAAATGCTGTTATGCTAATTTTGAAAATAGGAGTTTGGGCCTTTGCTCTGGTTGATAGGATTTTGACTAAGCAAATTTATCCTCCTCTCAAGCTGGTGAGCCTCTCATTCAGTAAATGCGTTGCTTATATACATTTTGCTTCTTTTATATAGAGGCTCTCAGATCAGTATTATCAAATCCTTGTGGCATCAGTAATCTTGTTCTTTCTGTTGGCAGTCTAACTTTACAGACATTTCCATTGACTACTAACTTGTTTAAAAACTGAAATTTTTTATATAGTAAGTGTGTAGCAATCTAACAAAAATTAAGGGATTAGTACATTTCTAGAGTTGAAGCTGCGTTATTGCTACTAGTATAGATTAATTATTTAGTGATAAAGAGCAGCCATGTTTTCTGCTTGTGTTGCAACTCAAATCTCATGTGGTAGAATTACTTTGAGAAACTGGAGAAACTGTCTGCTGCTGAAGAAGTGCAAGGTGACGGCCCTAAAAAGGAGCGCACCAAGCTCATTACCCCTCAGGTGGCCAAACTGGAGCATGCCTATAAGCCAGGTAAGGTCCTTATCCCCACACTGTGATAGGAGACACTTCCGATGCCCCTGATGTGATAAAATATAATAACTATACATACGGTTGGACAGATAGAGATGTTTGAATCTGATTTACAAACTGTTGTTGCCCTTAATAAACACAAAGATCAGCCTTGACTCAAGCATGGACTGAATGGTTTACAGATAGATGACCTTTTGTGTCCTTTTCTACTTGAGATTCCATGATTGTTTAAACCTGTTGTAAATTCTAGTATCCCTATAGAGAATGTAAAGATCTTCTTTGAAAACATCTCACCTGAAATGTTGAGTTTTTACTTTGTTGTAACTTTTCTGTCCTTGCAGTGCAGTTTGAGGGCTCTCTGGGAAAGCTTACTGTCTCTAGCGTGAATAATCCTCGAAAAATGATCGATGCTGTTGTGACATCTCGGAGTGAGGATGATGTAAGTGTTAGCAGAATTGCATGCTTAAAAAAATCTGGGTCATTACCACTTGTTTTGTGGTCACTGTGGAATGGGATCCGGGATGACGGAGTTGCTTCTGGCCTAACCCGGAGCTTCCCAGCTGGCATGCCATGGCGTTCTAGTTTTCCGTACAGGTGCTGAGATGTTGACACCTGCGTTTCAGGCAGCCAGGCAGGGCCTGGGGTGCAGGAATGTTCTGTCTGGGTAACACTGCCTGCAGACAGAAACATCTGTTTACTCCGTTTGCTTTTCAAAGAGATTATCATTTCTGTGTGTTTTAAGAGTTTCCTATAACGTCTTTATCCTGTGCTAGATTCTAAAATTACTTTTTGCCTGTCTGTGAATTCAGTTTAATAGTTTAGATGTGGGTTGATTTAATTATCTTTATGATCTTTGTCTACATTGGTGTTGTTTTAGCTTATGAACTTCAAGAGAGTGAGTGTTTTCTTCTCAAAGCATTTTCAGAGATGAACCTATAGGTGCACACTTAGTGAATTATTTTAACAGCAGTGAAGAATTTATATTAAATAGTCTTGTCTTTTTTAGGAGACAAAAGAAAAGCAGGTTCGGGACAAGAGACGAAAAACACTTGTCATAATTGAGAAGGTAAGTTACTATAAACCCATTGCTGTCAAGTCAGTTCTGACTCATAGCATCCCTATAGGACAGAGTAGAACTGCCCCATAGGGTTTCCAAGAAGCGCCTGGTGGATTCAGACTACCAGCCTTTTGGTTAGCAGCCAGGCTCTTAACCACTCTGCTACCAGGGCTGCAGTAGTTAGTTTCAAATAAGGAATTGTCAGATGGGTGTGTAACCAACAGTAAGCAGCCAATCAGTGTTCTGTGATTTTAATTAATGACTGTATTCTTATTAAGTGCCTGTTGTGTACCAGAGCACTCCAGAAAGACTGTGGTGTACCTCACCTAGGGCATCATGGAAAGAACGCTGCACTTAAGTTAGGAGTGCTGGCTCTTTGTCCAAGCTTGTTCCGTTAATAGTCAGGTATCTTTGGGCAGGTCACGTTTCTAAACCTCGTAAAATGAGAATAAAATTTACATTGTTGTGACTAGATTGATTAAATCAGTCAGTTCACAGATACTGATTGGGTACTGGGCACTCTGCTGGTTTCTAAGAAAAATGAGGTTCTGTATAATCAAGTGGCTTGTAATAGGGTAAACACCGTGTTGTGAGGCCCTAGAGCATGGTGGTTAAGAGCACAGACTCTGGAACCATTTCTGAGTGTCACCTGGGTCAAGTTATTTTACCTTTCTGTGTTGTCCTCAGTTTCCTCATCTGTAAAAATAGGGATGCTAATAGTATCTTTCTCACTGGATTGTGGTGAGTATTCAGTGAATGAGTACATGCAGAGTGCTTAGAACAGTGCCTGCCACCTAGTACTAAAAGTAACTATTACTATTATCGTTTTTATAAACGTAAGGCATTACTTGTAGCAATACACGTTGTTTATTAAACAGTGCTGTTGTTGCTGTTGGAAAGCATGTAATCATTTTACTGTCGTGTCTTCTGGATTAGAGGTGAAGAAGGGACAAAGAATGGTGTTGGAAGAATTTTTTGTGTTATTTCACTGTGTTTCTGGATTTAAAGTGGCACGTTTTCTTCCCCCTTTCAGTCTCATTATAATGACTTTTCAGTCTTACCTTTATCTGGTAGTCCTAAACAGTGAGGTTATTCCTCTGAGACTCTGTGATCCTGACCTAACGTGCCATGACCTGCTTTGTGTCTCGCTTAGACATACAGTTTACTCCTCGATGTGGAGGATTATGAAAGGCGTTATCTCCTAAGCCTGGAAGAAGAGCGGCCTGCCCTAGTGGATGGAAGAAAGCACAACATTTGTAGCATGTATGACAACTTAAGGGGGAAATTGCCTGGACAAGAGAGGTGAGAATTACGTACTTTGAAGAAAACCTAAGACTAGCTGGACTTCCTTCTTTGCCAAACTGAGCTTACGCCTTTCGGCCTTTTTAGATACCCTTCCCTACCATCTCTGTAAGCTCGGAGTCTATCCTTTTGGCTTAACTCAAATGCTACTCTGTATACAACATTTCATAATCCTCCCCAGCCAGGAAAACAACAATCCCTCTTTATTCTCAATATCTAGAAACAACCAAACCCACTGCCATCAAGTCGATTCCAACTCATAGCGACCATACAGGGCAGAGTAGAACTGCCCTGTAGGGTAAACCCCATAGGCTGTAATCTTTACAAAAATAGACTGCTACATCTTTCTCCCATGGAGCAGCTGGTGGGTTTGAACCACCTGCCTTTCAGTTAGCAGCCAAGCGCTTTAACCACCACACCACCAGGGCTCCTTTGAATATCTATTTTTAAAATTAAAAAAAAAAAAAAAAAAAAACTGTTGCCGTTGAGTTGATTCCGACTCATAGCGACCCTGTAAGACAGAGTAGAACTGCCCCGTAGAGTTTCCAAGGAATGCCTGGTGGATTCGAACTGCTCCTTTTGGTTAGCAGCTATAGCTCTTAACCACTACTCCACCAGGGTTTCCTTAAATATTATAGTATCCATTTATTCAACAGATACATACTCAGTATCTTCTAGGGACTGTGTTAGGTGCTAAAGATTTAGTGAAGAATATTATATTATTTGGTTTCTGATCGAGTTTATTGATTGTACCTGGCTTATAATTACTAGCATGTTCAACCTTGTAATCTTTTACGTATTTTCTTTCCTATTAAGGTAGAAAGTGTAAACATTTATACTCCCTGGGGTTTCCATAGGATACTCATGTCAGTCTTCCACTAGAGACTAAGCTTTTTAAAGACTATGTCTTTTTCCCTGTATCTCTGTCATCTCTCCCCCACCCAGTAGTGTTTGGAGCAGAATCTTGCTAATGGTAAATGTTATGTAAATCACGAATACTTATATGATGAATGCAAGAGAATTATGTCTCCTAATAACTCCCCTTATCCACTGCCCATTCAAGAGAATTGCTGATTCTTCTAAATCAGGACATGCACATATAAAACAGAACATAAGAACAAGACTTTTCTGGAGTTGGGCTGACAAAAGGGGGCTGGTTGAATAAGTATGGTTCATCCATAGATTGAAATGCTATGCAGCCATTAAAATGTAATTGAAGAATATTTATTAATGTGATAAAAGTCTTCACAATAAGTTGTTGAGTGAAGAAGATTAAGTTACAAAGCTGTATGAATTCTGTAGGCCCATTTGTGTGGGGAGGGGAGGGTGTTTATTGTGGTCACAGAACATTTGCTGTTTCAACAGTCTTCACGTATACAGTTCAGTGCTATTAAATATATTCATCATGTTGTTCAACCATCACCATTTACCATTACCAAATTATTCCATCATCCTTTAGGCACATGTTTATGAAAGAAGAAAATATATATGGTATACAACAAAAGGTCTTTTAAAATGGTAACACTAGTAAAATTATCACCAGGATTATGATTGGTTTTTTTTCACTTATATATATTTTTGGATTTTACTACATTTTTCATGTGTTATTAGTGTAATTACTTAAAAGATAAGAAAGGAAATTAATGCATATAGTTCAGCCAAATTTTTTAACTTAAAATTCATGAAATGGTGATTTTCTATATTTGTGAAACTCGGAAAATGACTTTATTATTCGGATGAGAATTGGAGAAGTAATTCCAGCCATTTTTGTAGTTCAGATAATTGTAGAGTGACAGCAAGCGCACAGTGTAGTCTTTTCGTAACATCTTCAGAGGGAAAAAATGAGGGTTTCTTATGTTACTCTTGCTGACCTGAGTTGGCATTTTTCTTCCCCTATAGGCCAAGTGATGACCACTTTGTACAGATCATGTGTATCCGGAAAGGGAAGAGAATGGTTGCCCGTATTCTTCCTTTCCTCTCCACAGAGCAAGCAGCTGATATTCTCATGGCAACAGCCAGGAACCTCCCTTTCCTTATCAAGAAGGATGCACAAGATGAGGTGATTCTCCATGTGGGGCATCTTTCCTTTGAGTCTTCATAGCTGATAACATTTCTAGAATCCAAACTTCTTTCATCACCCCCCCACTCCTTCTCTTGTTACTTTAACCTTTGGCAGTATGATTTGATTGTTTAAAGCAAAACCTTAGCTACTCCAGGCCTGCTTTTAATTCAGTTTTTGGTTAAATAGGCTGTGTAAACTAAACATGAATAAAGCAACAGTTCCGTCCTGCTTGACATAATTGTAAAGATGTATCTGCAACAGCTTATATCAGAATTTCTTGGGAAGCAAATAACTTCGCCCCACCGCAAACATGCTGAATCAGAATTTCCAGATTAATGATCAGGGCTTCTATATCTTTGGAACCCTGGTGGCGCGGTAGTTAAGAGATTTTCTGCTACTCAAAAGGTCAGCAGTATGAATCCACGGGCCTCTCCCTTGTACACCCTATGGTGTCTACTCTGCCCTGTAGGGACACTATGAGTCAGAATCAATTCGAGGGCAGTGGGTTTGGTATGTTTTTGGTTTTCTAAATCTTTAGTAAGGTCCCCAGCTGAATATGACTCTTGCTGAAGTTTAAAGTTTTCTGATCTCGGTTACTTTGCTGGATATAAAGTATCACTCATTGGGCTGTTATCAGTAGCTTAATAATAGTCTGTAGAATTAGTTGAATGGTATCCCACAGGAATTGGGTCAGTGCTTTCAAATAATTTTTTTCATGCTCTAAACTAAGCTGGAATTTGAAACATGGTTGTCTAGTTTATAGAATAACTCTTGGTTAGAGTTGCTCTCTGCTTACCTCTGTGATAGTGCTTAAAATATCAGCAAAATTTAGAATTGTTTGGGAGCTCCAAAGCAAGGATAAGACAAGGGGGCAGTATTAATGAGTATGAGATTCAAAATAGTAAAAACTATGGGAGTAGAGCTGAGAGTTCTGTTAGACCACAGGTTGAGTAATGACTGTGTGGTAATAGTCCTCAGAAAACAAACATTGCTGGTACACTATATAACTAGTATGACATGCAAGAGTTGGAAATTATTCCTTCTCTAACCAAACCAAAGCCAAACCCAAACCCTTTGCCATCGAATCAGTTGCAACTCAGCGACCCGGTAAGACAGAGTAAAACTGCCCCATAGGGTTTCCAAGGAGTGGCTGGTGGCATCTTAAGAGGAAATGAATGAGAAGCCTAAGTCTCATCATTGGAAAAAGTGAAGTGGGATGAGATAAGTACATTTGTGAAGCACTTCAAGAATGAAAAATGGATTGGGGGAAAGTTTTAAGGATTTGAGGTTTATCCTATGAAATAGAAGACCATACTAAAACGTGTCAGCTACCTTGGAGCATATAAATTGTGGAGACAATGAGGCAGGTGCTGACTCAGCATCACAGAGAAACTCATTAATGGAAACAGGTTTGAGAAAGCTTCATTCACTCAGCAAATATTTGTTGGATACTATGTACCAGGCTCTGGTTTAGGTGCTTGTTGTTAGGTGTCATTGAGTCAATTCTGACTCAAAACAACCCTATGTACAACAGAACAAAACACTGCCTGGTCCTGCATCATCCTCACAATTGTTGCTACATATGAGCCCATCGTTGGAGTCACTGTGTTAATCCATCTCGTTGAGGGTCGTCCTATTTTTTGCTGACCCTCTACTTCACCAAGCATGGACTGGTCACTTTTGATAACATGTCCAAAGTACGTGAGACAAAACCTTGCCATCCTCACTTCTAAGAAGCATTCTGGCTGTACTTCTTCAAGACAGATTTGTTCATTCTTCTGGCAGTCCATGGTATATTCAACATTCTTCACCAACACATAATTCAAATGCATCAAATCTTCGGCTTCTTTGCTAATTGTCAAGCGTTAGCATGCATATGAGGCAATTGAAAATACCATGGCTTGGGTCAGTTACACCTTAGTTCTCAAGGTAACATCTGTGCTTTTTAACACTTTAAAGAGGTTTTTTGCAGCAGATTTGCCCAGTGCAATACATTGTTTGATTTCTTGACTGCTGCTTCTATGGGCATTGATTATGGATCCAAGTAAAATGACATCCTTGGCAACTTCAACATTTTCTCTGTTTACCATGATGTTGCTTACTGGTCCAGTAGTGAGGATTTTTGTTTTCCTTGTATTAAAGTGTAATCCATACTGAAGGCTGTATGGTCTTTGATCTTCATTAGTAAGTGCTTCAAGTCCTCTTAACTTTCCGCAAGCAAGGTTGTGTCATCTGCATATCGCAGGTTGTTAATGAGTCTTTCTCCAGTCCTAATACTGTGTTCTTCATATAGTCCAGCTTCTTGGATTTTCTCAGCATACAGATTGAATAAGTATAGTGCTAGGGACTAGGAATACAAAAATGCCTGCCTTTATGGAGCTTACCTGCTAGTGAGGAAAACTTGGTTAAATATAGAGAGGAAGATCTTAACGTATGTGCATTAAAAAATGAGAGATCACACCTGTAAGTACTATTTATTTGAACTTTGAAATAATAACTTGTTCCATGTCTGAGGCATGAAAGGTACAAGATAACCCTGGAATACCATGTGCCAGAGGTACAAGATAACCCTGGAATACCATGTGCCAGAAGCAAAGAAGCTAAAACATTACTAGGGTCCTTGTTACGACATTCAGAAGCCAACCTGAAGGGGCTCCTATTGGTCAAAAATGGGATAATTTACATCAGAAAGAAAAATTGAAACAAATGGGTTAAAACAAATATATTTAATGAGTTCATAATGATACAAAAAAAAAAATCGATTGCCTTCAGCGATTGCTAGACCATCAACTCATTCTGAAAACTGGTAAAGGAAAAAACCATTTCATCCTGCTTTTCCAGTGTGAGCCAGGTTTCATCGTAACTAGAGAGTAATGATACAAAGTTTTTCTTCCAGCTAATAAATGCAAAAGAAATGATAAAATTAGAAAACCATTTTGCGACCTCTAATGGAAAATCAGTCAGTCAGTCAGTCAGTCTGGACGTGGATCATTAGTGGCTACTAAAAGCGTTAGGTAAAGGGTTAATGTGGAACTGTACAATGGATAGAGCAGGCTGACAACACCTGAGCCCGCTGATCATTCGAAACACCACTAGGAGTGGGCCAGCCAGACATGATGTGCTTCTTGATGTGTTGAAATAGAAAGCACATAGCTGTACCCAGGAAGTTTTCTTGCCCCACCCCCCAGTTGAACCTGAATGTAATCAAACATCTAGCTCTGACTATCCATCTATGGGAAAAGGAGGGCATAGAGGAAACTGTTAAGTGGCCCCACAGAGATGCAGTTAGCCAGATCCAAACTAGGGGATAAATGACCCTGTTTCCTTAACAAGTAAATGACACGAGGAAAGGGTATGCACGGTGACACAGAACCTGTTGAGATTTAAAAAGCCTCCTTGACCAAATGCAATGTGTGGTTCTTGTTTGAATCATTAGAAACATCAGCTGCTAAAAGACGTTTTTGAGACAATTAGAGAAATTTGAACTTGGAGTAGATAGTGATGGTACTAACAGATTATCGTTAATTTTATTAAGTGTGATAACATTTTAAGAGGTTTTTTTTTTTTTTTAAGTATTTTCTGTTAGAGATACAAACTGAAGTATTTATGGATGAAGTAATATGTGGGAGGGACATAGATTTATTGAGATTGGCAAAATGTTGATAATTTGATAGTGTTGAGATTGAGTGATGGGCACATGGGCTTCATTACACTATTCTCTGTACTTTTGCATATGTGTAAAATGTGCTCCATAGTAAAAACTTTGTTTAGAGTAGACCACAGAAAGTGGCCTGTCTATTCGCCATCCTTGGGTGCTGTTTAAAGTAAAACCAACAATTACTTTTTATACCATGGGTATTGAGTGCCTGGAAGCACTCTTGATTTCTTTTCATGTGTTAAAATCTCTTTATATTGATAGCTGTGTGTTTTAACTTCCCAGTCTGGGTCACATGGCAAAAAGAAAAGAATGACTGGAAGGCTAGAATTCATTGGGTTCTGTCTGATTCCAGCTCCTAGCTTTGTGACTCTGTACACATTGTTTAGCTTCTCTAATAAGCAATAAAAATTGGATAATGATTCATCCATTTTCACAATGAGCTTTTATAAAGATAAAGCAGGATACAATTAAATCCAGAAATACTTTTCAGTTAAGCCTATAGCACTCTGAACTGACCGATTTTAGAGTACTTCTCAGAGTATATTGAAATTTCCAATTTACCTATGTCTTCCCCACTGTACGTTAGATCCCTCAGGGTCTGTGTCCTGTTTACCGTTTGTTTTTAGCCCACAGGGCCTGGCACATTGTAGGCATTTAAGTATATGTGGTATAAGTTAAAATATTGATGTTTTATTATTATGTATGTCTTGCTGTGTATTTGAAAAGTGATTTTGCACCCTTGATTCATGCAAGTCATGAGGTTTCCAGAGCAAATTGAGATGGGAAAGTTCTCAGTAGACATTCTAGAATCCATCGTTAAGACTAGTAGTATCTGCTAAACCTGTCGCCCCTCTTTTGTTATATCTCGCCTCCAGTGGTTGAGTGTACAACGGAGCATCCTCCCATCCTTGCCCACTGATGGAGGGTATTGTTTTATGAAGTAGTTGTTGCCAGGATGTAATGCTTCTGTTTTGTTTTTTGTTTTGTTTTTTTTTTTGCAGGTGCTGCCATGCTTATTGAGTCCCTTCTCTCTCCTCCTCTATCATCTTCCGTCAGTGACTGTCACCAGCCTTCTGCAACAGCTAATGAACCTACCTCAGAGTGCAGCTGCACCAGCACCCTCCAACCCTCACCTCACTGCTGTGCTCCAGAACAAGGTGGTCTTGCCCTTCTGTATCCCTGCACTTTGCTAGGTTCCACGTTTGAGTTATATAGAGTCTATATAATGGCTGCTTTAGCCGTAACAACTTGTGAGAAAGGCTTCTTTCCATCAAGAGTTGCATGATAATACTAGTGTCAGAGGCTAGAAATCACAGTGGTGTCAACAAAACAATTTTATGTATCTCATGTGAAATAAAGCTAGTATAGTGGCTCCACAGTGTCATCAGGGACCCAAGCTTCTTTAGTTTTTCTTCTCTCCCATTCTTAGCTGTGGCTCTGATGCTCATAATCCTGTATGGTCCAAGATGGTTGTGGAATTTGAGGCTTCGCTTTATATCAGGAAAGGGAGTGAGTGCGGAGGGCAAGATGGTATGGGTTAGCTGTCTCTCCTCCTTACTTGGAGCTTTTCCAAAAGTTCTAACCAACAACTTCTACTTAATCTCCATCTCAACGGCCAGGACTTAGTCATGTGGTCTCACCTAACTGCAGGGAAGGCTACAAAATGACTTTTCCTTTTTAATCCATTTCTGTGCCAGTAAATAAAAGAAAAGCCTAATCCCATGTTGTCTAGGGCTGGTAAAAATTGTTATTTCACCTCAGGGTGGGGCGGGGAGAGGCAGAGGCCTGTGCTGGGTTGGCTTGGCCGGTCGCTGCAGAACCAGTGGTAGAGCCAGGAGAAGGACGCAGCCTCTCAGTTCATGACCATTCGCTCTCTGTCTGACTTAACAGAAAATGCAGCAGCACGGGCGTTTTAGTTTAGTGCCATTGCCCATTTAATGCCAGGACCCCCTCCGCAGGGGTGGAGGAGGATTAGATGCAGCACTGAGTTTGATTCCTTCTGTCTCCCTTTGCAGTTTGGCCTGTCACTGCTCCTCGTTGTACTGAGCCGTGGGGAAGACCTACAGAGTTCAGATCCTGCTACAGAATCAACGCAAAACAACCAGTGGTCAGTCTGGGCTGTGTTTCTTCTCTTATTTTAAGTTCTTTTAGATAATTGGTCATTCTTTTGCTCTTACTGTTATTATGGGTTTTCCCTGTCAGGACAGAGGTGATGTACATGGCAACCCGAGAACTTCTGCGGATTCCCCAAGCAGCCCTGGCCAAGCCGATCTCTATACCCACAAACCTGGTATCCCTCTTTTCACGCTATGTTGACCAACAGAAGCTGAACTTGCTGGAGACAAAACTGCAGTAAGTTTGAAACAGGACCACATGTCACTGAAGTTGGCACTTTAGAAGTTATGATGAAGAGGTAGGGAGGGAAGAATAAAGCTGAATTTGGTAGAAAAGATTAAAGACTTTTACCAAATGTTTGAGTATCTACTAGATATAAAACACTGTGCTGGGTCAGTAGCACACTCGTAGAAGTTAACTAAGAGAAATATCTTAGGTATTTTGTTATGAGAATTCCTACAAGGATGTAACTTTAATGCAAAAGATTACCATCTGTCTTGATTTATTTATATAAACAAGTTTCCTTTCTTTTTTTCTTTATACCCATAGGCTAATTCAGGGGATACGATAAAAGATCTCCAAATGATTAAAGATCTCCAAATGCATCCGGTACCTCCTTTTGGCTGCCACCTGCACTGCTGCCATCACCAATGGAGTGTTTTTAATGAGGGAGGGAAAGTAGCTTATTCCCCAAAGCAAAAGTCTTGTGGGATCGAGCCCTGTTTACAGGGATTGTCTCTAAATGGCCAGGTATTTCCCCACTGCTCTGTGAAATTGGTTGGGTGATACTTCTGCTGGTTTCTTCTTATCTTCTATGTTACCATTCTGCATGCCCTACTTTTACTCATTTCTTCTCAATTTGGCATTTTCTTTGCCCTAGAGATCCAAATGTAATCTCTCCCTTTATCCCACCACCACTACTCCAGTTCAGAGTAGATTGTAGCCTGCCAAAGGATTTCTTCCCTCATCCTATTGAAGTCTTTTTTCATTGCCCTATATTAATATGACTATAGGAGAGCCAGTTAAGTAGAAATTGATATCCATCTATACACACACTCAACACTCCCCTATACGTACATTTCTGTGGTCTCCAGTGGGTCCTTAAAGAATGAGTTTTGGATTGGAAAAATATTCAGTGATACACCCCTCCTTTAATAACAGGTTTTTTTAATTACAGTATTTTTAATCTGTTTCTATTCTGTCTTATAATCAATTTGGTGAGTTCTACTTGTTTTAATATAAACAAGGATATGCAGTACATTTAATAAAATCAAAAGTCTTAATTGGCTGATGCTCAGCTCTAGGCTAAGAAGTCCTTATTCTCTTCCCCACTTGTGTTTGTTTGGTTTCTGTCCATCTCAGTAGAAACAGCGCACGGTTAAGCCTTTTCTTACCTGCAACAACTACAGCGTGCTTGAGCCCATCCTCTCAGGTGCACGCAGAGCCCCCAGGATGCTCCTCACTTAAGAGCCTGCTTCCGCAGTGTAGCTTTTTGCACACTCACCTTGTCTTCCTGAGACTATTTCAGCAAGCCATGCTTTTACTTCTCTGTTGCCCATTTTTATTTGGTGTCATGGGTAGAAACCCCCAAATGTAACCATAGAAGCTAAGGTTGGCCTGCTTTGCCCCTCATCTCCACACCATGAGCAGAACTGCTGTCCTTGCTACTCCATCTCACCCACGTCCCATTCCCAGGCAGCCAGGGGCCTGGGTATGAACCCTAGCAGGGCAGCCCGCCATGATCCTTTTTGCTTGCCCTCTCCCATTCACCAATCAACCAGGATAAGGGGTTTTGATCCCCAGTGATTACAGCACTCAAGAAAATCAAATCTGAATTAATTTTACCTGACTGTCCTAATCTACTCTCTGCTGTTCTCACCTTTTGGAATGTAGTGGGGAGGACAGGTTATGATATTTAAAGAGAATAAACATTTTGCACATACACATATTGTACAACGGTAAAATCCTCCGTTATAACCAGTTGTCTGTGTTCTCCACACCCTCTCTTCTCTGTCTCCATTTCTTCCCAGTCTGTAGCCCCAGGCTCCACCTACCTTTCCCCACTGACATGACCTAGCTTCCCTCTGCCATCACCTACTGACTCCTCAGCGTCACAGCTGATCAAGTGAATACTTGATTATTATTTCTCCCTCTCCGTGCTTTATCTTTTTTGTTTGGTTCTAATTAATGAAAATAAAAGTTTCTAAATTTACATTTTTATAGGGTATTGTAAATAAAAACAAATTGTATACTTGAAAAAAATGTGTCCTTGCATTTCTACTTTCTCACTGCTTCTAAACATGATTTTTAATGCGTTTCTAGCATATGTAGATAAACTGGTAAACCTCTTGGTTTTGGGGATTGAGAAGGTTATCTCTGCATAATGTTTTTACCTTTTTAATGTTGTAAAGGAGTCAGTAAAGATCTTATGTTTACATGATAAGTTTTTTTAAGAAGCCTAGGATGCTTTCAGTTCCCCCCAACCCTGTTCTAATTGCAGAATAGAATTACGCATTTTAGTAGATCCACACTACAGTTCATCTTCCCCGTCCATCTCTAGGCATATGTGAATCCTTCCCCTGACGTACACGTGGGGTTGCCATGAGTTGTAATCTCTTCCGTAGCAACAGGTTTGGTGGGGTTTTTTTTGTTTGTTTGTTTGTTTTTTATATAGATGTTACTTTTTAGAGCAGTTTTGGGTTTTACAGAAAAATTGTGCAGAAAGTAGAGTTCCCATATGCCACTCTCCCCCCCACACATACTGTTCCAGTAATCAGTAACATCTTGAATTCCTGTGGTACATTTGTTACAAATGACTAACTGATACTGATACATTATTATTAAAGTTTACATTAGGGTTCACATTTTGTGTTGTACTGTCCTGTGAGTTTTAACAAATGCATAATGTCATGTGTCCATCGTTAACATTATCATGTGTAATCATTTCACTGCACTAAAAATGTCCTGCGCTCCACCTATTCATCCTTCCTCCATCCCCCTAAACCCCTAGCAGCCACTAGTCTTTCACAGTCTCTATAGCTTTTCCTCTTCCAGAATGTCATATAATTGGAATCATACAGTATGTAGCTTTTTTAGACCGGCTTGTTTCACTTAACAATACACCCTCTCCTCACCAATGTGGTTAGGTTCCAAAGACCAGGTCATTATGAGAAATTGGTGTTAGGCAAAAATGGAGCATGACCACATCAGATCACAAAATGATGACTATTACATAACTGCCAAACCACTGAGAATCATCCCAGCCAAGCTGACACACAATCTTAACCAATAAAGCTAGCACCTCGGTTCGTTACTCCCAGACGTATGTCGTTAACGTGCAAAATAGATGGTAGATTTTTTACTATTGTACATGGGAAATGCTGAATAAGAAGATAGTTGATAAATGAGGGGAAGGTGTATACACTTAAGTTTCTCCATGACTTTTTGTGGCTTGATAGCTCATTTTTTTAATCACTGAATATTTCATTGTATGGATGTGCACAGTTTATCCACTCAGCTATTGAAGGACATCTTGGTTATTTCCAGTTTGGGCCAATTATGAAAAAAGCTGCTATGAACATTTGTGATCAGGTTTTTATGTTGAAGTACGTTTTCAACTCATTTGAGTAAATACCTAGAAGCACAAGTGCTGGATCGTATGGTAAGCCTATGTTTAGCTTTGTAAAAACTGTCAGACTTGTCTTCCAAAGTGAGCTGTACCATTTTGCGTTCCCACCAGCAATGAATGAGCATTCCTGTGGCTCCACATCCTCCTCAGCATTTGGTGTGGTCAGTGTTTTGGATTTAGCCTTTCTAGTTGGTATTTAGTGGTATCTCATTGTTTGGATTTGCAATTCTCTATGGACGTGACGTTAAGTGTTTTTTCATATGCTTGGTTGCCATCTTCATATCTTCTTTGATGATGTTTCTGTTCAGATCTTTTGCCCATTTTGTAATCAGTTTGTTTGTTATTGTTGAGTTTTAAGAGGTCTTGTCTGTTTTGGATACAATTTCTTTATCTGAGATGTGTTTTGCAAATATTTTCTCCCAGTCTGTGGCTTGTCTTTTCATTTTCTTAACAATGTCTTTCACAGAGCAGAGGTTTTTAATTTTACTAATGAAGTCCA
>NW_004444176.1:1896671-1897624 GCF_000243295.1 Trichechus manatus latirostris
TAACATCATTGGGTGTCTGCTTAGATAAAAAGGAGCCCTGGTGGTGCAAATGGTTAAGCACTCAGCTGCTAACTGAAAAGTTGAACCCACCCAGCAGCTCCTCAGGAGAAAGACCTGACCATCTACTTCCATAAAGATTACAACCAAGAAAATCCCTTACAGGGCAGTTTGATACTGTCATACGGGGTTGTTATGAGTCAAAATCAACAACACTTAGATAAAGCTTATTTTCTCCTGATGAGGGGCAGGCCCCTTGCGGTTAAATAGCTTATTTGAGATGACACAGCTAGTGAACAGCAGAGCGAGGACTCATACAGCATATCATTGCAGTGAGATAGTAAAATTATCTCCTGGTAGAAGATTTATCCTTACCTTTTATGGTGAAAGAATTCAAAATCTCATTAGCTCAACTTTGTTAGGATGGAACTGGACCAGGGTTGCCCTTACATCCCCAGAAGTCTAGATTGAGAATGCCAGAAGTGACGACTAGAGATCATGTAGTCCAGTCCTGGAATCTAAGAGGTGAGGAAACAAGCTCTGAGAGGCAGAACGTCTGAAGTGATGCCGGAAGTCCCATGCCTGCTTAATGTAAAGCCAAAAAAGGAGCTCAGTTTCGTATGCTCCCTTAGAGTATGGTTCTCCACTGCCGTTTGAGAAATATTGGCCCTAGTCCAGAAAAGGTAAGAATTAAGTTACTGTGTTACTTGTGAGAAAAAGACTAACTTGGCCTAACAGGTACATTCTTTATAACTTACAATAACGATACCAACTGATCTTGAGTCATGGAGTACGTACCACATATTGTTCTAGGTGCTCTAGAAGTCATGTTTTTAAGACTCAGCATAATCAATGAGAGCAATATTGACTTTCCCTGCTGATGTATGTCAAAAGTAATCAAATTAGGTGACACACTAATTTGCAACAACGTGGCACAGAGTTAAACATTGACATCA
>NW_004444176.1:1897905-1899119 GCF_000243295.1 Trichechus manatus latirostris
TTAAAAAAAAAGAATATGCAAGTGAATAATAATAGAAAGTTTACTCCCACTACTAATCAAAGAAATACAAAATAAAATACTTTTTACCTATTAAATTAGCAAAAACTTAAAATAATGCTAGCAGGAATTTGGGGCTGCCACTCAGCTGGTGCGGGTAAATTTCTGTTTCTGGAAAGTGCTTTGGCAATATGAAGAGCTTCAAAAGTATTTGTAGCCTTTCACCAATTAATTTGACTTCAAATATCTCTCCTAAGGAAGGATTCCAGATCAAAAATGCTCATCACAACATGTATAATAGAAAAATCAGAAATAACTTAAATGTTCAACATCACAATAATGGTTAAGTAAATGATAATCCATGTGTCATGGGCAATCAGGAAGAGACAAAATATTTTATCATGGGACGTGTTAATGATCTGGGGACAGGCAAGCTACAAAACTATGTACTTTAATAGTTTTAAGAAAACGTGTGATGAGAAAAAAAAGAGTATTAGAAAGGTAATGCTCCTAAAAATTACTGGTGTCCGTTTCTAGGTGGTAGGATTATGAGAAACTTTCTTTTCCTTTTCCTTTTCAGTATTTTTCAAATTTTCTACAGAGAAAATAAATTGTGTTCTTTAGAAAAAATATTTGAAAGGAAAATTATTTTTTAAGACTTTACTTACAGGGAAAAATACTAAAAACATCAAGTAGGTTCTGTATATGATTTGATCAGTGTGGGTTTATATATATATATAAAAGAATGCAATCAAGGATGACACCTTTGAGTGGAGGGGTTGTAGAGGATTTTGTGTGTATGTGATGGTTCCTGCTTTTCCATATATGTCCTCAAAGAGCATGTATTATTATAATCATAAAGGGGGATTATTCTCTAAAAACTGCTAAAATTTGTAGCTGTCTTTTTTAAGTGAGAAAATAAGTTCCAAGAGTTTAAGTATCTTCTTCAAGATCCCACAGCTAGGAAATATCAGAACAAAAGTGTCTGTTATGCTTGACTTCAGAGTCAGTGCATCTGACCACACAGCAGATGAATATGCTAGGAGCCTGAAAAGGCCACATGAAAGCAATGCCATTGTCCTGAGAGATGAGGTCAGTTATTCCATCACTGCACATCCAAGATGGGATATCAGATGAGGGATCACATAATCACTTTGATAAGTCCAAGCTATTCCTCCCAGTAAGCTTCCATACTTACATTAAATTTTATTTTCTTC
>NW_004444176.1:1913981-1915792 GCF_000243295.1 Trichechus manatus latirostris
CCATTAATCGCAATCAACTCAGCAGCAACAGGTATACCAAACAAACACAACTGTCTAACATCATCTCTATCAGTCCATTGTCAAATGTCCCTAGTTGTCCCAAAATGTCTTTTTAAGCTGTTCTTCAGAACCAGAATCCAACCAAGCATTTTGTTGTATCTTTAAAGTTTTTTTAATCTAGCACAACCACTCCTGCCCCCTTTTTTGTAACATTGACTTTTCCCCCCTTAATCTTCATGCCTTATATTCTACAAAACCAAATGTCTCATAGAATGCCTCACATTCTTAATTTATCTGATTGTTTCCTTGGGGGTGTCATTTAACTGGTTCTTCCAGCCCCCATAATTTGGACTTCAGATCTAAAGGATTGATTAGATTCAGGTTTGCCATTTGGAGCAAGAAAACTTTATAATGATGCTGTCTACTTCGTGCTGCAGCACATCAGGGACCTCATAAAAGTCTGCTTGCCCTAAGGTTAGTGATGCTAACTTGGATAACTGGGTTAAGATGCACAGAGCCAGATAATACCATTGTAAAAGTATGTGATTAGCAAGTAACCTGAGGCGTGTGTTTGGCAACACAATACATATTTTTGTAACCTTTATGTACAATTTATAAAACAGTTTTGAATGCGTTTAATCACAACAGGATCCCTGTCAGGTTTTATTCCTATTTAACAGAAGTAGAAACTGAGTCTTGGGAGTGTTTAAATGAATTTCCCCAAGTCATAGGGAGCCTGGTGGCACAGTGGTTAAGAGCTCAGCTGCTAATCAAAAGGTTGGCAGTTCAAATCCACCAGCTGCTCCTTGGAAACTCTATGGGGCAGTTCTACTCTGTCCTATAAGGTCACTATGAGTTGGAATTGACTTGACAGAAATGGGTTTGGGTTTGGTTCCAAGTCATAGAGCCAGTAAGTAGCAAACCCAGGACTCAAGCATAAATGGATTCAGTTTACCAGAAGAACTAGATGGTGCCCGGCTACCAGCACCGAATGTTCTGATCAGGGACACAATATATGGATCCTGACAGAAAGGGAGAAATAGGAGAACTTCAAATTCTTAAGGAATCCAGACCTACTGGACCTACTGAGACTGAAGGAGTCCCTGAGATTACTGCCCTGAGCCAGATTCAGAAGAGGACGTGGAACCAGGGATATCTTGGCTGAAAGCAGAGAATACCAGAAAAATGTTTACTTGTGTTTTATTGACTGTGCAAAGGCATTCAACTGTGTGGATCATAACAAATTATGAATAACACTGTAAAGAATGGGAATTCCAGAACACTTAATTGTGCTCATGAGGAACCTGTACAGAAACCAAGAAGCAGTCATTTAAACAGAACAAGGGGACACTGTGTGGTTTAAAATCAGGAAACGTGTGAGTCAGAGTTGTATCCTTTCACCATACTTACTCAATCTATATGCTGAGCAAATACTCCAGGAAGCTGGACTATATGAAGAACATGACATCAGGATTGGAGAAAGACTCAGTAACAACCTGCGACATGCAGATAATACAGCCTTACTTGCTGAAAGCAAAGAGGACTTGAAGCACTTACTGATGAAGATGAAAGCTACAGCCTTCAGTACGGCTTGAACCTCAACATAAAGAAAGCAAAAATCCTCACAATCAGCTAGTGGACACCCTTTTAATTCAGTAGTGAAGTCACTCCTGAGGTTCACCCTTCAGGCAAAGATTAGACAGGCACACAAAACAAAATGAGACTAAAGGGGCATGCCAGCCCAGGGGCAACAATGAGAAGGCAGGAGGGGACAGGAAAGCAGGTAATGGGGAACCCAAGGTCAAGAAAGG
>NW_004444176.1:1916838-1919297 GCF_000243295.1 Trichechus manatus latirostris
AAACAAACAAACTCATTGCTGTCAAGTCGATTCCGACTCATAGTGACCCTACAGGACAGAGGAGAACTGCCCCATGGGGTTTCCAAGGAGTGCCTGGTGGATTCGTATTGCTGATCTTTTGGTTGGCAGCCAAACCCTTAACACTATGCCACTAGGGTTTCCACTAGCCCCTGAAGTAATCTTTAAACTAAATAACCAAAAATCCATTGCCGTCAAGTTCATTCTGACTCATAGTGACCCTATAGGACAGAATAGAACTGCCCCACGGGGTTTTCAAGGCTGTAATCTTTATAGAGGCTGGCTGCCACACCTTTCTCCCATTGGGCAGCTGGGCCAACCTTTACCTTAGCAGCCAAGTACATAACCACTTCATCACCAAGGCACCTTAAACTAAGTAACAGTTTAGCTCAAAAAGTAAAGATTGTCACGTTGAGTATTGTGTGCTTTAAAAAAACCATAGAAATCCAAATAAACAACAGCTATTTTAAAGCATAGGGGAGAAGGTTGGGGGGCAGGGAGTTTCAGTCAGTGGGAGCGGAACAACTAGAACAGAAATAAAGAGAATGTCGACACAATGTGAAGAATGTAACCAATGTCACTGATCATTATGTCTAGAAACTGCTGAATTGGAGGGGGTTTTGCTGCGTTTATTTTCACCAAAAATAAAACAATAATTTTAAAAAATATATTCAATTTAGTTCAATTAAGAAAAAATTGTTTACTCTTGAATCTCAGCCTACATCTAACTGAAGTTTTTTTTTTTTTTTTTTTTTACGTGTGTGTGCTTTAAACATATAGGTAATGCAACACTTGCTATTTCAACAATCGAACTGCAGATTTTTTTAAAGTGGATTCTTCTCTAGAATTCAATAAATGTTTTTCTCTTTTTAAAACCATTTTCTGAAAAGGGATATTTTTCTTTACTTTCTTGACATCAGGAAGCACATTGCCAAGGAAAAACAATGTGTTTGTAATACACAGTCTAACAGCTATTTCTCTTGCCTACTCAAACTGGCAAAGTGTAACAGGTACTAGATTCCTCAAGGTTCAGCGCTTTTGCTTCTATTTGTAACAAGTTTACATCTAAATGTTTAGTTGCTAAATTTGTGATTTTCACAAATGTATGAACAAAGTCAAACTTTTCAATTTATCAAAAATAATTCTTTGCAGACCAAAGTTAAGCATACACGTGTGCTCCTATGATGCTAAAACCAACAAGAGCCTTAGACACCGGTCACAAATACAGTCTGGTCTCGCGAATCTATTTCCTCCGCAAAGCCAGGTCAGCAACCACCGGGACAGAATTTGTAGAGGCATGCGACAGACTTGAATCAAGAGATAAGGGGTGCGGTGCGATAAGCTGAACAGCAAACCAAGGAAAGGAATTATGGGGGTCGTGGATCCAGGAAAGGACTGGGAAAGCCAGGAATCCGGCACCGGCTACAAAACCTGGCCCTAAAAGGAGGTTAAAGCTGCTCAGAGTCACTCTGCCCGACGAGATCTTACGCTCCGGTCTCCCATCAACTTCCGAAAGGCAGACGTGCACGCCCCCAAGCGCTCTTCCCGGATTTCATTGGTTGCTCCAACCTGACCGTCTCTCATTACTTCTCTTTCACTGGTCAGCGATTTCCAAGCTCCAGCTGTCACAGACAAATCCCGGAACCAGTCATCTCCAATCGCCGTCTTCAGCGACAAGTAAATGACATAGAGCTCAACCGATAAGAAATGAAAGTGAGGATGTGAGGATGCGGCTCCTCCCCCTTCTCATCCACTGGTCCAGTAAAGAAGGAGCCCTTGGTGGGGAGTGGTTAAAATGCTCCTCTGCTAACCGGAGGCTCAGCTGTTCGAACCTACCAGTGGCTCCATGGGAGAAAGATGTGGCAGTCGGCACCCATAAAGATTACAGCCTAGGAAACCCTATGGGGTGGTTCTACTCTGTCCTGTAGGGTCGCTATGAGTCCAATCGCCTCGATGGCAACGGGTTTGGTGTTTTGAATTTTGGTCCAGTAAATGGTAGAAAAGATCGAGCAGCTGATGCTGACTACCACTCCATAAGGGCGGAAGAGGATGATGAAAGGAGTGATGGAAGGGGGTGACGTGGCAGTGACGGGGGTATAAACTGAAATGAGTGGCGAAAACGAAAGCCAATCAACGACCAAATTGGCCGGGCCCTCCGCAGTCTCCATTCCTCCCTCAGCGCTAGAGCCTTCGGGAAAGCGCCAATGAGCTTGTACTGGCACCTGATTGGCTTTCACTGGAGCCAATCAATGGAGCGGCTGGCGGACGCGTCCCACCCCGGCTCTCACTGGGCGGTGTAGAATGCCAGGGCGGAGAGAAATACCAATGTCCGCCGGGTCTTCCGCAAGTGACACTCAGCGGCTCCAATCGACACCCTCCGTCCCTGCGGCCAAGCCCTCCTCCCCTGGCGGGCCTGGCGGGGCGGGGACGCTGCGCGGCGG
>NW_004444176.1:1919628-1922784 GCF_000243295.1 Trichechus manatus latirostris
CCGGCCCCTGCGCCGCCCGCTGGGGGCTCGGGCGGCTCGGGCTCAGCTCGAGAAGGCTGGCTCTTCAAATGGACCAATTATATCAAAGGCTACCAGCGGCGGTGGTTCGTGCTGAGCAACGGGCTCCTGAGCTACTACAGGTAACTGCTTCCGGGGCGCAGCTTCCCACTTCGCCTCCCCCATCTCAGCCGATAGCCCCGGCCCCGCAGCCACGGTCGCCCCAGGCCCATTTTTGTCACTTGCGCGGATTGACAGCCGGCGACACTAGTCCACCATCAAGAAAGCCAAAGCCCCAGAACTTGCCCCTCTACCTGAGTTACCCCCACCCCCCACCCCGGGTTCTGTACCCTCCCCTCGTCCCTTAGCCTTTGGAGTCAACAGTAGTTTGGAAAGCATCTACTCTTGCATTGTGGTCCTGCCAGCACATCAGTGCACTTACTGGTTTTGCAAGGAGGGCACTGTTCTAGGTACTAAACGGCAGAGATAGGGCAAAACCCAGGCGCTGCTCCCAAGGAAGTTGCAGTGGAAGTTACACGACAAGTCTTAGCTGTCGTGCCCAGTCTCCCAAATTCAAGGTTATTGGTAGTTCTTGATGTACCCGCCTTTGCTCCCTCCATGTTTCAGGCACAAGGACACCATCAACAGTGTGGCCTGGGTATTCTGTTCCTTGTCTTTCTTATCTGTCCAAGACTTGCGTTTATGTTTTTGCCTTCGGGACAGCCCAGAATGGAGATGTGCACGCCAGTGTTGCTTTTCTTTTTGCTTGCTTCCCTTCCTCCCATGGGAATGATAAAGTGTTTTGTGTAACATTTCGGATCTCCCTGGTTAGTTAGGGATTTACGGTTATTTCTTGTCAGCTGTGTTTATTTGGAATGTTCATGATGACTCACAACCTGGCCTGTTGGTAGAATACAAGGTCCTTTTGGCTACTTATGATACTATAGATAGAGATTAAGTTATATGGGGACAGGACATAAACATTCCTGAGGGCTAGACAGTGTGCTTTGGTGTTTCACATACATTATTTCATTGACTCCCAACAACATCCCTAGGAGTTAGGAGATGGTCCCATCTTACTGCTTAGGAAACTGAGACTCAGCATAGGTAACTTTCCCAAGGCCCTGGTGGAGTCAGGATTTGAAACCAATTCTGTTCACACCAACATAATCCAAAACCCAAGTTAATATTACATGGATCATATACAGAGATAATTACTTATTTATGGCAAATGAGTTGATAGATCATGGTTACCATGTGCATTTTATACGAAAAGTGTAAAAGTCTCCTTTGAGGGAGACTGCTTAATATTATGGCATTTCTCATTGAAATCTTTTGTTTAGAAATTTGGAGCCCAAAACACTGATGTTAAAAGCAGCTCCTCTGGGTTTCTTTTTTTTCTTTTTCTCTTTTGCTAGTAGTTATGAGTTGGAATCGACGTGACGGCAGCGAATGGGTTTTGGAGCCCTGATGGCGGTAGTGGTTAAGTGTTGGGCTGCTAACCAAAAGGTCCGCAGTTCGAATCCACCAGTTCTACTCTGTCCTATAGGGTCGCTATGAGTCAAAATCGACTCCACAGCAATGGGTTTTGGATTTTTTAGTAGAGTTAGGAATGAACGAATTATTATTTTTTCTATCAATTCCATTTTACAGAATTTACAGGGGAGTTAGAAGGTGGGAGTTGGAGGTTATTGAAATAGGAACATATACCTGGCTTCTAACTGTGGAGAATGCCTTAGGTTAGCTTTCTGCTTAAATGACATTAATTGTGAACAGTTGTGTTTATCATTTGCATTATTGTATTCAGAATTGATTTTAATTATAATCCTTTCTACCTGCTCATCCAGGACTACCAGGTTAATGTTAGATCACAAATTGAAAATTTTAGTTTGCCCCAAAGCCCAGCTTTTTCCGCTATTCATGTTTTCCTGTTATCATTCACCATCATTCTAATGTTTACTTGATTCATATCCTGACTTGGCCCATAAGTCGATACTAGCACTGATGCCCCATTCTCAAAAGTTGTGTATCAGCTGAGGGCCTTAATGTGTGTGGTCATTTTTCCTGATCCAAGTTCTTATCCAGGCTAGTCGATTCTTCGATCAGTACCAGTCTTGATCAGTATTGATCTTGGACACTTACATATGTTGCTGTCTTTTCAAGTACTTGTAACTCCTTTTAACTTTGCTCTCAAAAGAGCAAGTGGTACCTGTCTGACTATAGATAAAACTTCCAAACCATACCAAACCACATATTGGGAAATATGCATAGGCCTATCTTTGCCAGCTAAGATGATACCACCCACAAACCAACCAAGCAGCAGGATCCAGAGTTATAAAATCTATGTGCTGCCCTCAGAATCACATTGAAGTACTACCTGCTAACTCTGTTGGTAGTTCATTCTTCCCAGAAGGGTTTTTCTGGTCCTTCATCTCCCTCTAGCATTATTTAGCCGTGTTGTCATCCTCCTGCTTTTTCATGCCTTGAAAACCTACAATCTCCTATGTATGCCTTTTTCAAAATGCTGCTTTTCTTTTAACTGAGATCACGTGCTTCCTAGACCCATCCTCAGAGAACTTTCCTAATATGTAGTCCTTGGCAAGCCACTTCCCTCTTTTTAATACTCCTGCTCTTTCTTACATATCCAGTTACACAGATGTCCCTTTACTTAAAATCTTATGTAGAATCCATGCTCTCCCATAACAGGCCCATAGTATTAATTTTCCTGGCCTGCTTCCAGAGATTGAATTACTGTTTTGGCTGGCCTTTTCAGGAAGAAGTTTCTAGTCAGAAGACACCACTGTTACGGATTGAATTATGTCCCCCCAAAATATGTGTTGTAAATCCTAACTTCTATGCCTGTAGTTATAATCCCATTTGGGAATGGGTTGTCTTTGTTAATGAGGCAGGATTAGTGTAGGATGTGTTTTAAGTCAATCTCTTTTGAGATACAAAGAGGTAGAGATGGGGGAAGAGAGATGCCAAGCCACATGAAGATCTCCCAGGAGCAGAAGCTCAGAAGAGACAAGGACCTTCCTCCAGAGCTGACAGAGTGAGAAAGCCTTCTCCTAGAGCTGGCACCCTGAATTCGGACTTCTAGCCTCCTAAACTGTGAGAAAATAAATTTCTGTTTGTTAAAGCCATCCACTTGTGGTATTT
>NW_004444176.1:1923589-1925434 GCF_000243295.1 Trichechus manatus latirostris
TAACTAGCGGTTAATGGGGAAATCAGTTTACATTGTACCTAAAAGCACTCAATTGTGCTAAAAGCTTGACGTTTTATGCGAAGTGACTTACAGCTTGTTGCCACCAAGTAGTGCATTAAAGTTCAAAAGTTAGTCTATTAATAGAACTGTCAGTCAGTAGAGATCGAGAACATTTTTACACCCGGTCCTCTGAGTACAGGCCTGCTGAATCTCGGCTAGCTATTAATAGGATAGCTTAGGAGTTCCCACCAATAGAGGTCAGTGGACCTTAGGAAAGAATGTATTCCAGCAAGATTATAACACCTGGTGATTCTTATGATTATTCTTTGTTTACTCCCTCGAAAGTATTCCTAGTTATTCCTATTTATATAGAATTTGAACCATAGCCAATATTTAATACTCTGAACATCGAAATGTGCTTCTGAATGTCTAAGTGTGCTTTCTTACACTTCTGCAATATAATTCTAAGCATGGTGGGACACTTCTCATCCAGGCTTAGTTATAGTGGGAGAATGGTTCAATATATGTAAAGTGGAGCTGTTCTTTCTCTTAGGGAATGAGGCTTTTATTCAAAATTGGTTGTATGAGTTTGTAAAGCTCTTTGTAATCATAACTTGCTAAATAAAAAAGTAATTCCTGCCTGCAAAGGGGAACAGGGAATCTTTTTGGAGTGATGGAAATGTTCTACACCATAATTGTGGCAGTGGTTACACAATTGTATGTATTTGTCTAAAATCATTGAATTCCACATTCAAAATTGGCGAACTAACATTGTGTATCATTGTACCTCAATAAAGCCTATTTTATAAGGGTAATGGTTAGAGGAACAGCAGGGCAATAACATCCAACTCAGAAACAGGAAAGGAAATCCCTACCAGTTGTTTCTTGAATTTTAGGGAGCCATTTCATGGAAATATGACTAGAACTTGCTGGTTCCAAACACTGCTGTGTTTTCAAAGGGCTTAGAGTTATGAAAAGAAATGGAATGTGATGAAAGATAAACCACCGTCAGCTTTCTACTTAGCTTGTCTTTGTCTTGCTATCGCAGGTCAAAGGCAGAAATGAGGCACACCTGCCGTGGTACCATCAACCTCGCCACAGCCAACATCACTGTGGAGGACTCCTGCAACTTCATCATTTCCAATGGGGGTGCTCAGACCTACCACCTGAAGGCTAGCTCGGAAGTAGAGAGGCAGCGCTGGGTGACAGCCCTAGAACTGGCCAAGGCCAAGGCTGTGAAGATGCTGGCAGAATCGGGTAGGAAGCGAAGAACACTGTGCTGAGAGAACTTTCTGTGTGCCCCTCTATGTGTACATCTTATTTTGGCCCTCGTTGTGTTCTGTCGTTTGATTATCACCTGTCTCCTAGATATCTCAGGCTTTCACTCATCATGCAGTATTTCTCCTGGAGTGGTGATTTTTAACTGGGGGTGGTTTTGACACTGGAGACATTTCGGATTGTCACAGCTGTGTGTAGGGGGGGGTGTTTGCACTACTGGTATCTAGTGAGTAGAGGCCAGGGATGCTGCTGAACCTCCACAGGACATTCCCTTACAACCAAGAATTGTCTGGCCCAAAATGTTTTGAGTACCAAGATTGAGAAACTCTTGTCCTAGAGGCATAATAGCTGCGCTTTGTGTGTTAGTGCCAATTGACTAGCTTAAAGTTGAGAATAATTATTTCTTTTTATTAATTAGGTCAGTCTTGGGATTGTTCCAATCCACAATTTGGACCTGTTCATAGTTTCTTCTTTTCTCTTGACCTCTTTCTTTACTGTTAGTTAAGTTGAAACTAACAGTGGTGGTGGTGGTGTTATGTGCTCTTAGAGTGGATTCTGACTCATAGC
>NW_004444176.1:1926139-1933458 GCF_000243295.1 Trichechus manatus latirostris
TTGGAGAATTATTAATGTTAGACCTTGTATTCCTTTCATGGTGGCTTCAGTGTTAAATGAGTTCATCATGAAGTTCCCGAGCTCTTCTTTATAAAAAAAAGATATAAATTAATGGGGTACTTAGTGATATGGCCTTTGTCTACACAAAGATCTAGACTGAGATTTTCAGCTCATTTCATACGGGACCCACCAAACATTGTAGATTTGCATTAACGGTTATTTTGGGCTGGATCAGAACTGGCAAGCTAGAGGTCAAAGGTTCAGTAACTCATTCCCAGGAGCCGTTCAGCCTCTCCATCCTCTCCTTTAGGTCAGTGGTTCTCAAGCTTTACTGTGCATCAGAATTAGCTGGGCAGCTTGTTGGAGATGCAGATTCCTGGGCCTTACCTCACACCTGCTGAATCAAAGTCTCTGGGGATGGGCCCAGAGACTGCACCCTTAAGAAGCCCCACAGGTGTTTCTGATGGTCTGTGGACCCCACTGTAGAGAAATTGCCTGGTGCTGGCAAGCCCTCTCAGTCAGAATACACAGCGTGAGGAGTCTCTGGCTTGGCTCTCCGACGCTCAGTCCTGCTCCCTTGCCTTTTCACCCCTACAGATGAATCAGGAGATGAAGAGTCTGTCTCACAAACTGACAAGACTGAGCTGCAGAACACCCTCCGGGCCCTCTCCAGCAAAGTGGAGGACCTGAGCACGTGCAATGACTTGATAGCCAAGCACGGCACGGCTCTGCAGCGCTCCCTCAGCGAGCTGGAGTCCCTGAAACTGCCGGCTGAGAGCAACGAAAAGATCAAACAGGTCAACGAACGGGCCACACTCTTCAGGATAACATCCAATGCCATGATTAACGTAAGTGCAAATGGGGGCTGTGTTGCTTTTTGGTTCTTTCCCTCTTTGAAATGTAACTCTCCCCAGATGCCCCAAAGTTGTAATCAAGTGAAGTACAGAACATTAAGCACTGCCTCACTGCTCCAGGAATTTCAGTTACATTGTTTGGGGTGTGAAATAGAACAGGCTGCACGGCTGAAGCCACTGTCATGCTCAGCTCAGGTGGCCAGGAGGACAGCTCTGTGGAATTAGTGCTCCAGCCTGGAGGTTATTAGGAGTCCAGCGTTCCAGCCCTGCTTCTGCGACCAGCAGGACATCTGATGGTGATGCTGATTGAGTCCCTGAACATAGCTGGGTTGTGTTTCGTGGTTTTTGTTTGTTTTTAATCTAACTTTATCTGTTAGGTCTAAAAAGATCTCCATGGGTCCTTTCAACACTCATGTTCTTTGAGCTTTAAGTTGGAGTGCTACTGCTACCTTGTTAATGTTTTCTTGCCTACGGTGTGGTAAGTGGGGAGTGGATCATGTACTAGTAAGAGCCTTTTAATATTAGTTAATCCTGTGTTGAGTCCTTGGTTTGAAAAAGAAGGAGCCAAAGCTTCCACCTCCTTGGGAGCCCTACCTCCGGTGGCTGTTGTTGATGTGTGGAATACTTCAGCTGCTTGAGTGAAAGGCTCCAGGTAAACACAAAGCCCCGCTGGCAATATTGATGTATTTCAGAGACTCAGCGATAAGAAGGAAATGAATACACAGCTTAAACAATGCTGTTTTTCCTCTGCCAGTGATGGATTCTCACCTGGCAGGTTGTTTCAGCTAGCTGCCACATAAAAACACTGGAAGAAATTTCGTGCGGCAAGTGAGAAGAGTATTCTGTGAGAAAGGGCTTAGGCAGTTTTTTCTTTTTTTTTTTTAATGTTTAGTTAAATGGGATGAAATTACGTTTCTAGGGCCAGATTTTGTCTTGTTTAGGGAGTGATAATAAGACTTCTGCTTAGAGCTGATTTAGTTCACGTGCCTCCTATAGAGCAAAGGACTTTTCTTGTGACCACGGGAAACTCTGGTCTCTCTCAGTTAACCCCTTTGTTCCTTGATAGAAGGTTGTGATAGCCTTTATTTTCTTATCATTTTCTGCAGTGTTGAACACTTTCACAAAAGGTAGAAAAAAGGCAAATGATTTTCCATGCTTACTAATGAGGAAGGATTGCAGGAAGATTAAATATCCCCCAGGATCCTCCAGCAAATCGGCAGTGATGCTTGTGTTTCTGATGTCATTGTGCTCTTTCTCCAAACTGTCATGCTTCTTAGTGACTATATGTCTGTTTTTCTGGTCCCCTTGTGATCAGGAAAACCTCATAAATCATATAAGCCAATTAATCAATAGCAAATATATATACTTTTCATATAGAACAACTTGGGAAGCAATAGTCTCCCCGTATCATGTTACCTTTTATCTGTGTCAGGTGAATACACACTCCATGACAATTTTTTTTCCCACTCTGATGTGAAAAATTTCCTAAATAAAATACCTTTGGAAAATATACTCATCTTTGTTCCTCGAGGCATTTCTTCCCCAAGTTGTAAATGTCCAGAGTTTGTGTTAAAGGGCACAATCCCTTTGAAGTCAGAGGTAAGTTCTGTTTTCTCATTCTGCTTTCCTTTGTTGCACTGCCTGTACTCCCTTCATAGGTGGTGATTGCTTGAAGAGTTTTTTATGTCCATGTTGTTTTCTTTGAACCTTTAAGGTGATGATGGCAAGGCCTTAAGGGTAATGTGCAGGTGAAAAGTGAGCACTGGAGCTCTAGATGGGCAATAGCTGGGAAAAGTTATGTCAAAAGGAAGAACACGTTTCACTCAGTTTCCTGATTGCTTAGGATATAGCTTTTCTTCCTACTGAAGTAATCTAACCTAGGGAGTAAATTTGACACTCTCAGTGTATCAATAAATTGAACGTTTATTAAGCACCTTCTACGTTCTAGGTAAGGAGCCCTGGTGGCGCAGTGGTTAAGTGTTCAGCTGTTAACCGAGAGGTCGTCAGTTTGAACCCACCAGCTGCTCCGAGGGAGAAAGATGTGGCATTCTGCTTCCATAAAGATTAACATCCTTGGAAACCCTATGGGGCAGCTCTACTCTGTCCTACAGGATCACTATTAGTCAGAGTTGACTCGATGGCAGTGGGTTTGGTTTGGTTTTTATGTTCTAGGTACTATGCTAGGGGATATAAAGTACATACAGACAGGGTCCCTGCCTTCAGGGAGATTCTGTCTAATGAGGGAGCAGAGAGGTAAACTGATCATTATGGAGTGTTAATAGTATCATGATAGAGATGATATGGTAGCACAGTGGAGGTGTTTAGCTTGGACCAGGAGGATTATAGAAGGTAAAGCCTCAACTAAACTCTGGAGGACCAGTGAGAGTCTTCTTAGTGAAGAAAGGCAATATAGAGCTTGGGCCCTGGGTCCAACTGTATAACCTGGGGCAGCCTACTTACTCTGTAACCTCAATTCTTATCTGTAGATGGTGATGATACAAGTAGTCTCCTCACAGGATTGTTGAAATCAACCACAATACCGCCTTGAATGGTGTAAAACAGAAACAGGTGCAAAGTGCTATTACAAATGTAGAGAAGAGACTGGCTGCTCATGAGACTAGGGGAAGGTATCACAGAGGAAGTAACATTTGCAGTAGGTCTTGAAGAATGAAGACCACTTGGCCAAGTGGAGAAGGGAAGGGCATTCTAGGCAGAGGGAATAGCATATGCTAAGGTAGATAGACCTGAAAGAAGTCTGCATGTCCAGAAAATGGTGAGCAGCTCAGTGTGGCTCCATGGTAGGTTGCAGGGGTAGGTACGCCTGGAGGGGAGGCTGGAAAGCAGGTTCTGGCCAGACTGTGAGGGGCCTTTTGTGCTGATAACCAGCATTCAGGATTTGATCCTAATACCAGTGGGGAACCGTTGATGAGACTGATATGATCAGATTTATTTTTTTTCTCTAGATCCCTTCTTTGATTCCTCAGGTAGTGTCTGAATTTTAAGTCAGTTGTTTCTTCGGTGACCAAAGTATTATCAAAATAAGTTTTCTCATATTTGGTCTTAATTCAGTGCACATTCTCTGATCTCAGTGTCTAAATTCCTCAGCTATAGTTTAGTCAAGACTTGTCTAATAAAGTCAAGACTTTAGCCTAGACTTCAGTTTAGTCAAGACTTTATTGAAAGCAGTTGTCCCAGGCTTTTTCCCTCTAACTTTAAGTCAGCAGATTTCGACTTTGGGTGCCATTCACCATACTTGCCCTTTGTGTTGCTGCCGCAAATACTTTGTCTAGGTTTACTACTCACTTGGCATTTGTTTGATTCTTATGACCAGGAAAATACATAAGAACCATGACAACCGTGTACACTTTCTTCTGGATTTGACCTTGCTTGCAGCACGGAGTTGGCTGTCACTGATACTGTAGAGTAACAGGCAAAGCCTTTCGTTGTAATTTTCCAGTGAAAGTTCCCAGAATAAGATTATTTAACAGGCCGATAGTGGCTTGAGGAGAATCTCTGACACGTTGAGTTGAGGTGACATATCTGTGCTTTTCCTGAACAGGCCTGCAGAGACTTCCTCATGTTAGCCCAGACCCATAGCAAAAAATGGCAGAAGTCACTGCAGTATGAAAGAGACCAGCGCATCCGACTGGAAGAGACCCTTGAGCAGCTGGCGAAGCAGCACAACCACCTGGAGAGGGCGTTCCGAGGAGCCACGGTGCTGCCAGCAAACACTCCTGGCACTGCAGGTTCTGGTAAAGGTAAGATGCTTGGTTCTTGGGCGGCCAGTTCTGATATGAGCTCGTGGTTTTCTGCACTTGATAGAAGTCCATACTGCCCAGAATCAATGACTTCTGTAAACTGGAATTGAGCAGTTTATTTCTTCTGGCTTTTCCATACTTTGTACCATTTGTTGCAATGGTTGTGGTTAGTATTTTAGAGATACTGCTGAGCCAGGTGTTTGGTAAACATAGCCAGAGTGAATGAACAAGGCTTCTCTCCTCATAGATCAGTGCTGCTCTGGCAAAGGAGACATGAGTGATGAGGATGAAGAGAATGAATTTTTTGATGCTCCTGAGATCATCACCATGCCTGAAAATGTGGGCCACAAGTAAGTTATCCTTGACTGCTGAAGAAAATGAACATATTGGCCCATCAGAAGGTTAGAAACATTTAAGTGGGAGTGTCATAGTTGTCAGTGTTGACTAAGATGATGTGGGCTCTTTTCCTTGAGTAAGTGGAAAACTGTCAACTTTTTTACATGAACAAGTTCTCTGGAGATGTTTAAATTCTTGTCAACTTTTTTACATGATCAAGTTCTCTGGAGATATTTAAATTCTATATATTATATTTTAAGTGTTGTCCTTTGGTCATTTGTTAATACAGGTTTATGCAGTGTGCTTGGTATTCTGCTTTGTAAAGAAAAGTCTAGAACCAAATCTCTAATCTGATCTTTGTTCTAACTCTCATACATCTCCCATTTGTGCAGACGTACTGGCAGCAATATCAGTGGAGCCAGCAGTGACATCAGCCTTGATGAACAGGTAGCTCTTCTGTGGGAGTTGTCAGGGTGAGGGACTTGGTGTGTGTGATTCCCAAGGATTTGCTTGTAAAGAGCTAAGACGCAAAACCTTGATTTTTATCACAGGGGAAGGGAAGGGCTATAAATACTGTGTTTTCTCTTTATGGGTGACTGAATGGCTTTGCTTTTGCTCTTAGTACAAGCATCAGCTGGAGGAGACCAAGAAGGAAAAGAGAACTAGAATACCATACAAGCCAAACTATAGCCTCAATTTGTGGAGCATCATGAAGAACTGTATTGGAAAAGAACTCTCTAAGATCCCCATGCCGGTGAGGTTCTTGCATACACGGGCTGGTGCCCGGAGGTCCTCTCAGGCCGCAGTGGGAAGATAGTATGACAGCCCCATTGTGTGGTACTTTGTGGCATGGTTTTTGTTACCCTCATAGTCTTAAACTGCCCTTTCAAATTAGCTGCTTTAATTTTTACTGTGTCTCTGGTATGTTCCCAAATCACCTAGAATCAGGTGTATTTGTGCATAACATTTATGAGTGAATTGCCATGCTAGATGTGCTAGGGGCATGCAAAGATAAATAAGGCCTAGTTCCCATAGTTTAAAGGATGTAGCTTAAAAGAAACACATGAAAATAGGTAGAAAATATGGTTTTCTATTACAGAGTTATGGGAAATAGTATACATACAAGTGTTTGGGGAACACAGATGCAAAAACAATTCATTCCAGCCAGGAAGATGAGAACCATCTCCGTGGTGAAGATGGCGTTTGGGCTGACCTCCGTGCCTGCAGTCTTGCTTTCCTCCGATCTGCCCACGCTATTGCCGGAGTGTTTTTTTTTTTAATTGCAAATGTAGTCATGTCATTCCCTAGCCTAAAATCCTTTACCTGATCCCAGTGGGTTTGCGGATGGTCCAGGTTCAGTATCAGGCTTGGTACCTCCTCCTCCTGGTCTTGTGCTCTCGTTGTGGTCAGTTACCTTCAGGTTCTCCGAGGCGTCTTGTTGTCTTTTCCCTTAGGGTGTTTGCACACACTGCTCTTTTCTTTCCAAACCTTTTATCTGCTCCTCACCCATCCTTGCCACTTTTCTATTGCTCTGGCTAACACCCTTTCCTTTGAAATTCAGCCATAGTGTCGTCTCCTTCAGTAAACTTTCACAGATACATCTGGTCAGGGTGAGATGTCTCTCTCCTGTACTCCAGCAAGTTCCATTGTGTCTCTCTGGGCAGTGTGTATCACTTCCTCGTTCATTCCACAAACATTTATTGCGTGCCTATCATCTGCCTGGTGCTGTGTATCAGTTAGGTGTAAGTTCATTTTCAGGGAACAGATTCAAAAAATATTTCCTTAAACCAGGGGTTTGCAAACAAAAGCCCTTAGACTAAATCTGGCCACCATTTGTACAGCCCCCAGGGTAAGAATGGATTTTATATTTTTAAGTGGTTGAAAAATATCAAAAGAATATTATTTTGTGACACAGGAAAGTTATATGAAATTCAGATGTTAGTGCCTGTAAACTCTTCTTAGAACACAGCCATGCTCATCCATTTACGTATCATCTGTGGCTGCTTTCACCCTACAGTGGCTGAGCTGAGTAGTTGTGATGGAGACCATATGGCCCTCAAAGCCTAAGTCTTTACTATTAAGCCCTTTACAGAAAAAGTAAGGGGCTTAACGCACTCTCAAGTGAAAGTCCAGAGGTAGGTGGTCTAGGGCTGGTACATAGTCCAGTGCCAGGACCAGGCTCTTCTCCTTCCTGTGGCTGTGCTACCTGTGGCCTCAATTCCTAGGTCCAAGGTAGCTGCTCTTGCTTGATCCATCAGGTCTCATTCCAGTCAGCAGGAAGAAGAAAAGAGAAGAAAGGCATGCTCAGCTGGAGGAGACCAAGAAAGATGCTTCCTGGAAATTGTATAAACCTTTTTCACTTAAATCTCTT
>NW_004444176.1:1937259-1938264 GCF_000243295.1 Trichechus manatus latirostris
CAGCTTTTCACCCCTCAGTTGTGTGTTTTTGTTACCGCACTGCTTTTCCCTCAGTGTAGAGAAGGTGTTGGTTTTGGAGTTGAGTACAGTGTTTTGGTTAAGGCAGCGTAGATCCAACTTACCAAAGGAGCAGTGTCCTGATGTTGGTCCTGTGGCACTCTTTCTTTGGGAAATGTTCACAGAGAAATTCTTGGTATGTTTCTCAGAGAAAAAGCAGGCTCTGTTGTATTTATCTTTTAAAATATAGAGCCTTGGTGGCACAGTGGTTAAGAGCTCAGCTGTTAACCAAAAGGTCAGCAGTTCAGATCCACCAGCCAGTCCTTGGAAACCCTATAGGGCAGTTCTACTCTGTCCTGTAGAGTCACTATGAGTTGGAATTGGCTTGAAGGCAACAGGTTTGGTTTGGTTTTATTGTATTATTTATCTTTTAAAATGTGTAAATGTATAGAAACAAACGTGAAAATATTAATAATGGTTATTTTGGGGTGATGAGATTTCAGGTAATTTTTTTCCTTTATACTTCGTTTTCAAGGTTCATTGCAGCGAAAATTAGAAGATTAATTTTGTAATTGGGGTGGGGCAGTAAATATTAGGGTAGTTGTGTAGCTCAACAATGGACTCAAACATACCAGCAGTCATGAAGATGGCGCAGGACCCGGGCAGTGTTTTGTTCTGTTATACATAAGGTTGCCATGAGTCACAGCCATTTCAATGACAACTGACAGCAACATCAACATGTAGCTCAGGAATTTCTGGGTAGGAGATTGGACAGAAATGCAGAAAGAAAATTGGAACAGTAGCAAAGAAAAAAAATTTTTTCCTGAAATGTTGCATAAGGCCAGCTCTATTCAATAGAAAGGAAACACTTTTCTTCCTCTGTTATTTTGACTCAAAAGTCAGGCTAGAGATATTCAGGCTTGATCAGCGGTGCTGTTGATTAAATAAGCTTTATGGGCTAGCCTGGGAACCGAACTTCTTTCTATAGTACTTTAAAAAATTATAAAG
>NW_004444176.1:1940054-1940902 GCF_000243295.1 Trichechus manatus latirostris
TGAGGAGATCAGAGACTTTGAGAACCCATCCAGTTCTAAATTCTTTGTCTTCTTAGCTATATGTAATGTATCTAAAATCATGGTGTCAGCACTATCTTAGAATGTAAATTCTGAAATACATTTGTTTCTTCATTCTGTCTGGTTTCATTTAACTGGTGTCATTTCCCCCATTATCCTAGCAATCAGATTCTCTCTGTTAATCAGAACTCTTGTGATTGCAAGGTTAGGTTTCCAGGCTAGTCCCTCCCCCTTTTCTCCTTCCTCCCCTCTCTCTTCTTCTACTGGATGAGCTAGGTATAGTTTATGTAATGGCTAACTTCCAGGTAAGATGAAACTTGATTTTAAAAGATCTTATTGGAGTATAAATTAATTGTGTATCAGGATCAAAAAGATCAGACCTGGGAAGAATAATCCTAATTTGCAATGTTTGAGACCCAAGACTTTAGGGGAAATAACGGTTATTCAAAAAGTGTCGTAGAGATTCTTGCTGCTCTCTTTACTGGAGCAGACATGTTAGGCCATGTGTGTGCTGAGGAGTGAATGCTGGTCTACAGAAAGAGAAAGAAGCACAGAGCAGACACTTAGAAGAGACCAAGTAACTCCAAAAGAAAGAGTTGATAGTAACTGCTATCTGATGGCTCTCCATTTCCTGCTTCTAGTCTTTCATTGCCACAGTTCTTGAGGGAGGGACCTCAAGCCAAGGAACGTGGGTGGCCTCTGGAAGCTGAAAAGGGCAGGGAAGCAGATTCTCCCCTAAAACCTCCAGAAAGAACACAGCCCTGCTGACACCATGATTTTAGACTTCTTACCTCCAGAACTGTAAGAAAATAAATCTGTGTTGTTTTAAG
>NW_004444176.1:1942933-1944154 GCF_000243295.1 Trichechus manatus latirostris
TACTGGAATTGACTGTATTTTTAACATGTATGTATAAATTTTTTGGTTATTTTGAATTTCCAGTTAGCTGTGTTCAAACCATTGATTTTGGTTTGGTACTCATTTGAGATTAACTCAGAGGAGGAGGAGAAGATGATATCTGCTGAGTGTCTGTGTTTCAGCAAGTTTGTTTGGCAAATAAACAGACATTTTTCTTACTTACTCTGCACAATGAGATGGGATCATCCCAAGTTTATAGGATAAAACTGAGGCCTAGGAAAGTCAAAAACACATCCAGGGTCACACATCTAGTGAGTGATGGACCTAGGATTGAATCCAGTTCTATCTGATTCTAAAATCTGTGCTCTAGACACTACTACTTTTTTACTATTAAGGCCCATAGATAAGTGGTTTGCTTAAAGTCACGTAGCTAGTCACTAACAATGGGGCCTGACCCACAGTCCTCACTACCAATTTGTGCTCCTTCCACAATATAGTTTTTTTTGTGTGTGTTGGGGCAGATTTGACCTGTTCCTGTAAAATGTGCGGTTGGTATTACAGGCAGAAGGAGCCCTGATGGTGCAGTGGTTAAAACACTCAGCTACTAACCAAAACGTCAGCGGTTCGAACCTACCAGCTGCTCTGTAGCAGAAAGATTTAGCAGTCTGCTTCTGTAAGGATTTATAGCTTTGGAAACCCTGTGGGTTGGAATTGACTCAATGGCAGTGGGTATTACAGGAACAGATGATGACAGTATTGGAGTTTTTGTTTTCATTTTTATTTCTACTATTGCAGAATATAGATTCCTAGCTAAGATATACCACGTGTCAAGGTTTATCATCATTTAGTTGCTCTTGAATGTTGAAACTTGCTCCTGAAGATAGAATAGCTAAAGCAAATGGAACAAATGATGAAGTAAAAGAGCTGAACAGAAGATTTCAAAGAGCAGCTCGAGAAGACTGAAAGTAAAGGATTATAATGAAATGTGCCAAGACCTGGAGTTAGAAAACCAAAAGGAAAGAACAGAATGGACATTTCTCAAGCTGAAAAAACTGAAGAAAAATTCAAGCCTTGAGCTGCAATGTTGAAGGATTCTATGGACAAAATATTGAATGATGCAGGAAGCATCAAAAGAAGATGGAAAGAATACACAGTCACTGTACCAAAAATAATTGATTGGCATTCAGTCATTTCAGGAGGTAGTATATGATCAAGAACTGATGGTACTGAAGGAAGAAGTAC
>NW_004444176.1:1945629-1955331 GCF_000243295.1 Trichechus manatus latirostris
AAGTTATATTTTATTCATAGTTAAGTGAAAAAACATTTTGATCAATGGTTCCAACATTTAAGAAGTTTAAAATCCTTTTGAATACGTTTTCTTCTGTTAACTAAGAATTACCAATAGGAGAAAACCAATCCCTTGTTATATCTAGCTAGCATGCTGCTGTTTTTCTCATATTTGGCTTAATTTCTGTACCTCTCTGCTTCCAGGTACCATTCACTGTATTTTCCATGCAACTGGGCACCACTATACTTGGAAAAAAGTTACCACGACAGTGCACAACATTATTGTTGGCAAGTTGTGGATAGATCAGGTGAGTAAAATTGTCCACAGTGCTTCTGAAGTTGAGAAAAATACCTCCTTAGGTACATCCTTGCAGTACCTAGGACATGTGAACTGGGCCCCAGAATGTTGTTACTGGTTCATAAGTTTCTTCTAGGGAATTTCTCTCAGGCAGTATCCCTCCCCCTCCTCCATCCAACCACCTGCCTAGTTTCTATATCACAGTAATGACGTATTATTACCATTTATAAATGACCAAATTAGAACATTCATTCAATAACTATAGAACTGTGTTGGGCACTGTGGAAGATTTAAGAAAATAATAATCATGGACCCCACCCTTCATCTTTTCATTATTCATCAAACGTTTATTGCCTGGCTAGTGTAAGATGTCCTAAGATAATATTTTATTAATTGCCGGTTTTCTCTTAAGACAGTGTTGTTCGGTGCCATTGAGTTGATTCTGACTCATAGCGACCCTGTTTACAGCAGAATGAAACACTGCCTGGTCCTGCACCATCCTCACAATTGTTGCTATGCTTGAGCCTATCCTTTCAGCCATTGTGTCAGTCCATCTCATTGAGGGTCTTCCTCTTTTCCATTGACCCTCTGCGAGCATAGTGTCCTTCTCCAGGGACTGGTCCCTCCTGATAACATGTCCAAAGTATGTGGGACGAAGTCTCACCATCCTTGCTTCTAAGGAGCATTCTGGCTGTGCTGCTTCCAAGACGGATTTGTTTGTTCTTCTGGCAGTCCATGATATATTCAGTGTTCTTTGCCAACACCATAATTTCAAAGGCATCAATTCTTCAGTCTTTCTTATTCATTGTCTACTTTTCACATGCATATGAGATGATTGAAAATACCATGGCTTGGTTCAGGGTCACCTTAGTCTTCAAGGTGACATCTTTGCTTTTTAAGACTTCAAAGAGGTCTTTTGCAGCAGATTTGCCCAGTGCAATACGTCATTTGGTTTTCTGACTACTGCTTCCATGGGCGTTGACTGTTGCCCCAAGTAAAATGAAGTCCTTGACAACTTCAGTATTTTCTCTGTTTATCATGATGTTGCTTACTGGTCCAGTTGTGTGGATTTTTGTTTTCTTATGTTGAGGTATAATCCATACTGAAGGCTGTAGTCTTTGATCTTCATCGGTAAGTGCTTCAAGTCCTCACTTTCAGCAAGCAAGGTTGTGTCATCTGTGTATCACAGGTTGTTAATGAGTCATCTTCCAATCCTGATGCCATAAATTCAAAGAAGTAAGGGAAAACTGTCTTCTGAGGAGTCGGGAAAGGCTTCATAGTAGACGAGAGAATTGAGCTGAGTCTTAAAAAGTAGGTTGGGATTTGAACATTAGGAAGGAGGGGAAATGAATAAAGCATAGAAAGGCTCGCCTCATGAAAGGCTGAAATTGTTTGTAGAGAACTTTAACAGGGTTCCTGAAGGGTGCTAGCAGGGGATTGGTTTGGAAAGGTCAATTATTTTGTGAATTTCAGTGTACGTGCTAAAGGTCACACCTAAAATGTAGCACACAATTAAAAAAAATGATCATTTGGTCTTGATCCCAACCTGTAATAGCAAGGTTACAAAGGGATTCCACGTCTCCATGGTTGACTAAGACTTGAATCTTAAGGCAAGGGAACACTGGAATGTAAGATGGAGAAGTAAAGAATTAATGACGTGTGGGGTTTGGTAGATAGTTAAGTCATCCAGTCTTAATAAAATGATTCTTTTCATTTTACAGTCTGGTGAAATCGATATTGTGAATCACAAGACAGGAGACAAGTGCAATCTTAAATTTGTTCCCTATAGCTACTTCTCTCGGGATGTAGCAAGAAAGGTAAGGGAAGCTGGAATTGCGTTTTTTTTTTTTTTCTTTCGCTCTTATTAATGTGTGTCCCTTAGAAAGCCTATTCCTTTTGGGCTGATATATATATATTTTATATACCAAATTTTATATATACACCCTCTCCTCACTTATCAACATTTACAAGAGTAGTAAAGAACCTACTATCCAGCCATTTTGTGCATTAATGATGTACATCTGGCAATAACAGATGCCGAGGTGTGAGGCAAGAGTAATGCTGGCTGGATGGTTAAGGTTACATGTCAGCTTGGCTGGGCCATGATTCTCAGTGGTTTGGCAGCTATCTAATGATGTAATTTGGCAGTTATGTAATGATGTAGTCATCCTCCTTTTTGTGATCCGATCATTGTCATCCTCCATTTTCACATAATGCCAATTTTTGCATAATGACCTGGTGTTTGGAACCTAACCATATTGATAAGTGAGGAAAAGGTGTATATATATCCTAAACATGGTGATTCAGAAAAGTAGAGGCAAAAGAGAAAGTCAGCAAGAAAGGGAACTATAGTAATTGCATTATTAAACAAATCCTCTTTTTGGTGAAGATGATAAGTGAGGAAGTAAAAGTTAAAACCCACGAGAGAGTCAAACTGGTAAACACAGAGGAAGGACTAACTGCAGGAAGAAGATGTGGGCAGTTTGACCCCAGGGGAGTTTGAAGGAGGGTTGTGTGTTATCACTGCAGTGAAATTGTGCAATGAGTTTCTATGCGGGAGTGAAGAATAGCTGGGGAGTTAAATCTGTTTGTGGTTCTCTGATAATATGAAGAGAGGAAAATATAATTCTGAGTACCAATCAGACACTTCTCCTACATACATTATTGCAATAAAAATTCCTCTATAACAAGATGATAATGAAACCTTCAACTCATGGCTCAGTTGTTTCAAGCAGTACAAGAAATTCCAGCAAAATAATTTGGATGGCCCCGTGGTGTCTCTCAAACAGGATTTAACCAGTATTTGCCCTAGGACTTTGGCTTCTGGAATAGTCAGGTAAGCTAACCCACAGTGAATGCTGTACTCCAAAGCCCTGCTCTCCATCCTTGTAGGTGACAGGGGAAGTGGCAGATCCATCAGGAAGAGTTCACTTTGCTCTTCTGGGGACATGGGATGAAAAAATGGAATGTTTTAAAGTACAACTAGCCAGTGGGGACAACGGGGGTGATGCTCGTCAGAGAGGTCATGAAGCAGAGGAAAGCAGGGTCATGCTGTGGAAGAGGAACCCTTTACCGTGAGTACCAGTGTGCATGCTGCCCAGATCCTACTTCAGCCTTGACCTTGGAGCAGTAGTGATGGCATTTTTGCCTTCCTTCCCACTTAGTTATCTAATGGATTGAGCAAGGAAAACTGGAACTTTTGGAAAGATTCCCAGAAGGTTGTTACTGTGTCATTTTAGTTCTAACATGCCTTGTCTCAAGGAAGTTCAAACTAATCAAACCACATTTACCAAAAAATTATTTGGTGCTTTCTTTAAAGGTCCCTAGGAATGTGTTCAGAAGGATATTTTTCTACAGTTGGGAACAAAACTCTTCAGAAGCGGCTAGAGGATGAAGGTGCCTATCACCTGTTAACAGTTTCCCTCCAAGGCCCAGTCACGGTATAGAGGTCCCTGAGACAACAAGGAAACAGTTTGAGTCAGAGGCCATTTGTCTCCTGTTATCATCTAATACCAGTCAGTCTTTAGTAATTATGTCAGAAAGAGGCTAACAGGGAAAGAAAACAAAGAATTTTCATTTAGCAGAATGTCTCATTCTTCCTAATGAGTGTAGATAATTTCAGCTGAGTGTACCACAAGCCCAGAACACTATCAAATGGAGGGATGTTGGGGAGGGGATCGAGAGCATCCTTAATTATGAGTACCTGACAGGATCCTAGGTTCTTCCCGTTTGTCGGACAGCCTTGGTGGTGAGGTCTTTTGGCAGTGTACTTAGTTGTAGTTCCTTGACTGGGGCCTGGGCTCCAGCATTACCCTTTCTTTTTCTCATCCTCCACTTTCAGGAAGAATGCAGAAAACATGTACTACTTCTCAGAGCTTGCTCTAACTCTCAATGCCTGGGAAGGTGGCACTGCCCCGACAGACAGCCGGTTACGGCCTGACCAGAGACTGATGGAAAATGGGCGCTGGGATGAAGCAAATGCTGAGAAGCAGCGCCTAGAGGAAAAACAAAGACTTGCCAGAAGGAAGAGAGAAGCTGAAGCTATGAAAGCCACAGAGGACGGTAACGGATCTGCCTTCTACTCTGTTTGTTGATGCGTGGAGAATGCCAGTGTGTTTTCAGCTCTAATTCTGTTTTCCTTCCCCTCTCTTTTAGGCACACCCTATGATCCCTATAAGGCACTGTGGTTTGAGCAGAAGAAGGATCCTGTTACCAAGGAGTTAACCCATATTTATAGAGGAGGATACTGGGAATGTAAAGAAAAACAGGACTGGAGCACATGCCCAGACATTTTCTGAGATGGCAGTAGCAAATCGAAGGAGGATCCAAAGGAGAAGAGGACAGAGGATGTACGGGAAAGCTGGCAGTTGTGACTTTCTTACCGAGTGCTTTCCTCAAGTTTGTCTGTCTTAACCAATCATTTTTTTCCAAATCAATCACCAGAAGCAGACGCCAGTGGTGGTGATTGGCTGGTTGCCTTAGCTGATTGAAACTGAAATCGATATACTAGATACCGATGTGTATAAGGGAGAGGTTTAGTGGCTGAAAACTAGTGTTATTTCACATCTGCAAAGTCAAGGATTCTTGGCTCTTCCTTCTCCCTGTGCCCCCATTTAAGAGGATGCCACCCTCCCTCCCCTGGTAGTATCCTGTTCAGCCAGAATCTACGTAAGATTATGATTCAGGGGCATTTTGGTGCTGTTCAGAGCAAGAGCTGATTTTAGAAGTTCCTTTAAAAAGAAACACATAAGACTTACAAACAGAGGCATCGTGAGTGGTTGCGGTGGAGCTTAGGTATAACGTTATGAAATGTGTTCCCAAATGGGGCAGAGGTAATGGGGTGTCCATGCATAGATACCTGTGGTATTGGAATACCTGCGAGAGAGATTTTCCTGTAGGATTGGAATATTCAGAGTTACATTCTTGGAAGTTTCTATCTTAAAACACCCTTCTGCTGTTCTCCATCTTTGACAGCAACTGAAGGCCACTTGGGTGGTTTGTCGGAGGGTTGCACTATCCTCATAACGAGGTTTTACGGACTTCCTCAGTCAGAGAACTTTTGAGAACACGAAGCAGGATGGATAAAGACTGCTAGCCACTTCTGCTTTCCCAGTTCTTCCTCACCCCCATCCTTCGTTGCCTTCCTAGCTTCTCTTCTTTCTCCTGGCGCAATACCAGTTTGAGTCTGTGCCCCAGTGTGGAGCAAACATTGCCTGTCGCATTCTGATGTACTTCAGAATTTGAGAGAAGGCGTTAACCTGGAATAAAAGTTGTCACCATCTCTCAAGCCCCGTGGACTGGAGATACCTATGGAATAATGTGTTAAATATTTGTATATTATATATATGTAGAGAAAAATCTAATTTTTTGGTTTGATTTTCCTCTCTCCCATTAAGAATCTTGTTTTTTGATATTACTTGTCTCTCTGGGACTCTGTGTTGGACATGTAGTGATGTGGATTGGAGCTCCTCTCTTTCTAACTTTTGGGGTCAGATTCAGACCTGAGCAGGATCACAGCTGGCAGTTACTCAACAGGGACGTTGTCCATGGTTTGTATCATGAGGTGCCCACTGCTGTCTAAACTCTGCTCTCCTAATTACCCAACTCTTGAAAATGAAATCCTTACCTCTTTCTTGTCTCTTTCCCTTCTTTTGTTAGGAAGAGTATGGTAGAAGGTCAGCTGGGTAATTTCCAGTTGAACGCTGCGTCTGTCCAAATCACAGCCCACAGGATAGATCCCCAAAGAGCCTTCCCCAGGTTGCAGGGTGGTTAAGAGAGCTGCTTCTGTTGAGCCCTTGCTTCTTCCATTTTTTGTTCTGTATCCGTGTCAGTTGTCTTTTTCAAAACTCTGACCCCTGTGCCACCCGCCCTTGGTTGAGGATCACAGATTGAGGTGCCTTCCTTGTATGTATCTTGTTAGAGTTTTTTGTTTCTGTTCCTTAACTGCTGCGCCTCAGCCAGTGTGGGTCCTGGGGGAACTATCATTCCAGAGGAAGCCATTCCTCCAGGGAAATTAGGTTTAATCCGGGGACATTAGTTCTCTTATTCCTTCCTCACCATCCCTCCCTCCCTAGCTGTGAGAAACCTGAGAGAGGAGCAAATGCTGGGGAACTTCCTTGGAAAAACCAGATTCCCGACACAAGGAAGGGGGTGGTGCCAGGGCTGCTTTCAGGGAGGCCTATAAAAGCAGGGACCCAGTCAGGAGCTTTAGACAGAGTAGGAATTGGCCGACTAAGTTGAATTTCCCTGCTTTATCCCACTTTTCTTCCTACACCATCCACACTACGTTTCTGGCTTGATCCCTAATCAGATTCTGCTAATGGAAGAAGCTTCGAGTCCTTCAGGTGGAATAAAGTCACATGGAAACAAAACAAAACTATATATATTTTTGGTTTTTTTGCCTTATTGCCTTTTTTCCAAGAAAACTACTAAATTAAATAATTTTTAAAAAGTCCCATTGTTTGTCTGATTCACTTCTATGCCTGCTGTTGGTTGGGGGAGGTGTGGTGTCTGGTCCAGTGGTGATTTGTTTGGGAGTCTGGGAGCCTTGTTCTCCATGAAAAATTGAAAAGAGAGGTAGACTTCAAAGAAAAACGGCACAGGCTTCCAGATGTTTAACTGTTCAACACCATTCTGGAAAGCCTATGAGCAGAATAGTGTTAACACTCCCTGCCCCTTCAATGTAACGTAATCAGTGCCCCACCTTGATATAGGGGAAGAGCAGCTAGTATTTTTGACACTTAGCCTGTTTCATCTCAAAAAGTTCTCTGGATGAATTTAACTTCTCTCGCCTAGTTTAAATTCTGATTCTTAGATGTTTCATCTAGGGGTTCAAATTCTGTTTTTTGAAGCATAAGCAGTTGAGTTTTTATTTGAAGACCTTTGAGAGAAGTAACGACAGTAAAAGCGCTTGTGTATGTGTTCTCTGAGGTTCAAGTTGAGGGAGGAGATGGGCAAAGTAACCAAGGGGCTAGAGAGCCTGCAGATCAGAGCAAGCACACTTCTGCCCTGTAGGAGGGCCCTCACGTTTACTGAGCATCTGCTTCTCTGTACAGGCTGCTGAGGTAGGGTCACGCTTCAACAATTTTAAAAGGTAAATGTTACAGTCATTTTGAAGATGAAAGCAGCTCAAAGAAAATAATATAAGCAAATTCCCTCAAGGTCTTACAGCTGATTGGTTAGTCTCAGTGTTGGAATTTAAAGCTGGGTTTGTTTAACCCCAGAGTTTGTGACCTCTGCAACCCTGTGCCCTGGGATAAATTCTTTGAGTTGGAAGGCAGCTGATAGTTAAGTTCCCTCTCAGGTTATATCACATGATGCTGAAAGGCATGTTTCTATTTCCAGAGGTTTATTAGGGCCCCTGGGTGGCACAAACAGTTTGTGCTCAATTACTAACCTAAAGTTTGGTGGTTTGAACCCACCCAGCGGTGCTTTGGAAGAAAGGCCTGTCCATCTGCTTCCGTAAAGATTACAGCCAAGAAAACCATATGGAGCAGTTCTACTCTGTAACACATGGGGTTGGGGTCACCATGAGTCAATCTACTCGACAGCAACGGGTTTGGTTTTTATTAGTGTGATTAGTACCGTGTTTTGGGAGTCCACCTAAAGGAAGTTCAGCCTCCAGGCTCCTTGATTTCTCAGGGTCCCCATGTCCACAAAAATGAGCTATGTTGTCAGGGATTATTTTCCTAGCCTGGTTCTTGGGAAGGCCACTTACCTGTTTAAGTCATTTGCCTCAGTCTCGGTGCTGGACTTGATGGTAAGTTTCAGCAGTTTTTTTCTGGCAAGCTAAAAACCACGACCATAGACCCCTGGTGCTTGTGAGAGAGGCATCCTGCAATCTTGAATACCACTGTGGCACTTAATTTCCTCCGTTTGGGGCCGTCAAATGTAGCTGAAAGAGTTTCATAATCTCTGCTTGAGTCCATTAATGGGCCACCATGATGTGAGTTGGGATGTAGATCCTGAGAGGCCTACCACACTCATGATTCAAAATTATGACTCAGCAAAATTAAAATTGCCCCACTTGTCAGGAACCTCTGTAGTCCCAAAGAAATGTTAAACCTTTAATTTCAAGTGTTTGCTCAACTTTAGCAATTAGATATGTGAGAACAATTTACACTGTAGTCCTAAAATGAGGTAGAAAAATTCTTGGAATGTATTCACCTTAGGTGAATCCCTTATGGGAGATTATCATCAAAATGTAGAGCTTGTTTCTTGAAGTTCATAAAGCTTTTGCCCTGTGGGAAACATTCCAGCCCTTTCATGGGTCCTCCCTTCCAAAGCTCATAATGTGTGGCTACCCTACCCTCAGGCTTTCCTTCCTACTGTCTTCAAGTAAAGAACCCCTTCTTTGGTTCACATTGATCTCTCAGGGGAAGGAGGCAGAATGACCAGATGAGGCAATATTTAAAGACAAGGAGCTCAGGATCTTCTACCAATAGCCTTGCAGAGGTCACATTCTCTAAGCTTTACAGGTGATTTTAGTGTTACTAAAGGTCCCTGGGTGGTGTAAGGTGTTTGTGCTCAATTACTAACCGAAAGGTTGGCAGTTCAAATCCAACCAGCAGTTCCAGGGAAGAAAGACCTGGCAATCTGCTTTCATAAAGATTACAGCCAAGAAAACCCTATGCAGCAGTTCTACTCTGAACGTACGGGGTTGCCATGAGTCAGAATCGACGTGATGGCAACAGGTTTTTAAAGATCGAGTTGGCCCTGAAATATGGCTAGGAATGTGTTCATTCGTTCATTAAACATTTACTTAGCCTGTTGTGTGCCATATATTGCGGATACAAGAAAGAGTTCAGATAAACAGGCAATTGCAATCTAGTTTGATAAGCACTGTAGAGCAGAAACTAATCTGCAGGGGATGGAGAGGGAGGGGGTAGACGGATGTGTCAGAGAAGTCTTCTTGAACTAGGAGTATGTACCTGAGCTGAAAGTTGAAGGTTAAATAGGAGTTAGGGGAAATGCAGTGTAAAAACCACTGCATAGACAAAGATGGAGAACAAGGTCAAAGAAAGCATCCTGAGTTTGGATGGTAGAAAAATGGCTAGTTTAGGGTTGAGGAGGCATTCAGATACAGTGCTATAGGGAGGTAAGGTCCAAGTTACGGAAGGCTTTATATACCTTACAAAGAAGTCCTGGTTTTTGTTCTCAACTAGGGAACCAGTTTTTAAGCAGGATTGTGGGTTCCAGAATAGAAAATGACTCATAGGTAGAAAGGCCAGTTAAGAGGCTGAAGAGGATGTAAGGATGAAGAGAAGTGAAGGGATTCCAGAAATATTATGGAAGGAATATGACTTGAGTATGAATATTGGTGGAGAGTAGAGACAGGATGGAAGTATTTTTCTGGCTTGGGAGACTTAGATGGAAGGTGCTGGTAAGATAAACAAGTTTAGAGGG
>NW_004444176.1:1955442-1989638 GCF_000243295.1 Trichechus manatus latirostris
TCTGCAGAGATTCTGACTCAATCAGGGCTAGGGCTAGTGCAATAATATATGTTTTACAAATAAAAGGAACTGACTTACCCAATATATAGGCAAGTAAGTGATGAAACTGATATTTAAATACACTCTTTGTCATCAATATACCAAACCTAGGGCAAGTCTACTCGTTGCCATCGAGCCGATTCCAACTCATAGCGACCCTATAGGGTAGAGTAGAACTGCCCTGTAGAATTTCCAAGGAGCAGCTGGTGGATTTGAACTCCCCACCTTCTGGTTAGCAGCCAAGCTCTTAACCACCGCACCAGCAGAACGAAGAAGTGTTTTGTTCTACTGTATATAGGGTCGCTATGAGTTGAAACTGACTCCAGGGCACGTAACAACAACAGGGCAAGTCTATACTACTGTATTAGTTTTTGTATTGCTGCATCACTAATTACCATAAACTTAGTGGCTTCGTATACCCACTTATTAGCTCACAGTTTTGTAGGTCAGAAGTCTCACGTGGCATGAGTGGGTTCTCTGCTCAGGGTATCACAAGGCTGAAATTAAGGCGACAGCCAGGTTGAGTTTTCATCTAGATGCCCTGGAGAAAACTTGCTAGCTGTCAGCTGGGAAGGTGCTCAGCAGCTGAAGGCCACCCACATTCTTCGCCACATGGTCTCCTCCATCTTCAAGCCAGCAATGGAGCATTCCTTCTTGTGCTTTGAACCTTTGGCTTCCTCTTCTACGACCAGCTGGAGAAAATTCTGCTTTTAAAGGGTTCATGAGACTAGGTCAGGCCCACCAAGATAATCTCCCTATTTTAAAGTCAAGTATGCTTTATAATATAACCTAATCACTGGAGTAAAATCTACCATGTTAACAGTCCTGGGGATTATGCGGGGCGTTTCAGGGGGTGAGGGGTGGGGACATAATCTTGGAGGCCATTTTAGAACTCTGCCTACCACAACTACCCAGGGAAAGCAAAACGTTTAGGCTAAACAAATAATAGACTCTTTTATCTGAAAAAAACTTCGAAGCAATCTAGTTTAGGGATGACAGCTCCATGCTTTTTACCTCAGGAGCACACTTTCTTTAATCTCTCTTGAGAAGAGCAATCTAGAATACTCCATCTTAAGTGTGTTGTTGCTGCTGGGTGCCATCGAGTCAATTCTGGCTCATAGCAATCCCATGTGATAGAGCAGAACTGCCCCATAGGGTTTTTTTGGCTGTAATGTTCATGGAAGCAGATTGCCAGGTCTTTTTCCTGCAGAGCCAGAGGGTGGATTCCAGAAATATTATGGAAGGAATATGACTTGAGTATGAATATTGGTGGAGAGTAGAGACAGGATGGAAGTATTTTTCTGGCTTGGGAGACTTAGATGGAAGGTGCTGGTAAGATAAACAAGTTTAGAGGGTAAGATAAACAAGTTTAGAGGGAAAGATGAGTTTTTTGGAAATGATTAGTTGGAAGTGCTTGTGGAGAAGTTGAGTTAAATCTTTGGGTTAGCAGCAGAGTACTTAACGGTGGTGCCACCTATAAATTCTGAAGTCATGTTTTCATTTGAAGCTGTAACAAGCCTATGTTATTTCCTATCTATGAATCAAGTGATTATGAAGCACTGGCTTATTCTAACTCAACAGCCTTATAGAATGTATTAAAAACATCTTTTAAAGTGAATGAATGCGAATGAATGCAAATGATGCAAAATTATGAAATGGAGGTGGAGGTGGAATAAAGTTAGCTTATTAGGGGATATTATTAAACCAGGGCTTGCTTCGCAGAGTTTGAGAGAGGCCTGAGCCAATTCCATTTTTTGAGAATGAGTATATATAGTTGTCCCTCCATATTGGGGGGGGTGGGGGCTGGTTCCAGGACCCCCATGGATACCAAAATCTGAGAATGCTCAAGTCCCTTATGTAAAATAGCATGGTATTTGCATACAACCTATGCACATCCTCCTACATACTTTAAATCATCTCTAGATTACTTTTAATACAATGTAAATACTATGTAAATGGTTGTCGTACCGTATTGTTTAGGGACTAATTACAAGGAAAAAAAGTCTCTTTTTTCCCTGAATATTTTTGATCTGCAGCTGGTTGGATCCGTGGATGCATAACTCTAGGATACAGAGGGCCGACGGTACTTAAAACTGAAGAAATACCAGGATGGAATTGCACAAATTGAGGTATATTTTAAACAGTTACATTTAGCAAATCAGTACTTTTAACATACAAATATAGTGACTCTATGTGTACCTCATCTGGAGGTAATACTGAAAGTCTACATTTGAGGCCTGTACAAACAGCCTTCCTGTTCTCTTAGACCATACATTTCTAGAGTCCGATTTGACAGTATCTGTAAAAATTCAAAATGTTCATATCTTTTGACTTTGAAAAATCTGTCTTTGAATTTATGCTACAGAAACCTTTTGCACAAGAACAACAAATATATACAAAAGGATATTCATTGCACTATTGTTTTTAATAATGAAAACTAGAAAAAAATCCAAATGTCCATCATTAGGCATTTGATTAAATAGATTATGTTACATCCATATAATCCAGTACATGAGTTAAAAAGAGTGAAATAGGTCTACATAACTGACATGGGGGAAAAGTCCACGATTTATTTTTAAATGAGAAAAGCAAATTGCAGAGCAGTTTAAAAAAATAACTGAGAAAAGTGAAATTACTTATCATTCTAACTTGTAAACAGGGACCTTGCCTCATCACCTCTGTAGTATTTGAGTGTCTACCTCCAGCTGAACCTAGCTGTTGACCTCTTCCATTACCATAGAACAAACATCATTCCATTGCAGCTGGATGGAAGAGGTTACTGGGAAAAGCTGGAAAAGCTCGGTTGAGAGTGTTAGTCTGAAGACTTAAAAGTCCCTGGTTCCGTCCTGGGTTTTGGCAGATGTTTTAGCTGTCAGGGCTTATTGGAGTATCCTGGCCGTCTTCGTCACAGTTTGCACTATAAATTTCTTAAAGACGGCCTCAGATTGCCACCGTTTCAGTTCTTAATCTCAACTACAGTTCATAGTTGGTTTAGGTGGTAAACCGACTTTTTTTTTTTTTTTTTGCCACGAGCTAGGAAAATCCGACCGAAAGGGGATTTAAGGCTTTGCTTTTCAACTTCTCAGAACAAGGTCAGTATCCTTTCCTCTCACCTTGGATCGGAGCCCTGGTGGCTTAGTGGTTGAGAGCTCGACAACTAAAAAGAGATCAACGGTTCAAGTCCACTAGCTGCTCCTTGGAAACCCTATGGAGCGGTTCTACCCTGTCCTGTAAGGTCGCTGTGAATCGTACTCGACAGCTATGGTTTGTTTTTTTTTTTTTCTTAAACCTTGAATCTGGACCTGTGACCACGCTCCCCTGTGCAATGAGAGCCCTCTCTTTCTTTTGGATGTTTCCCCGCCCTCCTTCCATTCTTTCGTGTTTTCGAAGACGGTCCAGGTTGCTGCTGGGGTTCAAACCGTCAATGGGGCGGGCGCGCTCGGGCTTCTCTGGGTGTTTGCCCGCCCAGCCGCGCGTTCTCGGCGAGCCGTCACCAAGAGCCCGGCGCGGCTGCTCTGCCTCGGCCGCCGGCTGGACCTCGGGGTGGCCGGGTGTCGGGCAGACGCACCGGGCGTTGTTCATCTGGTTTAACAATCTCAAGAAGCTATAAAACACTAGGATTACCAGGAGAGCCTCGATGCTGCAGCGGTTAAACACTAGGCTGCTAGCTGGAAGTTTGGCCTTCAAAGGTGGTTCAAACCCACCAGCCACAACGGGGTTTGGTTTCGGAGGGTTCTCAGATAAAATAAGGATGTCCAATTAAATCTGAATTCCAGACAATGAACAACGCTAACTATATATATATACACATATATACATATATATATATATTCGTTGTTTCCCTGAAATTCAAATTTAATTGGGCGCTGTGTTTTTTATTTGCTAAATCCCAAACCGCTATTGTTGATCATATCCTCGCAGCATCTTGACTTGATGAGCCTTCCACCCACCTCCGCAAAGATACTCAGAAACTGTAGTCAGGGTGGACTCGATTTCAGAGGAGCTGTGATGCTCTTTCTGATCCAGCACCTTGCAGTTTACAAAACGAATTTGCATTCATCAGCTGACTTGTTTTCACTACCCCCAGACGCGCAGATGGTGAGGATTACCAGGAGGCAACCGCAGAACCAGCCATGCCACCTATCCCCAGGCATTCGGAGTTGTTCATCCTTGGATGTGGAATGGGGGCAGAACGGGGGGAAAATCCAGTGGCTCTGGACCAGATTCTATTAAAAACAGCTTGTTAAGATGATGAACCCCTCCACTCAAGGTAGTGCAATGGGCCATGCGTTTAAAACCAAAAAACCCAAGCCAGTTGCCATTGAGTCCATTCCGACTGATGACAACTCTACATGTTTAGGGAATGCCTTTTTTTGGGGGGTGGGGGGCAAGCCCTGGGCTGGGCCTTCCCTGGGGAGAGAAGAAGAAAGATCCAGTCCTTGCATTCTAAGAACTGGAAGTGTGGTGAAACCCAAAATGAGAGATAATGTCTTTGAACGTATTATGACCACCTCCTCTTTCTGTTATTCTGTGCCAAGATGCTAGCTGATGGGGGCTTCCTGCCAAATCTTTGGGTTCTGGGTTGGAAAGATGCATTTTGATAAGGAACTCATGAAAATCCAATGATATTAGAAAGCAGGAAGCTAAAATGGTGGACTAGCAGTTTGGGCAGTTCAAACTTTTCATGGTGCACATCAGCATGCTTTCAAGTGTTACCCATATGGGGTGAGGAGGATGAGACTGTTGCTATTATTCACAAGGGAAAGTGCTCTCTGAGCAAAGACCAGCCACCTCCCGACCATAAAAGTGGGCACCATCTTTGGCAACGTTGGGCCTTCGCCCTTGCAGGTTTTCAACCCCAAGAGGAAAGAGGGAATCACTGTAGTAACAAGTTGGGGGTCCAAGCAAGAAGCTCAAAGAAGAAAGAAGGGTGCGCCTGAATAACCATTCCTGCCTGCCTGCCTTACTCCTACTCACCTTTCAAGGCACAGTTTTTATGTTTTTTCCCCGTCAGGTGCTACTCTGACCCCCTTTTAGTCTTCTGCTCTACCATAGTACTTGTATATTCCTCTATTAATGCATTGATTAAACGGCTTTCAAATGTTTGCTGCTTGCATGCGTGTTTGCCCAGTATGTGGTAGATGCACAGTGTACAGGAGGTGAAGAGGAGAGTCGGGGCAGAAAAGGAGAGCATCCCAGGGAAAATGGTGGTTCTCAAGGGTGCTAGAAGGCAGAGGAGGGGGAAGGAGTGAAAGGGAGGTGAGAGTTCCTGGGTGGTGCAAATGGTTAAGCGCTTGGCTGCTACTGGAAAGGTTGGAGGCTTGAGTCAACCCAGAGGTTCCTCGGAAGAAAGACCTGGCGATCTACTTCCAAAAAATGAGCCATTGAAAATCCTATAGAGCACACAGTTCTACTCTGATACACATGGGGTCGCCATGAGTTAGAATCATTGAATGGCAGCTGTTGTTTGGTTTTTATTTTCATATTCCAGTTAGAGGGAACAGCACTTGCAAAAGCCCAACGACTATAAGGGCATGACAATTTCCGTAAAATTAAAATAGTGGCGTGTAACGGTAAGAAGTGGGGAGGGGGTGGCTTCAGCTAGCGAGAGCGCGGGGACAGGGTGTGCGGGTGGGCCTGGGGCGGAGCTCTTGGGAGTGCAGGCAGTGATGGCTCCCGGGGCTTCAGGCAGAAGCCCAGGTCAGCTCTTTGCAGCTAATTGGCGTCGTCCTTCCTTTCGTGGCGGGCAGGTGGAAGATGACAAGGAACTGCATTTCACAGGAAGAGGGGCAGTCTGATAAACGTTTAACTACTGAACTGTGGTGTCTGACCCTGTGCGCTTTGGGTTCAGGACAAAGAAAGGCGTTGAGGCGGGAAACTGTCAACAGGCAACTTCTCTCTCCGCCAGGTTTTGCAGAACTCAAGGGTCACGTTAATCAAGAGAGAGATGACCTTCTAAATCAAAGGGGGCGCGTTTTATTTATTTCCTTTTTAAGAAATCTGTGTTTAGCTGCCAAAAAGGAACCTAATCACCCTCCCTAGTCCCCTTTTCCGCGGGATTTGTGGGTTGGAATTGGATGGAGTCACACACAAAGGCGGGATTTGGGGAACTCAGCAACATCGTTTCGTGTCTGTGAACGTGCACGCATATGATGCCACAGTCTTCACTCAGCGACTGGAGATCACTCCCGTGAGCCCGGATAGCTCAGTCGGCAGAGCATCAGACTTTTAATCTGAGGGTCCAGGGTTCAAGTCCCTGTTCGGGCGAATCGTCACTTTTGGTAGTAATTTAGAAGAACAAAAACCGCAGCGTCTGCGTGCTACGTTTGTTAGCCATTTCCCTTTAGGGAAAGGAAAAAAATCCTGGAATGTGTTCTCTGCGAGTCCAGCCGCTGCCCTGGGAGAAGCCGGATCTCCACGAGCACGGTCACACGCGCACCTTTGTGCAGAGGCAACCGGGGAATTCTAGTGAATCTCTCTGGGGGCTGAAAAAGACGGATGTATTCTGCAGCCACCAAACGGGGCTGCTGGATCCCACCTGCTTGTTGTTGATAGGTGCGGTGGAGTCCCTTCCGACTCACAGCGACCCTATGTACAACAAAAGGAAACATCGCCCGGTTCTGCGCCATTCTAACAATAGCTGCTGTTTGAGCCCACTGTTGCAGTCACTGGGTCAATCTATCTTCTCGAGGGTCTTCCCCTTTTTCGATGATCCTCTACTTTACCAAGCATTGTGTCCTTCTCCAGGGACTGATCCCTCCTGATAACATGTCCAAAGTATGTGAGAGGGAGTCTCTCTATCCTGGCTTCCAAGGAGCATTCTGGCTGTGCTTCTTCTATGACAGACTTACTCGTTCTTCTGGCAGTCCATGGTATATCAAATATTCCCCACAAATACCGTAATTTAAAGGCATTAATTCTTCTTCAGTCTTCCTTATTCATTGTCCACCTTTCCCTCGCATTCATACTAGGCGATTGAAAACACCATAGCTTGGGTCAGGCTCACCTTAGTCCTTAAAGTGACATCTTGGCTTTGTAACACTCTAAAGAGGTCTTATGCAGCAGATTAGCCCAATACAAAGCGTTGTTTGATTTCTTGACTGCTGCTTTGCTTCCATGGGCGTTGATTGTAGCTGGAGCAAAGAGATGACAAGGGGTGGAAGGCATTAAGGTCCAGTCTTATCCCCTTCCCCTCCTCAAGCTCACTCTCTCTCCAGCTACGGTTTTCACCCTTTGGAGAGGTAATAACAAAAAACTAAAATCTTTTTTACCAAGCCCTTTTGGGCTTTGGAGCTGGGTAGCTCTGGTTCAAGTCTGGCTTTTTCGGGGGGAAATTAGTTATTTCATCTAAAAATTATCATATCGCCCTGACCCCAGGGGTTGGGGCGGGGTGGGGGGCGGAATGGGGATTCAATGCAACCATGTAGATCAAGTACTGCATACACAGTAGGCACTTAGTTAAATAGCTGTCTTTATTTTTATTAGGGCCTTGGGGAGAGAGAAACATCATTTTAGCGAGACAATAAAAAGCAGCCTGGGACAAAGCAGAAATCGAGGGAGAACCAGAAAGTTTCCTCACGTGACAGAAAATTAGTCTTCTCATTCACTGCTCTCAAAACCTCAGAGATAAAAATAATACAATTTAGAAAGTGAAATTAGGAATTGAAAAGGTGAAAGTTATGAGGAAATGGAGTTTTTGTTTTTTCTTTTTAAATTTCCTCAGCAGGGTGAAGCCAGTCTTCGCGCTCGCCGAAATAGCTCAGTTGGGAGAGCGTTAGACTGAAGATCTAAAGGTCCCTGGTTCAATCCCGGGTTTCGGCAGAGTATTTTGGCTCGTCCCTTTGAGCAAGTAGTACTGAAGTTCACTTCCTTGTTTATAATATTGCCAAATTACACACAGCAAGTACATAACAACGAGACGATGGTATTTAGCAAAGCACTGTGTGTACGTGAAAGCTCTCTAAAAAAAAATAATCAGAAATCATAGATTTATCTGTCATTCCATATACACTCCTGGATACGGCGCAGCAGCGGGTTTCACGATTGCTCTACACGTAGAAAGTTTTAGGTTTGAGCCACAGAGTAGCAAACTCTCTAGAATTTTAAATTTCTTCATTGACTACAGACATCATACAGTGCCAAGTCTTCTAAATCATTTGTCTATACAGCAAGACTCCCAAGTCAGGGCCCCACTAGCGCATTAAAAATCTGGTCAAGGACGGTCCCCCCCTGGAGACATGATTTATAAACACGGGTTTCGATCGGGAAAATCTCTTGGAACTTGTTTCCTCACCGCGTTTTTAATAAAACTTGCCTGAAAAGATCGCTCAGTGCAAAAACCGCACAGTTGTGGGCAAGAACATTACCATTATGACTCTGACAACAAGTGTGCAATTTTCTTGGTTATGTTTACTGATGTTTTGAGTATAAACCTAACATATGTTAGTTCTAAGAAAAATATCCCTCGATAAGGCAATATTCGACGATTGGAAAGGGGCTATGGGCATCGGGTACTTTCTTTTCATTTCACTTTCGAAAAATCCCTCCGGGTTGTAACCAAATCCACGAGGGCAGGGCCCGGCCAGTTGACTTAACCTCACACGTGCTCGGCTTGCCCCCGACTTCTGCTCTGGTTTGTTTCTGCGTTTAAAACAAGTTTCCACCCGAACAGGGACTTGAACCCTGGACCCTCAGATTAAAAGTCTGATGCTCTACCGACTGAGCTACCCGGGCTCCTGAAAGGGGCCTTTCTCCTAGCCTATCGGCAGTGTAATAGGCCACGTGGCCGCATTCTCCTCTACTGGATTAAAATCTTGAGTTGTTTCACTTATACTCCGGTAAAATCGAGATGAAGCGAGCGTTTGGCGAGATCGAGCCTTTCGTTCTCCTTTTCCTCCATCACAGGTAGACTATGAAGACTAAAAAAATAACTGCCAGCTCCTCCTCTTGCAGAGACGCCTGACCACAGGGATTTATAATTTCCGTCTAGGTCTTGAATCGACTTGTCTGCAACAGGTTTTTTTTTTTGTTTGTTTGTTTGTACCGGAGTGTCTTGTGGGCAGGGCGATTACAAATAATTAATTAGGCTTTTAATCGTCTATTGGACAGACATTTCCTGAGTGCCCCCTGCGCTCCAGGGCCTAAATAAACTGGCTTGTGGGGCTGCAAAGACACAGTCCCCGTCCTCAGTGGGGCCGGAAGACTCGCCAAACAGAAACATCCAATCAACCGATTTGACGGTGGGACCAGCTACTGCGGAGCTGGGACGCCTGGGGTGACTCCAGAAGCAAGGGTCCCTGAAGTCTTCCATAGGTTGGTAATGCCTGAATTGAGCTGTGTATAATGATGACTGGGCCTCTCTGGAGACTTGGAAAGAGAATTCTAGGCAGAGGGAACCGCAAATGGGAAATGACAATATTTACTTCGCTAAAGGAGCCCTGGTGGCGCAGTGGTTAAGCGCTCGTCCGCAAACCGAAACGTCTGCAGTTGGAACCCACCAGACGCTCTGTGGGACAGAGATGTGGCTGTCTGTTTCCCTAAAGATCTACAGCCTTGGAAACCCTATGGGGTAGTTCTACACTGTCCTATAGCGTCACTATGACTCGGAATTGAGTCGATGGCAATGAGTTTGGTTTGATTTGTTTCATTTCGCTAGGGAATCTGAACATTTTCCTGAAACTTTCACTGAAAGAGTTTGATCAGGAAAGCTACAGGCCAGATTTTATACTTTTAGGAAGTCTTGTCACCCTGGCAGCTGTGTCCCAGACCTAATTAGTCAATTTTGTAATTCTTCTTGCTCGTTCCTAACTTCTTTGCCATATCAGTCCTTTAGGCATCGGATAAGATCCCTTGAAATGGAGGGAATTGTTTGAGGTGGGGCCTCACACCCATTTTAGCTCTCCTTGGAGTTTAGAGACACTCGACTGTGTGGAGGTACAATGAGGTTTGCATTTTTTTTTTATGAAGAAATATATCATGAGAACCATGAGCAAAGTTTTAACAATGATCAGTTATGGAAAGATATCCATGCTATGTTCAGTGAAAAAACACAAGGTGTCAAACAATATGTATGGTATAATGTTGTTGTTAGTTGCCATTGAGTCATTCAGACTCATGGCGACCCCATGTATGCAGAGTACAACTGCTCCATAGGGTTTTCATGGCTGTGACCTTTCAGAAGCAGTTGCCAGACTTGTCTTCCGAGGCACCTTTGATTGGGTTGGAACCGCCAACATTTCAGCTAGTAGTTGAGCGCTTAATCGTTTGTAAAAAACTTAAAGGATTTACATACACAGCCTTCAGTGTGGATTACACCTCAACACACAGAAAACAAAAATCTTCACAACTGGACCAGTAAGCAACATCATGATAAATGGAGAAAAGATTGAAGTTGTCAAGGATTTCATTTTATTTGAATCCATAATCATCACCCACGGAAGCAGCAGTCAAGAAATCAAAAGATGCATTGCATTGGGCAAATCTGCTGCAAAAGACCTCTTTAAAGTACTAAAAAGCCAAGATGTCACCCTGAAGACTAAGGTGTGCCTGACCCAAGCCATGGTGTTTTCAGTCGCCTCATATGCATGTGAAAGCTGGACAATGAATAAGGAGGACTGAAGAATTGGCGCCTTTGAATTCTGTTGGCGAAGAATATTGAATATACCATGGACTGCCAAGAGAACGAACATATCTGTCTTGGAAGAAGTATAACCAGAATGCTCCTTAGAAGCAAGGATGGCAAGACTACGTCTTACATACTTTGTACATGTTATCAGGAGGAATCAGTTCCTGGAGAAGGACATCATGCTTGGTAAAGTAGAGGGCCAGTGAAAAAGAGAAAGACCCTCAACAAGACAGACTGACACAGGGGCTGCAACAATGGGCTCAAGCATAACGATTGTGAGGATTTCGCAGGACCCGGCAGTGTTTCCTTCTGTTGTACATAGGGTCTCTATGAGTTGGAACTGACTCGACGGCGCCTAACAGCAACATAGAGCCTTCCCTGGAAGGAGCCCTGGTGGTGCTAGTGGTTAAGAGCTTGGTTGTTAACCAAAAGGTTGGCAGTTTGAATCCACCAGCTGCTCCTTGGAAACCCTATGGGGTAGTTCTCACCTGTCCTATAGGGTTGCTATGAGTTGGAATTGACTCTATGGCAACGGGTTTGGTTTTTTGGTTTTATATGGACATATATATCTATATATCTATATTTGTATCTCCATATGTGTGTATATATCTATATATATAGATATAGGTATATAGATATACATATGGTGTTTACATATCCTTAGGATATCTGTAAAGATAAAGAATGATCTGGCAAAACTGGTTACCTTTTGGAAAATGGCAGTGAAGTGTGTGAGAAGAAGCTCTTATCATTTCCTTTATGTATATCTATATTATTGGATTTTTAAAACAAGCATGTATTCCTTTTTTTTCAGAATTTTTATATTATGGTGAAAATATACACAACCAAACACTCGCCAATTCGATAAACATGTATTACTTTTGTAATAAAATAAATGAAGAAGAAAAAACATGTGGTCTGTTAAATTATTCTACCCTTCTAGGTTCTCACAGGAGACCTCGGAGATCAAAGCCTCCCTGATTCTGTATTTTCTACAGATGACAGCAGAGAAAGGTTAAAAGCAGGAATTTCCTCCCCTGTGAGGATCCCTTCTTTGCCTCATTGTTTTGGAAGGTGGTTGCTGGTATTCAAAAATCACAAATGTCTTAGGTACAGTTTTCACAAATGAAGACTTGGATTCTTAAGCAAGGATCAGATGACAAGTTTTGGTTCAACCAAGAAAACTAAAACCAGGCTCCCCTTGAGAGAAGCTGCCTGTGCCAGGAGGGGGGCATCACCAGAGCAGTTACTGAGCCTTTGGCCTGTTCCTCTCCAGACCTCCGACTGTTACAACAGTGCCAGGTACACAATGGCTGCTGCATAAAGGTTTGAATGAATGAGAGCATGGAGATCTGTTTCCAGTTCTCCTAGAAAAGACAGGACTGAGAGGCACCAAACACTTTGAAACCAGAAGTCTCAAACTGTACATAATCAAATTAATTGTGTGGGCACGGGCCACAACACTGTTTAGAACAGAGAGAAGTAAAGGAGCTGCTTCTATTTCATGTAACACTTCATATTGCTTTTTTTCCTATGTATTTTTGCCTCCCTCTTGAAATTCCACTCTTCCCACTTTCTTACTTGCTTTGGTTTGAGAAGTGCCTGCTGATCCTTGGAGACAGGACTCAGGAGTTCCAGAGATCCCTGCTTAATCATCCCCACATGGAGTTAGACACTGGGGGCTCTCAGCCTGTCTCTACTGCTGTGCCCACCACAACTTACCTTAAACGTCTATTTCATGGTCTGACTAGAAGGTTTCTGCTTTGAAGACAGAATTTTGTATATCCCTGGTGCCTAGTTCAGTGCCTGGTGCAAAGCAACCTCTCAAAACCTGTTTTTGAATGGGTAGTTGAGTGAGGGCCAATGGTCAGGGAAGGCATGTAGTGGGAGAGGATGTGGGGCAGAATTGGTCCTTGGAAGTTTTTGTTCGGAAGAAGGACAGAGAGAAAATTCTTGTTAATGATTTTCTCATAATCAAATGGAATTCGTGTTTGCCACTCTGTTTCATTTTCCTTATAGCACTTATCACCATCTGAAATCCCCCTATTTATTTTTTTGTTTATACACCATCTCTTCCTTCTGTCATGTAAGCGCCACTGGGCAGTAACATTGTCGGTAAAATCTTCATCTGTTTTTTTTATTTTTCCTTAAAAAAAAAAAATTTCTGTATCTCCACACCCCCAGTGTTTAGAACAGTACTTAGTATACAGCAGGATGTCCAGTAATAAGTGTTGACTAATTTCAGAGTGAACATTTTTACTGCACAATATGTAGTCCGTCCCCTCCCGATCAATGTGGTATAGTTGCAAGCAAACTTTTTCTTTCTACTTTTCATACAATCAGTTCTGCAGTTGTTGCTACACTATCCATGTCTGGCAAAAGGACATTAGCTTTTAAGTTGATATGTCATTACAACTTAACTATTTCAGGCTGTCGTGGTTAGATTTATCCAAAGGACGCTTGGTTAGATTTCAAAAATGACCACCGCTTGAAAACCACTAAATCTTCAGGAGTCTGGAAAGAATACCGTAGATTCTATTCAGAGCAGCATAGCTGCGCCGTACTAGCGTGGGATTCGAACCCGCGGAAACAACAGAACCATGGAGTTTTAAACGCAGCACCTTAACCATTCAGCAACCTTGGTACCTAATAAGAAGATGTCGGTTTTCAGACAATTTGGGCGATAGAAAGCAACTGAAGGAAACCCTGGTAGCGTAGTGGTTAAGAGCAAGGGCTGCTAACCAAAAGCTTAGAGTTCGAATCCACCAGGCGCTCCTTGGAAACTGTACGGGGCAGTTTTACTCTGTCCTCCAGGATCGCTGTGAGTCGGAATCCACTCGATTATAACAGGTATGGTTTTTTTTTTTTGGTTTTGAGCAACTAAAAAGTTTCACAATTTAAAATTGTTATTATTCCTAACGTAAAACAACAATATGGAGAAAAGGTAACTTTTATTTTATCCTACTAATTTCTTCATCTCCAATTACCAGAAACTCTGGAGTCACATGATAATGATTGAGAAAAGACTAAAGTAGCGAGATCTCTAAGACCTCCAGCCGGAAGGACATAACAAGGAACTGAAATTAGTTTTCTTCTTTTTTAAAGTGGGCAGGTCGGACTGCGAATTTTAAATAGTAAGGTTTTCTTTTTCTTCTTTGAATTTTCCTCCCACTTACCGAAAACAAAAAGCGACTCTGGTGGGACTCGAACCCACAACCTTTGAATGTCTTCATCTGTCTAGAAGTCCAATGCGCTATCCATTGCGCCACAGAGCCAGATATTAGACACTTTTTGGCGCTACTCATATCAAGGATGGATTGGCCTGTGGCCGGGGGTCACTCACCGGAGACAAGCCACGCTTTCTTTTCCCCGCAAACAGTGGCACCGAGTCACTGTGCAGCCCGTGTCCCTAGGAAAGGCAGGGCTAGAAGTTGCAGTTGAAAGTCTAAAATCCTTTTGAAAGTTTTTCTCTATGCGCGATCACTAGGTATTAAGTATCAATCTCATTCTACGTCCTAAAAGAAAAAAAAAAAAAAAAAGTTTGCGTAGAGTTAGTAAAGCTTGCCACTCTACCTTGAGCAAGCGGTTCTATAGTGTAGCGGTTATCACGTCTGCTTTACACGCAGAAGGTCCTGGGTTCGAGCCCCAGTGGAACCACTTGGAGATTATCTTTGCTTTTCAGTTTACGCAGGCTTTCGAAAGCAGGCTGTTGGGTTTTGCTCCCGGAAGCGGGAGGCGCAGCCGTTTCTCCCGGGTCTCGGTCGCGCGCCTCGCGCCGCCGCTCGTTCTGTGCTTCCTCCCCTACTCTGCCGAGGCTGCCCCCGCGTGGCGCCTCCCTGGAAGTGCAGGCCGCTCGGCACCGCACTCCTGGGCCGGCGTCCTCTATGATGCAGGTCTGCCTCTTGATGCCCAGGCGTCGCACGCTCCTTCCTGGCTGCTGCCTCTGCCTCACCTCCTTCCCCTCCTAAACCCTGCTCGCTTTGGGCAGTGTGGCATAGTTTTAAAAGTTGCTGTCACCTTACAGGTGAGGAATATTCCGAAGGCCACCCCGCTTCTTACTGAGGAACTCCAGTCTACTGACCTTCTAATTTATTCATTTAAATTAAAAATACTTTTTGAAAAATTAGTGTATCTGCACAAGGTAAAGAATTCAAACAACACTACATGGTTTACAGTGATGTTGCTCCCATTTCTGACTACTAGAAGTTTCTTTTGTGAACCTCCAGAGATATGCTGTGCATTCACCCGTGTATGTTTATAAGTTAATTTCTTAGTAAGAAAGATAGCATACCATATTCTCTCTCATACTTTGGACGTGTTATCAGGAGGGACCAGTCCCTGAAGAAGGACATCTTGCTTGCTAAAGTAGAGGGTCAGCGAAAAAGAGGAAGACCCTCAAGGACATGCATTGACACAGTGGCCTCAACAATGAACTCAAACATAGCAAAAATTATGAGGATGGCCCAGGACCGTGTAGTGTTTCGTTCTGTTGTACATAGGATCGCTATGAGTTGGAACCTACTGGCAGGCACCTAACAAGTGGTGAAGAAACATTATAACACAATTTACTCGGTACACATGCTCTTAGTTCAAGAGGAAAAGACTCTCTGGAAAGCCATCTTCCCAAATGTGGGAAACACTGAGCAATGCAGCAAAAATGTGAATGATACTGTATTAGAATCCATACGTTGAAAGATTGTCAAACAATTTGTTCTCATTGTTCGAAGAGAAGGAATACATTTTCATGGGAAATGAATTTTTAAGTATACCACTTGTATCCAAGAGTACTGTAGTCTTTTAGTAATCTCACAATTAGTTGTCCCTTAAAAGTAAGTGTGTGTGTGTGTGTGTGTGTGTGTGTGTGTGTTTATGTATCCTGGAAGAGTCTTAAAGTAAAAATTACATCTGTTTTTGTTTTAAAATTATATACGTTGTGTATTTTTTTGTATTAACTACATGTAAACATTATATACACATTGTATACACATAAAACACACACATATATAATTTTTTTTCTTGAAACCAAATAGCCTCTTGTGAATCCTCAGTTCATTATTTGCCCCTAGAAACTAAAGACTAAATGTTAGCACAAACTCAGAAAAAGGTACAAGGAAGGGAAGTTTAATTTTTATGAAAAGCATGGATTTATTTTTGTTTGAATTTTTAAAAACACTGATTTACAAGGAAGAAAAAAAACCTGCTTTTGATAGAGAGAGGAACACACTGAATGTGGCAGAATATGATTCTGTACTCTGGCCAACTCAAAGGCCAATGTGAATTGTGCTTGAGGTTTTTAGGTACAAAATTCAAAGATAAAGTCAGAAGTGTAGTGAATCATATTACTTCTAGGCATTTGAAAGAGGCAAATCCAGAATTTTAAAAGATATTCAGACTTTAGTAAAGCACTCACATGTCCAGCACCAGACATAAGCAAATGTGAATTTTGTCTTAAGGTCTTGCTTGCTTTGTCCATGCAACTACCCTGGGATGTTCCATCCTTCTGTACTTGGATCCCTCAGGCTACCTCTGGCACTGTGGGTGTCGACATATATTCCTCATGTCCATTCACTGAAGGTTTTCTCTTCTACATCTTCTCCACTCTGCAATGACATTTGGTTGCTTCTAAGAATCATCTACACCATCTGAAATTTATCCCTAGAAAGACAGTATTGAGAGTGGACCACTCTGCCCTTTCTACCCAGTATGGATGCTCACATTGCTTTAGCCTTCTGGAGCTATATCTAACTTGTCACATTGTGGCATTGAGTCTAGCTTGTCTCCATGAACTGTGTCTAACTTATGGCATATTTAAGAGCAGGAATTTCAGACCAATACCAAGTGAGGAACAGTGATACGGCTGGCTGGTAGGGGCTGTATTTTAGAGCAGGTTTTCTTTGCCTGTTCTTTCCTCCGGAATCCATATGGGGCAGTTCTACTCTGTCCTATAGGGTTGCTGTGAGTCAGAATTGACTCGACGGCAACAGGTTTTTACAGTTTTCCTCCTAAATCACTCTATGTAAATGACTTTTCCCTTACATTGGTCCAGGCACTCATACGTCAGAGACTGCTGAGAGAGAAGCCTGGATGTTACAGGTCAACCAGCGTATCCAGTTCAGATTAGCTGACTACCAATTTCAACTATTTGCTTCGCAGATGAATAAGTTGTCAGGGGATCAGATGAAATGTAAGCTTATTTTTCATTTCCTTCAGCAAATTAAAGAGGAGGTGTTAAAGAGTAAGATAGAAAGAAGAATGAAGAAGAATTTGGGATGGGTTGATTTGTAATCTTTTAGATAATCGGTCCCTGAATCATAAAAAGTCAGCTTTTTCTTTAAGCCTTTGCTTCTTGTGGACACGTGAGTCAGATGGGTTCTAGTGATGCAGACAGGAGAGGATTCCTTTTCCCTGGAGTGATGTCAGGAATGAATGGCTGTAAAATGATGTCAAAGTTCTTAGAAGGACCGGAAGCATTGTGGTATGTGTTCCTTGGTCGGGTAATAAGGACAACCAAGGACCTTTCTTAACACTCTAAGAGAGGAGAAATTTTTATAGATGAGCTTGTTTCAGACTCCATCAAATCCTGTATGAGGCAGCAGTAGTAAAATGTGCACTTAACTGAGGGTCAGATGTCTCAGCTCTAGCTTTGTCTCTGCCATGAATTAGCTAGGAAACCTTTGATAAAAGAGGAAACCTCTCTCAGCTTCTGCAAGGGAAACTGGAGGCTTTGTTAAAAAAAAAAAAAAGGAACTATAATTCCCCCAGATTGGCAATGGAAAATAAGTTTCCACATAGGGAGAGCTGGCTGGATATTTAGCTTTGACTCCTGTCCCTGGAGATTATTTTACTAATTTTTGCTTGGTCCACAGATGGTATAGCTACAACTCAGGAACAAAACACCAAAACAGTTGCTGTCTAGTTGATTCCAACTCATGGCAACCCCATGTGTTGCAGAGTAGAACTGCACTCCATAGGGTTTTCAAGGCTGTTATCCTTCAGAAGCAGATCACCAGGCCTTTCTTCCCAGGCACCTCTGGTCAATAGTCAAGTAATTAACCGTTTGTGCCACCCAGAGACTTTTACAACTCAAGAACAGAGAGGTCATTTCTCTCAGTATCCATTTCTATGCCTGTAAAAGGAGATGTTTGGGCAATATAAACAAACCAAATCTGTTGCAGTCAAGTTGATTCCAACTCCTAGTAACCTTATAGGACAGAGTAGAACTACCCCAAAGTTTTCCAAGGCTGTAAGTCTTTATGGAAGCAGACTGCCACATCTTTTTCCCACAAAGTGGCTAGTGGGTTCAAACCACTGACCTTTTGGTTAACAGCTGAGCACTTAACCACTGCACCACCAGGTCTCCTAATATAAACATTACAGTCCCTACAATAGCTGAAAGTTTATGGACCTGAAACTCTAAGTGATCAACAGTCTCATCATGGGACAACGCTGTAGGGATGATTGTCTCAGGCCAACTGTATTATAAGACTCTGTTATGGGAAAAAGACAAAGCTTTGGCCTAAAGTTGGTGCATGGATTGGGGCCATCTGTTGTGTTGTGTAAAAACTCTTTTCAGTTCTGACTTCTCAATCTGGGCTTCATAGAATCTATTTCTTTTGTGGAAGATCCAAGTCTTCTCTTCAGTCTCCTCATGGCTGACTTCATCTCCTGGTTCCTCAGGGTGTAGATCAAGGGATTCAGGACAGGGATGATGACAGTGAAGGTGATGGAGACAACTCTGTCCATGGGGAGGGCAGTGAAGGGTCTGGCATAGATGTAGATGCAGGGCACAAAATGCAGGGTCACCATAGTGATGTGGGCTGTGCAGGTGGATATAGCTTTCCTTCTGCCTTCCCCACTGTGAGACCTCAGCATCATTAAGATGACAGTATAGGACACCAGAAGAAGGACAAACCACAGGGTAGAGACTAGACCATTGTTGGAAATCATCAGGAGCTCAAGAGCAAAGGTGTCAGTGCAGGCGAGTTTGAGGACCTGGGGGACATCACAGTAGAAGCCATCAACAACATTGGGTCCACAGAAGGGGAGTGGGAGCAACAGGGAATCTGCACGATGGAGTGGACAAAGCCCCCCACCCAGGAGGCCACAATGAGCGCAGTGCATCGCCCCCTACTCATGATGGTTACATAGTGCAGGGGCTTGGAGATGACCACGTAATGATCAAACGCCATCACAGAGAGAGAGAAGAAACGTCTGCCCCACCGAGAAAGTGAAAGAAAAACATCTGTGTGATGGAACCATTGAGGGAGATGGTCTCTGTCCTTGAGAGAAGGTCTACTAGGATGTTTGGAGCAGTGATGGAGGGGAGGCAGATGTCCAAGGCAGAGAGATTGCTGAGCAGGAAGTACATGGGGGTATGAAGGCGAGATTCACATGTGACAGTGACAATGATGACAACGTTTGATAACACAGTTGTTACATAAACCATAGATAAAAAGAAAAAGATCAAGCTCAGTTCTTGAGACTGTGTAACTCCATAGAAAATAAGTTCAGACACCCTGGTATAATTTCCCAGGGCCATTGGATGTTTTTTTTCTCCATGCACACCTTTGAAGGAAATTATAATATTACTAAGACAATGAAGTCAAGTAAAGGTTATCTGTTTTATAGAAACTGAATATGCAGAGATATGTTTTTTCAGACACTTATCTTGTTCTTCATGAACTTGCTCTGTTACATGGGACAGTCAATTCTGCTTGATACAAGGAGGGGTTTGGACTAAATTATTAGTTTTCCTACTGCAGGCAGTGGGGGTCTGTGGGTTCTGTAGAGCTCACTCTTAGAGGTTGCTGAGGAAGAGAATGTAAAGGAGACTTAGTGGAAGGATTTGTGGGTTCCACACACTTTGATGAATCAGAGCATTTCTGATTTTATTCACATCCACTTTGTTTCTATGGCTTAAAAATCTCGAAAACCATTGAAATAAATAAATCCTCAGATATCTTTCAGTAACAACATCATATGAAACTATTTGAATTTTATAGTTTTCAAAGCTACTGAACACTTATCTGCAATAAAATTTCCTAACAGATCTCTGAGATTAGAAGGGAAGGTGTTATTATTCCTACTTTACCAATTCTGAAACTGAACTCAATAAGGGTAAGTTAATTTTCCAAGGTCATACAGTAGGTTAGTGTCAGAGGGGGACTATGACAAAATTCTCCTCATTCTAAGCTCTGGGATCTTTCCACTATACTACACTGCCTGCCAGTTTCAGCATACATAAATTCAAGACTAATATGTATAAGGAACCCTTTACAGATTTTTAAGGGCACTCTCAGTAGCTGGTTTCATTGCCTTCTCCAATTACTTTCTCCATCACAATGGGATTTTAGGCTACTGCCCTTCTGTTACCTTTCAGAAATCAGAAGTCTTCTCTTTATTTAAAAAAAATTTTTTTCATGAGTATTCGGGGGTTGGGAGTAAATGATGTGTTTAATGCCAAGAAGATGGCTAGGATGGTGATGGAAACAACTTTGTTCATGAAGAAGATAGCAAAGATCCAAATATTTCTATTTCTGTCTCCATCTCCATCCCCTTCCTGGTCCCAATACCCATACCCATTCCCATATGTATCTTTATCTCTCTCTCTCTCTGTCTACTATCTATCTAGCTATTTAGCTATCATCTCTCTCTCTCTCTCTCTCTATATATATATATATCCATCTATCCATCCATCCATCCATCCACCCATCCATCTATGGGTGAACTACAGGATTCCACAGTGATGTAGTCCGTACATCATTTCCTCCCGCCTCCTTCCTGTAAAAGTTAAGCAGTGTATGTTGAGCTTAGATTTTGCAATTCCTGACAGAGTAAAAATCAGTACACTGATGTCAGCACAAAATGGACACTACAGTTGTCCACCTCACCCATGGGTTTAGGTACTCTTACTGGAGTGTCCTGGTTGGGGAGAAAGGAGTAGATCCAACTAAGAGATTTTCCAATTCATGATATTTTGCCTATTCAAGTCAGGCATAAGCAACTCTTTTTTCTTGCCAATCAATTCAGAAATAATGAAGTTCCTGAGAGGCTTAAGTGATTTGTAGGTCACACAGCAAGCTAGTGGTGAAGTCACACTTTGACGTTCAGCCCAATACAGTTTCCACTCCATATAGCACTTCAGTAATTTATGAGAAGACTTACCATGGTGGTAGTGGTGGCAAAGATGACTCCCAGAGAAAACCACCACCCTCAACCAAAGCATCTGCCTGGCCATCTGGCACCAGTGTATAGATAGATGGTCCCCAAATCAGTGCCCAGCTGGGAAGCATAGTGCTTGGTTTGTGTAAAAACAAGCTTTGGGCAGGGAGAGCTTTTGGAAATAGCATGGCTAAAAAAACCAAAAAGACATGTAGCCTCTCGTTTTTTCTGGAGGATGTGTCTACGTGTCTTGTTTCTCCAGTCCATTCAGTCTGTGTGGGCACAGCCACCTCCACAGCACGTATTGATAAGAGCACATTTCATTCAAAAGACACAAAAGACTTACCACCCATGGCAATGAACAAGGCCACTGTGTAAAAACTCTCGTGAGGATTCTACTTTCTTCTCTTCTCTCAACTTATCCCCTTCTTTCTACCCTCAACTAAACCATTATAATCTGTCCTTAGATTGTTGTACTAGTTTTCTAATTGGTCTCCCTTTTTTTGGTCTGGTTTTCTCTAATTCATCCTTTCTGTTGTTTACAGAAATATCTTTATCAATCATTAAAGAGACTATGTTACTCCTTTGTTTGAAACTTTTCAATGGCTCCCTATTGCCTACCCAATAAAGGTTCAACTTCTTTTATAGCATCCAAGAATTTCCTCTGTCTTTTTTTTTTTTTTTTTGCAAACAGAAATTTATTTTCTCACGGTTTCCAAGGCTAGAAGTGCAAATTCAGGGTACCAGCTCCAGGGGAAGTCTTTCTTTCTCTGTCGGTTCTGGAGGAAGGTCCTTGTCATCAATATTCCCCTGGGGGTAGGAGCTTCTCAGTTCAGGAACCCTGAGTCCAAAGGACATGGTCTCCTCCTACTTCTTCTTTCTTGGTTAGATGAGGTCCCTCTCCTCTCTGCTCTTTTCTCTCTTTTACATCTTTCAGAGCCTGGTTCAGGTGAAGCAGCAAGGGATGATGGAGAGGTCTGGCTCCAGTCTTTGATAATCCAGAGCTAACTTCTGAGATCCTTGGTTTGCCTTCAGTCTAGTAGGCTAAAAGTCCAAATTCAGGGCATCAGCTCCAGGGGAAGGCTTTCTGTCTCTGTTGGCTTGAATTTCCTCTGTCTTGACAGCATATGATGTCCTGTTTCCTTTGACCCCTGTTTCAGAGGCTCAAACTTTATGCAGCTTTTTGCTGGTCCTCACCTCTGTATCTGCTTCCTGCTGTTCCCTCTTCCTGCCGTAGTCCCCTCCTTCTCAGAACCTCCCATCCCTCTGTATCGGCAAACACTGATCCTTCAACACTTAGGTCCAGGTTTCCTCCTCTTTGGAAACTTTCCTGACACCCTCAGCTAGATCCCTCCTTTGTGACTCCATCGTTATTTGCATGGACTTCTCTCCTGGCAGGAGCCTTGGTGGCGCAGTGGTTAAGTGTTCGACAGCTAACCAGAAGGCTGGCAGTTCAAATCGACCATCTGCTCCTTGGAAACCCTCTGGGGCAGTTCTACTCTGTCCTATAAGGTTGCTATGAGTCGGAACTGACTTGTTAGCAACGGGTCGCTTCTGGCACAATTTATTGCACCTATTTTCTTATATGTCTCTATCTTCTTAGTTCAGTATAATTTCCCTATTAAACCTCAAGTTCATCCTGTCTGCTCAGTGTTTTGTTCATCCCAATATTGTCAAAGCCTTTCCTGGCACTTGATAGGTGCTTAATAAGTATTTTCTGAATTAATGAATAAACCTCAATGGGTTATCTATGTTGGCAGTGAATGTGGGTGAGTGAGAGGGGCCATGCTGAACACAGGCTAAGAAATTCTTTTGTAATGTCTTTGACTTGGCCTCTGTGATGCCAGATAGAGATTTGTTTTCTTTTCCAGCCTCTAAAATGGCACCATGACCTTGAGAAAGTCATTCCCCTTCTCCCCCGCCTCAGGTTCTCAGTTGTCAAGTGTTGGGGCAGCCTAGTGTGATGCAGTGGGGACAATGCCAAGACCTTTGGAATGAGGCACAGCTGGGTTGGAATCCTGCCTCTTTCTCCTCTGTTCCTGGAGAAAGTTCTTTAATTTTCTTCAGTGTCCACTTCTGTAAACTGGGATGCATAATACTTACTTGACTGGGTAGCGTGAAAAGTAAGTATGATAATGTTTGTAAACTGCAAAGGACATAGTAAGCATTCAATAAACTTGATTCCTTTCCCATGGCAATGAAAACAGTTCCTTTTCTATCTGCCCTTCCTATTACAATGTGTCATTTCTAAAGACACTTGTAAAATGTAAAATGCTATTCAAACAAAAAGAAAGCTGTTTAAACAAGCTTGCTTGTTTTTGCTTCAATGAAAGCGTGTTAATTGACCAAGTGCACCAGATGATTCAAGGCTGGGTCAGTGGGGTCAGGAATAAGGCTGGGCCTGGATCAAAGGGGAAGGAGACCTGGTCAGTCATGAGCAATGGGTAAGTATGGTACTGACTTTGAAATGTCCATGTTTTCTGAGGAAATTTGGGGTTAAAAACATGCTTTTTTAGTATCCTCCGATCTTGTTTTAGGTTTTGGTAATGCCTAAGTAGTTAATTAAGCAGCCTGACTACTTGATCCTGGCCTCCTCCCTCAAAGGAAGAGAAGAACCAAGCCCTCATAAGCACTCTTCCTGGGAACTCTGAGAAATCTAGATCTTACTCTGGGCACACAGAGATCTTGATAATACATAGAGGTTCAATAGTTGTTTAGGGAAAGTATCGCAGGAAACTGATCATTAAAGCTTCAAAGGACCTCAGAGGTGACTTAGCCGAACTCTTCTCATTTTAGGGTGAACAGAGAAGAACGTTTCTTTTTCCAGAGTCAGACTATAATTTGGTGAAACATAGAGAATTTTAACCAGGGTTATTGACTTGAAGTTTAATAATATGGGCATAGTGGTTACTTGCTACAGCTACTAACCAAAAGGTCGGCAGTTCAAATCCACCAGGTGCTCCTTGGAATCTCTACAGGTGGTTCTATTCTGTCCTATAGGGTTGCTATGAGTCAGAAAGGACTCAGTGGCAATGGGTTTTTTTTTTTTTTTTAGTTTTATTGTTATAGCAAAATAGCTACTTTGAAATCAGCTACCTGGCCACAAGAAGAAAAAATTGTTTACAATCAGAATATCTTTTATCCCAAGGACTTTAATATTCCAGATAATTAAAAAATTCAAATAGATGAATTCACCAAAATTTAGTTTAATAGTAGAAAGTTGACATTGAGGCAATGGAATTATGTCTGAAGAAAACAGGATAAGAAAGAAAAGTGTAGGCTATGTGAATAAAGAATAGAGCACTTTCCTTGAAATAGCATAATAAAGCATTCCATAAACAACTTATTTCTGAATGTTTCTTTTCTCCTTTTCCCAAGGTTGAATGTTTCTTAAAATTTAATATAAGGAGTTGGGACGTACAGATAGGCTCCTAAATAAAAATCTTCTGTGTTAATCTTCCTAGATTGTTGATGTTTGCATATTAGAATCATTTCATTGCTGTAGAAAAGCGTATTACCTCTTTAAGGAGTCTGTTAATAGGAATCCCTCTAAGAATCCTACTTCAATATGCTAGCACACACTAACACATTACCTAGAATTGGTATTCTGGAATTTTTCACTGACATCTAGCAAATATCAGAAAGTTAGGTGAATGGTATAATATATTCAGAATTATGTTATTACCTTCTACCTAGGGAGTCTACAAGGATAAACATCTATCTTAGGGTTGTATTGAGAGTGGAATCTACGCAGATCTCCCCATATGAAACCCCAGGGAAACATTTGTCCTAGAGCCAAGTACAGGAGGCAACTCCCCGGGGAAACCAATAAGCTTCCTCCTCCTAGACGATGAGGGATATGTAACTGATTGTGCCTCTTTGATTTGGCTTCCAAAACACTCAAAAACATGTGTGTAGCTTAATTTCCAACTCCATATTTTTTCAAGTGTAGTCTCTTATGGATATTGTATTGTATGTTTTTGTTGTTATTACTGTAAGATCTCCCTAACCCTCTGTGTGATGTGATGGAGAATACATTAGCTACTAAGGTAGATACAGGCTTTCATAGGCACATGGGAATCGAGTAGGCAGAGAAGGAGTCCTGACTCATGAAGGCTAGGTTGGAACGCGGCACTAGCCAGGAAAGCAGAGCAGTCTTGGGAGACAGAGGTTGACAGAGGGAGTCTGGAGACCAGAGGTGGGTGGGAGGGATTGAGAGAGAGGCTTGTAAAATGTGCTGGGTATGAGGAACCCCAAAAGTCGTAAGTTATTCTATTCAGTTTACCCAGTTTAGCCCTAATTACTATTTTCAAGTAATGCTTCACTAAACACTTTATAAATGCATCTTTGTGTGCATTTGTTATTTTTTTTCAAGAAAAATCTCCAGAAATGAAATTTTCAGGTTAAATGGTATTTTAATTTTCCAAGTTTAAGTGACGCTTATGGTAGTGTAAAGAAACAGTCTAGTTGTAATAGTGTTTGAATATTCGATTTCTTTTTATAGATAGATTTATTGAGCAGAAATAAATGGCAGAGCTCTTTAATTTCTCAAGGAAATGGAAGACTGAAGAAGATTTTGTAAGATTAATAATATAAATACAAATATAAATATAAATAGAACAAAATTTCAGTAATTATTTTTATACATTTTGGGGTAAAGAACTTTCTTAAGCATTGCATCAGAGATTGTTAGATTTGATTAAATAAAAATATGAACTCTCCATGTTACCAAAGTAGTATAAATAAATTAAAAACTAACAATAATTTAAAACCTTTTAAAAATATCCAATAAAAACATAATACAAAATAGGTTTAATACTTTGACAGCTAAGGAGCTGTTATAAACCAATGAGACAAATAATTTAAAACAAAAATGGGCTGTGAGTCACAGATAAATACAGTTGATTAGCCCACATGTTAAAGGATGTTCAACCACACTATTAATCAAAGAAACACAAATTAAAACTGCAATGAGATATCACTTCTCACCTAGTAGGATGGCAAAGGTTGAAAAGATCTGTTATGGGTTATGGATGTCAGAGAGAGAAAGCTTCTTATATGGTTGGTAGAAGTATATATGGGAACAAACTTTCTGAGGTCATTCTGGAAGTATGTGTCAAAACTTACAATGTGTAAATCTTTTTACCCAGAAATTTTGCTTTAGAAATGTTTGCTGAAGAGTTAATTATTTATGTCCTGAATATCGTAAGTACAAAGAAAGTCCATCACAGTGCAGTTTAGAATAAAAAAAATTGAATTTAAGCAAATGTCTGCTATAGAGAATTGGTTCACTATATTATGGTTAAATAGTACAATACAATATTTTGAAGCCACTTAAATTGATAATGTAGAACTATATTTGTAGGCATGGCTACTTCTTTTTCAGTGACAGGTCGAAGCACTGAATGTATCACATGATGCTATTTTGGAAAAAGAATGTCTACATGCCTAGCAGAAGTCTGGAAAGGTGTATATTATAGTAGTAACAGAGGTTATCTATGGATAATTAGATTTGGGTGATTTTTACCTTAATAAGGCATTCTACTGGGTCCAGTTTCAAAAAATGATTTCAAAGGCTTCTGATTTTTAAAGTCAGAAAAACTCACACACCTATATACAATTTGAAGTAAACGATTTTCTCATTAATTTGAGCTCTGATGTTGTGCCTCTTGTAATTTTCGTTTCCTTTTCAGTAAAATTGTTCTAATAAAGCTGACTAATTAAGGAAAGAGGTATGTGAGGAAGACAGTTGTACTTATTATTTTGATGTGCTATGGTTCCATGAGGCATCGGCTTGAGGCATCCAACAGAGAGACTGGAACGGCCAAGTCAGGTGTCTGGAAACTGAGGCTTGAAGCTACTTACTGTTGACTGCTCTTCTGAATTAATGTCCTTCCACTTGCTCTTCTGGTCAATCATCTAGAAGGTTCTAGACTCTTAAACACATTGTCAGGTTAAGATCGAATAGTGGCCCTTCTGTATTGTAACCTCAGGGCTGTATTATAGAATCTGGAGGATTATCCACGAAATGGAGAGAGTAGGCTTACTTTGAAGGATTCTTGTGGGGTTACTTGGGATAATGTTGTGCTTTTTACTACGTGATATTATGTGTTTATTTGTTTCTGCCCCTTCCCCTTAATGTAAACTCCCTGAAGGCAGGGACTTTGTTTTCTCACCGTTGTAGGCACAATTTCTAGAGCTGCAGCTGACACACACCAGGCGTTCAGTAATTCTTTTTGAATAAGCGAATGGACAAATAATTTTCCAGTGGTGGATGTCCAGTAGTTACCCAGTAATTGCTTGTTGTCCTTTACTCCATCTTCAGTCTCATCCTACACTTCTCCTTTTGCCCCCATATTCACTTTCTGCTGCTAAGTCAACTACATGACATAACGCGTATGGGAATACATTGTAATCTTCTAAGCACTGTGACTGTCTGTCAGTGTGTAACCCGATGTCTCAATTCCCAGTGAGGAGAGTCAATTCTTTGTTGTTCACTGACACAAGAGGCTTCACCAGAATAGGCTTTTGCTCTGGGCTCTGCTGTTTATTTGTAGAAAACCCAAGAGTGAGAAAACATTGTCTCTTCACGGCAATACCTTAGGGTTTTGCCATTGTAAATGGATCTAATGGGATATGACAAGACCAGAGAAACTGGATATAAACTCACCTTTTTGAATATGCTTCTATAGGGTTGCTATGAGTTGGAATCGACTTGATGACAACAGGTTTCTTGTTTCACATGATACATTTCAGGTATGCATCTCCTTTTGTAGTTTTTATTTTCACTATTTAAGTTTGGAAATGATGCCAAATTTTTGTATTTCTTTAATTAACGTATTCTCTTTGGTGATATGTATTGCATTATATATTGATGTGTGTATTAGTGGATGCTGATGTATATTACACATACATGTAAAAAACACATAACCTCTGCAGAGAGATTCTAAGCAGCGGAATCCTGGTGTCGTGATGTGCAGAAATGGAGAAGAGTATTAAACTATGTTTAAGAAAAAAAATAAATGAAAAGTATGGCTATCCTAATGCAAATATCATTACATAATTGTGTTTGTCTCCCCCTTCCCAATTAGATTTTAATCTCTTTTTGAGAGAAAAGCTGAGTCTCATCTATTTTCCTACACATTGTAGGTGCCCAGTAAATGTTTCTGGAATGAGTTTTAATAAAAAACAAAAACCAGCCAAACAAAAAACCTCCTAATTTCAATGTGCCTTGAGAAGGCTAATATTTTACGTTAGAGGCAGGGGATCTTAATACAACTAAAGCTTTTAGTTCAAAATGACATATACTTTAATAATTTCGAATGAATATTTTACCTTTTAGGGACTGAAGACTGAACACTATTGAAATAATATTAATATTTACCCCTTGAGCTAAGGTTGCATCTCCTAGGGTGCTTACCTTTGCGGTTAGAAAGGTGAGTCTGCCAGATTCTCCATCTTCGCTGCTCTGCCCTCTTCACCAGAATGCAGGTACAGTCTACAATGCTTCCAGAGACACTTACTTAGAAGTGTAATGTAACAACCAGCACTGGGAATAGTGCTGGATATTTGTAGTAATGTAATTTTCACTGGAGAAGCTGACAGTTGCAGCTGCAAAGGGAGTTATTAAACAGTTACTAAGCAACACGTACACATACGTTCTCTCTCTCTCTCACACACACACACATGCACACAGTCTTCCATTATGATGACGTCTAATGAGGAGGTGATGAAACTGTGTACAGGAGAGCCTGAGGAGTCCCCAAAGGCAGCTTCCCTGAGCTGTATCAACATTGATTTTAATGCAGCGTCCTTGTATTTTACCCATTACAGCAACTGTATCAAGAGTATTTTCATTCAGGAGTCAATTTCATATGACAAAGGTGACAGTGATCATAATTTTGGTTGGATAAATGATTTTTTTCAAAATGATCAGTTATAGCAATTAATCAAAAATGTGTATTTAGTGCTTATTGTGTATCAAGTACGGTGCTAGATATTGAAGATATAGTAATGAATGGTAGCTATGATCCCCACCCTCATGTCTGGTGGGGAAGTTAGACACGGAACATATAACTAAAACAGTGATGATGCCTTCCAAAGGGCAAGAATGAAGGGAATGGCTCAGGGATTTTTGCCTGGTCCAGGGTACCTGAGAACATTTCCTTGGGCAAGTGGCACTTGATGATGGTAAGAATCCCTTATATTTGTATAATATTTTTCAAATATTCTTAGAGGTTTAAAAAATCCATTTTTATTCTTTGGGCTCATGATAACCCTGTAAACTCCAGGCATTGGGTATGACCATCTTCATTATACAGAGGCCCAAACCAAGACTTGGGATATCGTCAAATTGAGTGCCACTAGATTGAGCCTCCTGGTCTGGAGGCCCTTATTGTTATGGAAGGGATTCCCCTTTAGGCTTTCTTAGAAGGTGAGGATCGAGGAACCCTAAATGTCTCCATATGTGTGTGGGAACTCCCTTCTCTTCTCATGTTTCCATGGGGAGGGACCTACACTTAAGTGACACCCCGGACATTTTGCCCCTCCTTCACTTGGTCCTTCCTAGAAACATCTGAGTGACTTGTATGACTGGTGAGTGTGGGAAAATAATTAGGTAGTGTAAAGGGGTAATGTTCTTGGCCGCTAACCGAAAGATTGGTAGTTGGAGTCTACCCAGAGGTGCCTTGGAAGAAAGGCCTGATGATCTACTTCCAAAAAGAACCAGCCATTGGAAACCCTATGAAGCACAGCTCTACTCTGACACACACTTGATGCCAACTGATTCGTTCATTCAGTCTTTCCTAGAAAGGACTGAGTGTGTAACATATATGGTTGATGAGTTTGGAAAAATAATCAGGTGGAGTAGCTTGGCTCCCTCTTCGTTCTTCTCTTTCTTTGAGATCCTCTCTGTCTCCCTGCTAAGAGCACGTGAGCTGGTTTTCTCTCAGCTATGCCAAAAGCACAGGGGGCGTGCCTACTCCTGCTGGGTGAGCCTGTCTTATCCTGGGGTGCTGTACGGGGCAGCTATTGGGCCAGATCTAAGCCATGTCCTCCTAGAGAACATTATCCATAATTAAGGTGATTTGATTTCCATCTACCTGTCTTCTGCATTCTCTCAGTAGGTTCTAAACTTTGGTAGAGTAAAAGAGGATGTAATCTATTAGTTCCCTCAAACTCCAAAGATCTCCTTTTGCAGCTTGTTACAGTTTTGTGTTTGTTATCCTCTCTAGGCCAAGTCCCCAGAGGGCAGGAACCACATCTCACTGATATTTGCATCTTTGAAGATACGCCAAGTCAACCTCAATGAATGCAGGTAGAGTTGCCTGGTGGAAATCAGGAGATGAATTCTCACCTGTGCTGGTGGTGATTTCTTGTCACTTTCTAACACTCACCTCCTAATGCTGCCACTGCTTCTCTGCAGTAGCATAAGAACATAAACAAAAACAAAACTTATTTAAAATGATGTATTTCAGCCTCATCCCACACTATCCCTTTTTGCCCCCTTACTCACATTCTGTTACTACCTGTCTAAGTTAATTAAATGACTTCACGCACATGGAGAAAGAAGAGTATCAGGAAATAAATAAAAAGTTAAAAAAAAAAACCTCTGATTAAAAACTTTAATTATTTTCATTTAAAATTTATATTAAAAAGTGAGGTTTTGTAAAATAAAGATTGTATATATCTTTTTCATAAAATGATCTCACTCTTGAATTTTCTTTGTTTTTCAAATTCAGACTTCATTTTTTAGAACTGTTTTAGATTTACAGAAGAATTGAGCAGCCTTCCTCTTCCAGTTTCCCCTGTTACTATTATTAACATCTTACCTTGGTGTGATATATTTGTTAGAACTAATGAACCAATATTGATATATTATTATTAACTGAAGTCCATACGTTACATTTAGGTTCACTGTTTGTGATGTACAATTCTATGGGTTTTGACAAATGCATAATGCCATGTATCCACCAGTACAGTATCATACGGAACAGTTTAACAGCCCTAGAAATGCCCTGTGCTTCATCTATTCATCCTTCCCCTGCCCTAAGCCCCTGGCAGCCAGTGATCTTCTTACTGTCTCTATACTTTTGCCTCTTCCAAGATGTCATATGGTTGGAATCATACAGTATATAGCCTTTTCAGACTGGCTTCTTTCACTTAGTAACAACATTCTAAATTTGCTTTATTCTAGTCCTTGGGTGGGGATAAATGTAAGGACTTAAGAAGCCTGGGGGTCTCTGGGTGGTGCAAACTGTTTGTGCTTGACGGCTAACCTACAAGTTGGCGGTTCTAACCCACCTAGTGGTACCATGAAAGAAAAGGCCTGGTGATCTGCTTCAGTAAAGATCACAGTCAAGAAAACCCTATGGAGCAGTTCTACTCTGTAACACACAGGGTTGCCATGAGTCAGAATCAACTTGATGGCAACTAACAACAACAACAAGAACCTTGGAGACAAAAGACAGACATGAGGGAAGTAATCATATGAAACATGAAATAAAATAAGACCTACTGCATATCCAATACAAGCAGTCCCTGGATTACAAACAAATTCTGTTTCCAAGTCTGTCTTTACGAGAAGGCAGGAGGGGACAGGAAAGCTGGTAAGGAGGAACCCAAGGTCAAGAAGAGGAGAGTGTTGACATGTGGTGGGGTTGACAACCAATGTCACAAAAAATATGTGTATTAATTATTTAGTGAGAAACTAATTTGCTCTGTAAATCTTCATCTAAAGTACAATTAAAAAAATTGTCTCTAAGTCATATTTGTACGTAAGTTGAAACAGTTAGGTACGGTTTGTACCTAAAGTCAGTTGGTCAAATGTTTGTCTCAGTATATAGTCTACCTTCCTACACATAAAAACCATTAAAGAAATACTTCCAGACACACTAAAGTATATTTAACATAATAATACAGTAATGATAATAATAATAATAATGTTTTGATGTATGTCGCAAAGTAGGGTCCGTTTGTTATTACGAACCAGGTATGTACCTCAAATTTTTAATATAATAGGCTTTACAGGGGTTGTACGTAAATAGGATGTTCATAACCAAGGGACTGCCTGTAGATCTATATCCACGTGCAAGTGAGTGTGTTGGAGAGTAGGGCCAGGAGCCACGAAGAAAGCAGAGAGGGGTTTTCCAGCAGAAATGATCATGTTGGACCACTTTGCTGCAAGTGCCCTCCATGAAGGACTACTGACCTGGAGGTGAGGTCCTGGGGATCCTGGGATGTATCTCCCTGAGATGATGGTAAAGAACATCCAGTGTGGGGTATTCCACATCACCTAATCCACTCAGGTGAAGAAACAAGGGCTTCAGAGGATCAATAGATTCAGAAAGGAGAGAGTGGAGAGACTGAACATGAGACTCAGCTGTTAATTGGAGTCAAGAGCTGAACTGGTGAGGGAATGGCGTGGTTAAAAACAAGGAGACAGTGACCGAGTAAGCAGTTTAGGTAACAAGACTGGGAACACTATAGTATTGATGCGATAGTGTTGGGCTCAGCTTTGCCAGATTTCTACATAGCTGAGTACAGAGAAGTGGCAGCAAAGGGTAATGCCCTTTGTATTTGCTTAGCAGATTATTCAGTAGCCATCAGGGGAATCCAACAGATAGATCCTGGAGAGACTGGTTAATGGCATTGACCTTGGCAATTTTGAGTAACACTGCGTCTTGTTCTTTTAATTTACTTCGACTTTGCATAGTATAAGGAGCCCTGGTGGCAAAGCAGTTAAGCCCTTGGTTGCTCAAAGAAAAGTCAGTGGTTCAAATCTGCCAGCTGCACCATGGGGAAAGACGTGACAATCTGCTTGTGTAAAGATTTACAGCCTTGGAAACCCTATGGGGCAGTTCTACTCTGTTCTAGAGGGTCTCTATGAGTCAGAATTGACTCAAAGGCAGTGGTTTTTTTTTTTTTTTTGGTACACATAGTGTGGGGTCCCTGAATGACACAAACGATTAAGTGCTTGGCTACTAAACCACAAGGTTGGTGGTTCAAACCCACCCAGAGGCACCTTGGAAGAAAGTTCTGGCGATCTGCTTCCAAAAGATCACAGCCATTGAAAACCCTATGGAGTGTAGTTCTTCTTTGTTGCACGTAGTGTCACCACGTGTCTGAGTCAACTTGATGACAACCAGTTTGGTTTACATGTAGTGTATCTCCTGGAATTCTGCCACATGCTATTGAAAAGAGTTATACACTTGTATGACTTTAGGGCTGTTGTTGAATGTGGAGTGCAGCATTTAAGCAGAGCATGGGCTCTGGGTCAGGTAGATCTGGGTCTATATCTGAGTTCTGCCCCTTACTTCCTGTGCAACGCTGGACAAGTCAGTTTTCCTTGCTGACACTTCATTTCCTCATTAGTAACATTAGGATAGCACTATGCATAGTGTAGTATTTAATTAATTTTTGTGCCTAGTACACATGAAGTGCCTAATATTTGGCTGGTTATTGTTATTATCCACTACCTGTCTGTCAGTTTGTTATACCGTGGTGGTTTGCGTGTTGCTATGATGCTGAAAGCTATGCCACCTGTATTTCAAATACCAGCAGGGTCACCTATGGTGAACAGATTTCAGTGGAGCTTCCAGACTAAGACAGAGTAGGAATAAAAGCCTGGAGATCTACTTCCAAAAATTAGCCAATGAAAACCTTATGGACCATAACAGAATATTATCTAATACAGTGTTGAAAGATGAGCCCTGTAAGTTGGAAGACCCTCAAAATACACACTGGCTACAACAATGGACCCAATCATATCAATGATCATAAAGATGGTGCAGGACCGGGCAGCATTTGGTTCTGTTGTGCATAGGTTTGCCATGAGTTGTAGCCAACGCATCGGCAAATAATAGCATTGCTATTATAGGCTGTCCCGGAGAGGATTTTTTGCTGAAGAAATCCTTTCCCGTTTTTAGCTATCCTTGGTAGGTTCGGTAGACAGGTGACTATAAGGAAAGGTGAAAAGATTCCGGCTGGAGGAGCTGCCGCTTTCAAATATGAACATGGAATGTCCCCCTTGCCTAAGGCAGAGGTTGAGGTGGATGCCATGGATTCTTTAGTCTCCAGTAATTGGGAGAGATACATTTTCACTTAAGACCTAGGAAAACACTTTCTTCTTCTCCAGCACCTTCAACAGGGCATCTTTGATCTCTTTGTTCTTCAAACTGTAAATGAGAGGGTTCAGCATGGGGATCACCAGCAAATAGAACACAGATATGTCCCTGCCAAATGAGTGGCTGGAGCTAGGTCGAAGGTACATGAAAAAGGCTGTCCCAAACAACAGAGTCACCACCATCAGGTGCAAGGCACAGGTGTTGAAAGCTTTCCATCGGCCTTCCATTGAGTGGATTTTCAAGACAGC
>NW_004444176.1:1991062-1992286 GCF_000243295.1 Trichechus manatus latirostris
TATTTATGTTTGATAGTATATTATGCCACAAATTAGGGCTCCTAGCTTTGTCCCTATGTTTTCTTCCATGAACTTTATAGTTTCAGGTTTTACATTTAGGTCTTTGATCCATTTTGAGTTAGTTTCTGTGTATGGTGTGAAGTATGGATCCTGTTTCATTTTTCTGCAAATTAATATTCAGTTTTGCTAGCACCATTTGTTAAGACACTCTGTCTTCCCCATTAAATGGACTTTCACCCTTGGTCGAAGATCAGGTGTCTATAGGTGGATGGATTTACTTCTGGGTTCTGAATTCTCTTCCATTGGTCTATGTGTCTGTGCAAAAGACTTCTTTAAAGTTCTCAAAAAAAAGATGGCACTTTGATGACTAAGCTGTGCCTGACCCATGCCATGATTTTTTCAATCGCCTCGTGTGCATGTGGAAGGTGGACAATGAAAAAGGAAGACGGAAGAAGGATTGTTGCATTTGAATTGTGGTGTTGCCAAAGAATATTGAACATACTGTGGATTGCCAGAAGAAACAAATCAGTCTCAGAAGAAATACAACCAGAATGTTCCTTAGAAGTGAAAATGGTGAGACTGTGGCTCGCTTACTTTGATGTATCAGGAAAGACCAGTTGCTAGAAAAGGACATCATGTTTGGTAAAGAGGAGGGTCAGTGAAAACGAGGGAAACCCTCAATGAGATGGATTGACCCAATAGTCACAACAATGGACTCAAACATACCAACGATCATGAAGATGGCACAGGATTGGCAACATTTTTTTTTCTGTTATACATAAGGTCTTCATGAGTCATAGCCAACTTGATGGCAACTAACAACAACTACAACAGCAACAGCAGCAACAGCAGCAACAACACAATATTTCAGTTTTAAACATCTCAAATCTGCATAATGAATGGGAAGCTCCTTCTTAGCTATCATCGTGCTCTTATTTGTACAGAGTATCACACTAGTCCCAATCTTGTCAGTAAGACTTTAGGGATGTATCCTATGTTCTGAGGTCATGCACCTGTTTTTGAAAGGTGTGTGGAGTGGTCAGGCTCAGGAGAGGGTTTTTTCCCCTTGAAGAAAAGAAAAGGTTCTGCAGCAAAGTTTGGCAGAAACAATTCCAGATGTAAAACCTCATGGGCAAATTGGGAGCTAACAACTTGGTACAAAAACAATCCTCCTGGAGCCCTCACCAATTCTTTGGAGGGTCACTGATTTAGTAAGATAGAGAC
>NW_004444176.1:2000725-2017299 GCF_000243295.1 Trichechus manatus latirostris
GATTGGACTGGACAGTGAGACATAAAGTGACACTCGTGAGGAGTGTGCCTCTTAGCTGAAGCAGATGCAAGAGACTAAACAGGCATCTTCTGTCCCGAGGTGAGATGGGAAGGCAGAGAGGTAGGAGCTGTTTGAATGGACATGGGGAATCAGCAGTGGAAAGGAGGAGTGTGCTGTCATAGTAAGGGGAGAGCAATTAGGGTCACATAACAATGTATGCATAAATTTTTGTATGGGAGACTAACTTGAAATGTAAACTTCATTTAAACTACAACAGTAAAAAAAAAAAAAGAAGTGAGGTTGAGGAATTTAATAATTGGTGATCAGTGGATTGATTAACTGAAAGTCTGTTTCGAATGTTGCCATACTGAGAGAAAATTTTCATATTTAAGAATGAGCTTTCCCAACCCCAGAAATAGAATATGAAGGTAGATCAATTGAAACAAGAGAAAAACCATATCTGGAGCTTTATTCCCACATATGAATGTCCTGAATCTTATTCTAGAACTTTAAAGAGGAGGTATCTTAACGGATGTATGGAGCACTTTATTTCACTAAATTCTGCTCATGAAGAGGAGTTTCTTAGAAGAGAGAAAAGAAATCTACTTTTGCAGAAAACCTGAGGAGGCTCAGTTTGGTCCCACAGTCTGAATTCACTACAACTGCATGATATAGGTATAATCAACCCCAGGTTTATTTTACAGAGCTGAAGTGGTAGAGTCTGAGATCTCAGTGACATCAATAGATTCATAGATGCTGGCGCTGCATCTTTGTGAGTAATGTTAGCCTTGAAGGTTATGTTGTTGTTTTTAGGTGCCATTGAGTCAGCTCTGACTCATAGTGACCCCATGTAAAACAGAATGAAATGCTGCCTGGTCATGCACAATCCTCATAATAATTGCTGTGTTTGAGTCCATTGTTCCAGCCACTGTGTCAATCTATTTCTTCCAGGGTCTTCCTCTTTTTTGCTGACTTCTGCTTCACCAAACATGATGTCCTTCTTTAGGGACTGATCCCTCCTGATAACATGTCCAAAGTAAATGAGACAAAATGTCACCAACCTTGCTTCTAAAGAGCATTCTGGCTATACTTCTTACAGTAAACATACAAAACCTAGCACAATAAGTAGTACATAGCAGACAGTCAGTAATTTATGGGAACAATAGAGTTGACCTACAACTCTGATATCTTCCATCAATCACTACAAGAAATTGTTAGACATTGTGACCGAAACCTGCATAGTTTGAGCTTAACAGATGTAGTTGTCAATGCAGGAAAAATGGAATAACCACAAAAGTGACCTTAGCCACGTCGTGGAGTTAGTGAAATTTTTCCGTGATTTCCCAATCATTCCTAATCTAGGCTCTGTCCTTAACTTAGTAGTGTCTTCCCTATTAACCTCTACAGGTACTCTATGCCCTCAAGGCCCTACTCATCCAAGAATATCTTTCACCCAAGAATACAAATGATTGATGAAATTCAAAGAGTCCCTCTTAATGTAAGGTGGTAATTGAAAAGGGGCCAAGATTTTAATTCAAGAATTAAGGTTCAAATGGAAAAATTCCATGCATCAGTCAAAAAATTAAGGACAGTTTTGGAGATTAGAAGTCTCTCCTCTGTTTGGAAAAATACTGTTATGTACAGTCAGCTCTGATTACAGCACTTCCAGATTAGTTTTCAGACTACATAGTAATAATTGAGGCTTCATTTAAGAGTATAGCAATTCTTAGCAATTTCATTCTCACTTAATTCTCTTCCTAGGTGTGAGGGCTCAAGTGTATTTCAGTAAGCCTATAAAAGGAGCAGAAAGGTAGAATCAAGATTGGAACTTAATTTGGGGAAAGGCAGACAGAATTGAGAGATGCATAGAGAAAAATAAAAATTCAAAGAACTCTTTGGTTACCTATCTGGGCTTGTAGATTCAGGATGCTCTGTAAAGTGAAATTAACATGAGTCTGAAGACAAAGAGTAAAAGATGAATGACTGCACTCACCTTTTCCCTTCTGTTCTGCCTATCCATTAGCTGATACTTGTCTTGAGTTGTCCTGCTTTGGAAAAATTCTGTTCAGGCTTCAGGAGCCGCTTCCAATTCTGAAAGTGTTATCAAGTTTGGAGAACAAGCTTGAGACTGGTTTACTCATCAGTGATTGAAATACCAACTTGGAGCATGGAATGTGCATTGGCAGACTAATAAGTGGAGGGAGAAATACAGAAAAAAAAAGAGGTTGTAATCTTTAAGAAGCTCTTCACTAACATGTGCATTTGAGATGATTTTGGAAGAGTGATTCAAGGCTGGGCTTGGGGATGAATTGGAGGGATGTTTTTCTCTCTCCTTGGAGATGTTTCATTATACTTGCTCTTGAAGGTCTTTTTGAAAGAGAGAGTACTGTGTCGTCCAAATTTCACAGCTTTGCAGTTAATTGCTCTCTGCGGATGTGGAGAGCACATACTAATATAAATGCTACAAAGACAGAGCTTATTAAACTCCATCCCAATGGTCAGGTCCGCAGATCCCCCAAGGCTGATCAAGACCTCCTGTGGTAGTGCATCAAGAACAAACTCAAGATAACAGTGGAGCACTTAGGACAGGATAAATACCTTTACCACAGAAGAAAGAAAGACTGCCCATATATATCTTTACTACCCCTCTTCTGTAACATCATGAACTTATTTAACCTGAAGCATGTTAAATGAATGGGAACTCAATCATATTGAACTCCTACTATTTGCCAAACATTATACTAGGCATTTTATGTGTGTTAACTGACTAAATTCTCCTAAACCCTCTTGGAAGAGGAAGAAATGGAAATTCAGAGAAGCTAATTAACTTACTCAAAATTCTATAGCTAGTAAGGGAATGATCTAATATTTTAACCTCTGACTATGTGACACCAATCCTTGTATATGAAGGTATGGCATATGCATGTATTTTGGAACTCAAGTGCACATGTATTGATATGATCAATTGATAAATTCATTCCATAGAAACCTACTATATTCCTCCAGGAGAGAGACATTAGATACAAGTCCTTCTCCCAAGTTTTTTAAAAAACATATTCTGATATAGTATGATGTAATATAAAGCTGTAGAACTTATATTCAATGGAAGGTCAAATACAAATAAAAATATTGGATCTCATGTTCAACAAAAAGCAAGTTATTAATTCATGTGTTTGTGGATAGAGGGGACAACATAAAAAGTTTGATTCTTAAAATGAGGATATTGAACTTTGATCTCTTTTACATAGCTACAACAAATAGTGGAAGATTGATCCCAACTCCATGACCAGTTTTGGTAGAGAAAGTTATCCAAATAGAAAGAAAGAAATAGAGAGATATCCAGGATAGGCTAAAGAAATATGATTCGAGGGGAAATGATGGATTCATACATTTCAAAATTATTTATTAATGCTTATTTCGTGCTTTGCACTATGTTACTCACCAGACACACACAACAAAATACAAGAAAAAGACTTTGTTCACATGGTGCTTACATCATAATGGGATTGCTTGGAATAAAGTTCCTATTGAAGGTAAACTTTGGAAAACCAAGCAATTGCTGTACCTGACTATTATGGAAGTAATGAAGACTACTATGACAATTAGACGGGCTGGCTGTTTCTGACTCCATTGGAGAGCTTAAAGAAAGAACACGACAATCTTGGAGTTTTAAACAGTCAGCTCACCTCATAACAAGACAACCAGAGTCTATATAGGCTCTAAAGCAGTGCTTTTATTTCTTGTAAGTTCAGGGTTGATAAGACTTAAAATCAACCCCAAATTTAATTATGTAGGTCTCAGAGCCTCTTAAATAAAAGCCAAGACACGTTTGGAAAAAGAGCGAGACTCTGAGATTTGGAATTGGGACATGTGAGTAAGCTCAAGTGAAGCTAAAATCCTTAAGCCCCCAAGTGACCTAGGGTCTCCCTAGCCATGAAAATAGAAAAACAAAAGGGAAGAACACGCTTGACATTTCCCAAGCTGAAAGAACTGGAGAAAAAAATTCAAGCTTCAAGTTGCAATATTGAAGGATTCTACAGGGAAAATATTAAACGACATAGGAAGCATCAAAAGAAGATAGAAGGAATATAGTGAGTCACTGTACCAAAAAGAATAGTTTGATGTTCAACCATTTTGGGAGGTAGCATATGATCAAGAACTGATGGTACTGAAGGGAGAAGTCCAACCTGCACTGAAGACATTGGTGAAAAACATGGCTCTAGGAACTGACAGAATACCAACTGAGATGTTTCAACAAATGGATGCAGTGCTGGAAGCACTCACTCATCTATGCCAAGTTATTTGGAAGACAGCTACCTGGCCAACTGACTGGAAGAGATCCATATACATGCCCATTCCAAAGAAAGGTGATCCAAAGTAGTGCAGAAATTATTGAACAATATTATTAATACCACACGCAAATAAAATTATGCTGAAGATAATTCAAAAATGAATTGCCTTAGTAGATCGAGAGGGAACTGCCAGAAATTCAAGCTGGATTCAGAAGAGAACATGAAAAGAGGGATATCATTGCTGATGTCAGATGGATCTTGACTGAAAGCAGAGAATATCAAAAAGATGTTTACCCGTGTTTTATTGACTATGCAAAGGCATTCGACCGTGTGGATCATAACAAATCATGGATAACATTGAGAAGAATGGGAATTCCAGAACACTTAATTGTGTTCATGCAGAACCTGTACATAGACCAACAGGCAGTCATTCAAACAGAATAAGGGGATACTGTATGGTATAAAATCAGGAATGGTCCACGCTGCACCACCTCGGCTAGAGAGCCACCAGCCTCCTGCCACCTTGGGTGCACCCTGCCCCCACCTGCTGGGTCCCGCTGCACCATTTTTTTCTTTCTCTTTTTTCCTTGCCTTATACGACACCTTACCTCCTACTCCACCGGCCAGCCAGCTACCCTTTTCTTTTTTCCTCTCTCATTCTTTTCTTTTTTCCCTCTACCTAGCCCAGTACGCCACCGCCCTTTTCCTTCCGGCACACACCATGCTGCAACAACCAAAGCATCCTTCGCTCGGGCCTGCTGTCTCACTGGACTCGCAGTGTACCTCCCCTTCTGCCAGCTGACCAGCTGCTGAACAGAAGGAAGGGAGCTGGTACCACTCCTTGTCGAGTTCAATCCGACTCATAGCGACCATATGTACGACTGAATGAAACACTGCCAAGTCTTGCGCCATCCTCACAATTCTCGTTATGCTTGAGCCCATTGTTGCAGCCACTGTGCCAGTCCATCTCATTGTGGGTCTTCCTCTTTTTCGCTGACCCTCTACTTTACCAAGCATGATGTCCTTCTCCAGGGACTGATCCCTTCTGATAATATGTCCAAAGTATGTGAGACGTAGTCTCGCCATCCTTGCTTCTAAGGAACATTCTGGTTGTACTTCTTCCAGGACACATTTGTTCATTCTTCTGGCAGTGCATGGTATATTCAATTTTCTTTGCAAACACCACAATTCAAAGGCTTCATTTCCTCTTCTGTCTTTGTTATTCATCGTCCAGCTTTCACATGCATATGAGGTGATTGAAAGCACCATGACTTGGGTCAGGAGTACCTTAGTTTTCAAGGTGACATCTTCGCTTTTCAGCAAATACAATGCATTTTTTGATTTCTTGACTGCTGCTTCCATGGGTGTTAACTGTGGATCCAAGTAAAATGAAATCCTTGACAACTTTAATCTTTTCTCCGTTTATCATAATGTTGCTTATTGGTCCATTTGTGAGGATTTTTGTTTTCTTTATGTTGAGGTGTAATCCAAACTGAAGGCTGTGGTCTTTGATCTTCATCAGTAAGTGCTGCAAGTCACTTTCAGCAAGCAAGGTTGTGTCATCTGCATAACGTAGGTTGTTCATGAGTCTTTCTCCAATCCTGTTGCAGCATTCTTCATATAGTTCAGCTTCTCAAATTATTTGCTCAGCCTACAGATTGCATAGGTATGGTGAAAGGGTACAACCTGATGCACACCTTTCCTGCCTTTAAACCACGCAGTATCCCCTTGTTCTCTTTGAACAACTGCCTCTTGATCTATGTACAGGTTCCGCATGAGCACAATTAAGTGTTCTGGAATTTCCATCCTTCGCAATATTATCCATAAGTTGTTATGATCCACACAGTCAAATGCCTTTGCATAGTCAATAAAACACAGGTAAACATCTTTCTGGTATTCTCTGCTTTCAGCCAGGATCCATCTGACATCAGCAATGATATCCTTGGTTCCATGTCCTTTTCTGAATCTGGCTTGAATTTCTGGCAGTTCTTTGTCGATGTACTGCTGCTACCGCTTTTGAATGATCTTCAGCAAAATTTTACTTGCCTGTAATATTAATGATATTATTCGATAATTTTGCATTCGGTTGGATAAACTTTCTTGGGAATAGACATAAATATGGATCTCTTCCAGTTGGTTGGCCAGGTAGCTGTCTTCCAAATTTCTTGGCATAGACAAATGAGCACATCCAGCACTGCATCCATTTGTTGAAGTATCAATTGTACCCCATCAATTCCTGGAGGCTTATTTTTTGCTAATGTCTTCAGTGCATCTTGGACTTCTTCCTTCAGTACCATCAATTCCTGATCATATGCTACCTCCTGAAATGGTTGAACGTTGACCAGTTCTTTTTGGTATAATGACTCCGTGTATTCCTCCCGTCTTCTTTTGATGCTTCCAGTGTTGTTTAATATTTTCCCAGTAGAATCCTTCAATACTGCAACTCGAGGCTTGAATTTTTTTCTTCAGTTCTTTCAGCTTGAGAAACGCCAAGTGTGTTCTTCCTGTTTGGTTTTCTATCTCCAGCTCTTTGCACATGCCATTATAATATTTTACTTTGTCTTGTCGAGCTGTCTTTTGAAATCTTCTGTTCAGCCCTTTTACTTCATCATTTCTTCCTTTTGCTTTAGCTACTCAACTTTCAAAAGCAAGTTTCAGAGTCTCTTCTGACATCCATTTTGGTCTTTTCTTTCTTTCCTGTCTTTTTAATGATCTTTTTCTTCATTTATGATGTCCTTGGTGTCATTCCACATGTCTGTCAGTTAGTTGTATTGTGGGGGCTTGTGTGTTGCTGTGAGGCTGGAAACTATGCCACCGGTATTCAAACACCAGCAGGGTCGCTCATGATGGACAGGTTTCAGCTGAGCTTCCAAACTAACACAGACTAAGAAGAAGGAGCTGGCAATCTACTTTTGAAAAGACTTAGCCGGTGAAAACCTTACGAGTAGCAGTGGAACATTGTCTGATACAGTGTCAGAGCATGAGCCCCTCAGGTTGGAAGGCACTCAAAATACCACTGGGGAAGCAGAGTTGACCTTAATGATGTGGTTGGAGTCAAGCTTTCGGGACCTTCATTTACTGATGTGGCATGACTCAAATGAGAAAAAACAGCTGCAAACATCCATTGATAATTGCAACATGGAATGTATGGAGTATAAATCTAGGAAAATTGCATATGGAACACATAAACATTGATATCCTAGTCATTAGTGGGCTGAAATGGACTGGTATTAGCCATTCTGAATGGGACAGTCATATTGTATACTATAACTAGAACGACAATTTGAAGAAGAATGGCATTGCATTTATTGTCAAAAACAACATTTCACGATCTGTCCTAAAGTACAACACTGTCAGTGATAGGATAATATTCATATGCCTACAAGGAAGACTAGTTAATATGACTATTATTCAAATTTACGCACCCACCACTAAGGCCAAAGATGAAGAAATTGAAGATTTTTACCGACTTCTGCAGTCTGAAATTGATTGAAAATGCCATCAGGATGCATTGATAATTACTAGTGATTGGAATGCAAAAATTGAACACAAAGAAGGATAGGTTGTTGGAAAATATGGCCTTGGTGATAAGAATGATGCTGGATAGAATTTTGCAAGACCAATGACTTCTTCATTGCAAATATATTTTTTCACCAACATAAACAGTGACTATACACATGGACCTTGCCAGAAGGAATATATAGGAAGCAAATCAACTACATATGTGGAATGAGACGATGGAAAAGCTCAATATCATCAAGCAGAGCATGGCCAGGGGCTGACTGTGGAACAGACCATCAATTGCTTATATGTAAGTGTGATGGTTAAGATTGTGTGTCAACTTGGCTGGGCCATGATTCTCAGTGTCTTAATGTATAATCACTCCCATGATTGAATATACTGTGAGCAGCCAATCAGATGAAAGGGAGTCTCCTTGGGGGTGTGGCCCACATCTGAATATAAGCAGACATTCTGGCTTTTTGCTCTCTCTGGATCCTGTGGCTGCTTCCTGTCATCTCATCTCCTGTTTTTGGGACTTGAGCTGTTAACTTATCTGCTGAACCTGGGATTCGTTAATCTGCACAGCCTGTGAGCGGGAGCCCTGCTCTCCGACCTGCCGATCTTGGGCTTGCCAGCTTCTGCAGCTGTGTGACTTGGGAGAGGCCTCTACCCTGATCCATGGACTTGGGACATTCTAGCCTCTACAATCTCGTGAGTTGTTTCCTTGATATAATCTCTCTCTCTACATATATTTATACACTTTACTGGTTTTGCTTCTCTAGAGAACCCAGCCTAAGACAGTAAGTTGAAATTGACACTGAAGAAAATTAGAACAAGTCTATGAGAGCCAAAGTACAACCTTGACTATATCCCACCTGAATTTAGACACCATCTCAAGAATAGATTCGATGCACTGAACACCTGTGTATAGTCGCCATTTATGTTGGTGAAAAGAAGTATTTGCAGTGAAGAAGTTGTTCGTCTTACAAAATTCTATCATGTGATCTCCAGCATCATTTCTGTCACCAAGGCCATATTTTCCAACTGCTGATCCTCCTTTTTCATTTCCAATTTTCACATTCCAATCACCAGTAATTATAAATGCATCTTGATTGCATATTCGATCAATTTCAGACTGCAGAAATTGGTAAAAATCTTCGATTTCTTTGTCTTTGGCCTTTGTGGTTGGTTTGGAAATTTGAATAATAGTCGTATTAACTGGTCTTCCTTGTAGGCGTATTGATATAATGCTACCAGTGACTGCATTGTACTTCAGGTTAGATCTTGAAATGTCATTTTTGACAATGAATGCAACGCCATTCCTCTTCAGGTTGTCATTCCCACCATAGTAGACCATATGATTGTCCAATTCAAAATGGCCAATGCCAGTCCATTTTAGCTCACTAATGCCTAAGATATTGATGTTTATGCTATACATACAGTACCCCAAATATTTCACAATAAAACTACTGGAAGTAATAGAAAGATTCAGCAGAGTAGCAGGATATAAAATGAACATAAAAAATCAGTTGGATTCACATACACCAACAAAGAGAACTTGGAAAAGGAAATCAATACCATTTATAATAGCCCCTAAAAAGATAAATACTTAGGAATAAATCTAACCAGGGATGAAAAAAAAAAAAAAAAAAAAAAAAAAAAAAAACTACAAAACACTATTGCAAAAAACCAACAGAGAACTTCATAAATGAAAAAACACACCATGCTCATGGATAGAAAGACTCAACATTGTAAAAATGTCAATCCTACCCAAAATAATCTGCAGATATAACACAATTTTGATCCAAATACCAACAACATTCTTTTTTTTTTATTGTTGCGTGTGTGCTTTCAGTGAAAGTTTACAATTTAAGTTAGTTTCTCATGCAAAAATTTATACATACATTTTTTTTATGTGACCCTAGTTGCTCTCCCTATACTGTGACAGCACACTTCTCCTTTCCACCCCAGATTTCCTGTGTCCATCCAACCAGCTCCTGACTCTCTCAGCCTTCTCATCTCACCTCTGAACAGGAGCTGCTCATTTAGTCTCATGATCTACTTGAGCTAAGAAACACACTCTTCATGAGTGTGATTTTATGTCCCATAGTCCGGCTTAATCTTTGTCTGAATAGTTGGCCTCATGAATGCCAACAGCATTCTTTATGAAGATGGGAAAACCAATCATCAACTTCATATGGAAAGGGAAGAGACCCCAAATAAGCAAAGCATTATGGAAGAAAAAGAACTTAGCAAGAGGCCTCACACTACCTGATCTTAGAACCTACTCTATAGCCACGGTAGTCAAAACAGCCTGGTGCTGGTTCAAAGAAAGACACATAGACCAATGGAACAGAATGGAAACCCAGATGTAAATCCATCTACCTATGGTCAGCTGATCTTTGACCAAAGGACCAAAGTTCATTAAATGGGGAAAAGACAGTCTTTTTAACAAATGGTACTGGCAAAACTGGATGTCCATCTGTAAAAAAAAGGAAACAGGACCCATACCTCACACTATACACAAAAAGTAATTCAAAATGGATCAAAGCCCTAAATATTTAACCTAACAAGATAAAGACTGTGCAAAAAAACAGCAACAACACTAGGAGCACTAAGTCAAGGCATAAGTTCAATACAAACTATAATTAACAATGCAGAAACTCCAGAAGATAAACTAGATAACTGGTAGATCCTGAAAATTAAATGCTAATGCTCCTCAAAAGACTTCATCAAAAGAGTAAAAAGAGAACCTACAGACTAGGAAAGAATTTTGAGCTATGACATATTCGACAAGGGTCTAATCTCTAAAATCTACAGAATACTTCAACACCTCAATAACAAAAAGACAAATAATCCAATTTTAAAATGGGCAAAGAACATAAACAGACACTTCACCAAAGAAGACATTAGGGGGCTAACAGACACATGAGGAAATGCTCGTGATCAGTAGTCATTAGAGAAATGCTAATCAAACCTATAATGAGATGCCATCTCACCTTGACATTCCCAGCATGATTCAAAAACAAACAAACAAACAAAAAACCCCAGAAAATACAAATGTTCGAGAGGTTTCAGGGAGATTGGAACTCTTATGCACTGCTAGATGTAACCACTATGGAAAACAGTATGGCTTCTTCTTAAATAGCTACAAATAGAAATAACATAAGAGCCAGCAATTCTACTCCTAGGAATATGTCCTAGAGAAATAAGAGTCATCACACGAATAGATGTATGCACAACCATTATTCACAATAACAAAAAGATGGAAACAACCTAAGTGCCCATCAGCAGATGAATGGATAAACAAATTATGGTACATACACACAGTGGAATGCTATGCAAAGATATAGAATGATGAGGAATATGCCAAACATCTCACAACATGGATGAATGTGGAGGGCATTATAATGAGTGAGATAAGTCAATCACAAAAGGACAAATATCGTATGAACCTACTATCATAAAAACTCAAGAAAATGTTTACACACAGAAAAAAAATACTTTGATGTTTATGGGGGAGGGGAAGGTTGGGGAGGGTAAATCATTAAGTAAATAGAAGACAAGTGTTAACTTTGATGAATGGAAAGATAGCAAAAAATATAGTATAGGGTAAGTCAGCACAACTTGACCTAGGCAAAGCTGTAGAAGCTTCCTAGACACATCCAAACACCTTGAAGGACCGAGTTAATGGTGCTGAGGGCTGGGAACCATGGTCTCAGGGGACATCTAGGTCAACTGGCATAACAGTTCATAAAGAAAATGTTCTACATCCTATTTTGGTGAGTAGCATCTGAGGTCTTAAAAACTTGTGAGCAGCCATCTAAAATACATCTAGTGGTTCCATTATGTTTGGAGCAAAGGAGAACGAAGAAAACCAAAGATGCAAGGAAAATATCAGTCCAAAAGATAATGGACCACATGAAACACAGCCTCCACCAGATTGAGCCCAGAAGAAATAGATGGTGCCCAGCTACCACCACTCTTCTCTGACAGGGATCACAATAGAGGGCTCCTGACAGAGTGGGAGAAAAATGTATAACAAAATTCAAATTCACAAACAAAGACCAGACTTATTGGTCCGACGGAGACTGGAGGGACCCCCGAGACTATGGTCCCCAGACACCCTGCTAACTCAGAACTGAAGCCACTCCTGAAGTTTACCTTTCAGCCAAAGATTAGGCACATGAGGAACATGTTCCTTAGTTCAGTCAAGTATAGAAGTCTTAATGGGCAGCAGCTGTCCAAAAGCAAAGATGAGAAGGCAGGAAGGGATAGGAAACATGGATGAATGGACATGAGAAACCAAGGGTGTAAAGGAAAAGGGGGAGTGCTGATACATTGCCAGGTTTGCAACCAATGTCACAAAACAATTTGTGTATAAATTTTTGAATAAAAAACTAATTTGAAGTGTACACTTTCACCTAAAACACAATTTTAAAAAAAAAGAAAGAAGAAAAAAATTTTAAAAAAATCAGGTGAGATTTGAGTCAGGGTTTCATCCTTTCACCATACTTATTCAATCTGTATGCTGAGCAAATAATCTGAGAAGCTGGACTATATGAAAAAGAAAGCTGCATCAGGATTGAAGAAAGACTCATTAACAACCTGTGATATGCAGATGACACAACCTTGCTTTCTGAAGGTGAAGAGGACTTAAAGCACTTACTGATGAAGATCAAAGACTACAGTCTTCAGTATGGATTACATCTCAACACAAAGAAAACAAAAATCCTCACAACTGGACCAAAACCCGTTGCCGTTGAGTCGATTCTGACTCATAGTGACCCTGTAGGACAGAGTAGAACTGTCTCATAGGGTTGCCAAGGAGCAACTGGTGGATTCCAACTGTCGACTTTTTGGTTAGCAGCCGTAGCTCTTAACCACTGTGCCACCAGGGTTCCAACTATTACTTTGGACTGGGTTAAATTTACTTATATACTCTAGGTTTGGGATTTACTGTCTTAACTTGATCATGTGAGAGTGGCTGTAACAATTTGTTTACTGGGTAAAACAGTAACCTGCATTCGATGAGGTTCAGAAGATGGCAGTTCTTCCCTGCTACAATTCAGAGAAAGGAATCCAAAATATAGGGAGCTAGGAATGTTTATTTGGGTTTGTCATGTGTGACCTACATACTAAGCCCCCTCCCCAACATGTCTGCATAGAGGGCTAACAGGAAAGGCATTGAGAAAGAACTCCTGGATGGGAGAACCAGCATCTCTGAAAAGCAATATGGTGGGGTGACAGTGAGACATGCTGCCATTGAGAAGCCTCCCTGGTTTAATCGTGAAGTGGAGCATTAGGGCTGAACCTCCAGAGACAAGGTAGACAAAATTAACATATTGGGCAGCGGGGATAAAGTGGCATTTTTTTTTTAAAATGCTAAAGGCATAATTTAGCTACAGTAAAATTTACCTTTTTTGTTTAGTTCTGCAAGTTTAGACAAATGCAGAGTCATGTAATCACCACCACAGTAAAGTATAGAGCAGCCCCATAACACCAAAATTTTCTCAATGACTATTTGTAGTCAATCCTTCATGTGATATCCAGCCCCTGGCATCTGTTGATCTGTTTTCTGTACCTTCGATTCAGTGGCACCTATCGTGGATTGAATCGCGTCCCTCAAAAATGTGAGTTAATTTGCCTAAGTCATGATTCCCAATATTGTGTGGTTTTCTTCCATTTTGTGATCCAATGTATTTATCCTATGTGCTATAAATCCAAACCTATATGATGTTGATGGGGCAGGATTAGAGGCAGGTATGTTAATGAGACAGGACACAATCTACAGCATTAAGTTGTATGTTGAGTCATTCTCTTTTGAGATGTACAGGAGAGAAGTAAGCAGAGAGGAGGGGGACCTCATACCACCAAGAAGCGCTGGGAGCGGAACTCGGCCTTTGGACCCAGGGTCCCTGTGCTGAGAAGCTCCTAGGCCAGGGGAGGATTGATGACAAGGACCCGCTCCCACAGCTGACAGAGACAGAAAGCCTTCCCTGGGAGCTGGTGCACTGAATTTGAATTTATGGCCTATTAGACTATAAGAGAATAAATTTCTATTTGTTAAAGCCATCCACGTGTGGTATTTCTGTTATAGCAGCACTAGATAACTAAGATAGCACCTAACAACAACAACAAGTGGTGAGGAAACATTACAATACATTTTACTCAGTATGCATTGCTCTCAAATCAAGAGACAAAGACTATCTGGAAATACAGCTTTCCAAATGTGGGAAATACCGAGTAATTTAGCAGAAATGTAAATGATCTTGTATTACAATCCATATGTTACAAGATTTTTGTCAAATGAAACCTTCTCATTATTGGAGGAGAATCAACACATATTCATGGGAAATGGATTTTTAAGTATACTGCTTGTATCTAAGAGTACCATAGTCTTTTAGTAATCTCACAATTAATCAATTGTCCCCTAAAAATAAGTGTTTGTGTGTGTATGTGTGTGTGTGTTTAAGTATCCTGGGAGATTGTTAAAGTAAAAGTTACATATACTTTTGTTTTACATATGTTCGTGTTTTAAAGTCATACGTTATGTATTTTTTTGTATTAACTGTATGTAAACACACACTATATACACATAAAACACATACATATTATATACATTTTTTTCTTTAAATTATTTCTGGGAACCAAATAGTCTCTTGTGAATCTCCAATTCATTTTTTACCCCTAGAGAGTAAAGACTAAATGTTAGAATAAACTCAGCAAACGGTACAAGGAAGGGAAATATAATTTTTATGAAAAGCATAGCCTTTTTTTGAATTTTTAAAAACATTAATTTCGAAGGAACAAAAAAATCTTCTACTGTTGATAGATAAAGGAACATACGGAATATGGCAGAATATAATTCTGCACTCTTTGGCCAATTCAAAAGGTACAAAATTTAAAGATAAAGTCAGAAGTGTAGTAAGTCATGTTTCTTCTATGTAGGATATAACAACCATTTCAAAGTAGTAAATGAAAAATTTTAAAAATTTTTCTGATTTTAGTAAAGCACTTCCTTGCTTTGCCTAGGCCACCACCATGCTTGGATGTTCCATCTTTCTGTACCTGGGTACCTCGGGCTACCTCTGGCACCCTGGGGGTGGACCTATACCCCTCAAGTCCATTCACAGAAGATTTCCTGTTACACATCTTCTCCACTCTGCAATGACATTTGGTGCCTTTTAAGAGTCATCTAGACCATCTGAAATTTATCCCTAAAAAGTCAGTATTGAGAGTGGACCACTCTGCCCTTCCTACCCAGTATGGATGCTCACATTGCTTTAGCTTTCTGGAGCTATATCTAACTTGTCACATTGTGGCATTGAGTCTAGCTTGCCTCCATGAACTGTGTCTAACTTATGAAATATTTAAAGAGCAGGAATTTCAGGGCAATACCAAGTGAGGAACAGTGATACGGCTGGCTGATAGGGGCTGTATTTTAGAGTGAGTTTCCTTATCTGTGTTTTCATCCTAAATCACTATGCAAATGACTGTTTACTTCCCTTACATTGGTCCAGCTACACATACATCAAGAATGCTGAGAGAGAAGCCTGGGATGTTGAAGGTCAATCAATGTATCCAATTCAAATTTTAGTTAATTACCAATTTCAACTATTTGCTTGACAAATAAATAAGTTGTCAGGGGACCAAATGAAATGTAATCTTATTTTTTATTTGCCTTAACAGATAAAAGAGGAGGTGTTAAACAACAGGCTAGAAAGAAGAATGAAGAGGAATTTGGGATGGTTGGATTTGTAATCTTACAGATAATCTGTCCATTAATCATAAAAAATCAGCTTTTTTTTTAAGCTTTTGCTTCTTGCAGACACGTGAGTCATGCGTGTTCTAGTGATGCAGACAGGAGAGGATTCATTTTTCCCTGGAGCAATGTTCAGGAATGAAAGGCCATAAAATGTCAAAGTTCTTAGAAGGATTCAAGGCCTTGTAGTATGTACTCCTTGGTCAGGTGATAAGGAAAACCAAGGACTTTTCTTAACACTACAACAGAGGAGAAATTTTTATGGATGAGCTTGTTTCAGACTCCATCAAATCCTGTATGAGGCAGCAGTAGTAAAATGTACACTTAACTGAGGGTCAGATGTCTCAGCTCTAGCTTTGTCTCTGCCGTTAATTAGCTAGGAAACCTTTGATAAAAGAGGAAACCTCTCTCATCTTCTGCAAGGGAAACCTGGAGACTTCCTTAAAACAAAAAAAGAGGAACCTGAATGCTCCCAGATTAGGAATGGAAAACAAATTTCCACATAGGAAGAGCTGGCAGAATTTTTAGCTTCGACTCTTGGTCCCTGAAGGTTATTTTACTAATTCTTGCTTGGACCACAGATGGTATAGCTACAACTCAAGAACCAAACATCAAACCAGTTGCTGTCTCATTGATTCCAACTTACGGGAGCCCCATGTGTTGCAGAGTAGAACTGCACTCCATAGGGTTTTCAAGGCTGTTATCTTTTGGAAGTAGATCACTAAGCCTTTCTTCCCAGGCACCTCTGGGGAGGTTCAAACAACCAAATTTTTGTTTAGTAGTAAAGCAATTACTATTTGTACCACCCAGCGACTCCTGCAACTGAAGAACAGAGAGGTCATTTGTCTCAGTCTTCATTTCCATGCCTGTAAAAGGAGATGTTTGGGCAATGTAAATGTTAAAACCAAAAACCAAATCCTTTGCCACTGAGTTGATTCTGACTCATACCAATCCTATAGGACAGAGTAGAACTGCCCCACAGGGTTTCCAAGGCTGTGATCTTTTTTTTTTTTTTA
>NW_004444176.1:2025794-2041709 GCF_000243295.1 Trichechus manatus latirostris
TATCTTAGATGGCCGCTCACAGGCTTTTAAGACCCCAGACACTACTCACCAAGGTAGAATGTAGAGCATTGTCTTTATAAGCTGACAAGGCTGTGATCTTAATGGAAGCTGACTGTATATCTTTCTCCAGTGGAGCGCTGGTGGGTTTGAACAGCTAACCTTTTGGTCAGCAGCCAAGTGCTTAACCACTGCACCAGCAGGGCTCCTGACATAAAGCATTAGAGTCCCTATAATAGCTGAAAACTTACGGACCTGAGACTCTAAGTTGCCAATAGTCTCACCATGAGACAAACCTGTAAGGATGATTGTCTCAGGTCAACTTTATAGGACTCTGCTGTGGAAAAAGATAGAGTTTTGGTCTCAAGGTGGAGTTGTAAAAAAAACTCTTTTCAGTTCTGACTTCCCAATCTGGACTTCATAGAATCTTCACCTTTTGTGAAAGGTTCAAGTCTTCTCTTCACTCTCCTCATGGCTGACTTCATCTCCTGGTTCCTCAGGGTGTAGATCAAGGGATTCAGGACAGGGCTGATGACAGTGAAGGTGATGGAGACAGCTCTGTCCATGGGGAGAGCAGTGAAGGGCCTGGCATAGACATAGATGCAGGGCACAAAATGCAGGGTCACCACAGTGATGTGGGCTGTGCAGGTGGAGATGGCTTTCTTCCTGCCTTCCCCAGTGTGAGACCTCAACATCATCAAGATGACAGTATAGGACGCCAAGATAAAGACAAACCAAAGGATAGTGACCAGACCATTGTTGGAAATCATCAGGAGCTCAAGAGCAAAGGTGTCAGTGCAGGCAAGTTTGAGGACCTGGGGGACATCACAGTAGAAGCCATCAACAACATTGGGTCCACAGAAGGGGAGTGGGAGCAACAGGGAAATCTGCACGATGGAGTGGACAAAGCCCCCCACCCAGGAGGCCACAATGAGTGCAGTGCATCGCCCCCTACTCATGATGGTCATGTAGTGCAGGGGCTTGGAGATGGCCATGTAACGATCAAATGCCATCACAGAGAGAGAAAAAATGTCTGCCCCACCGAGGAGGTGAAAGAAAAACATCTGTGTGATGCAACCATTGAAGGAGATGGTCTTTGTCCTTGAGAGAAGGTCTACTAGGATCTTTGGAGCAGTGATGGAGGAGAAGCATATGTCCAAGACAGAGAGATTGCAGAGCAGGAAGTACATAGGGGTGTGAAGTTGAGACTCACAGGTGACAGTGACCATGATGGCAACATTTGCTAACACAGTTGTGACATAGACCATAGATAAAAAGGAAAATAATAGCAAACTCAGCTTTTGTGACTGGGTAAGTCCACAGAAAATAAATTCAGGCACCATTGTATAATTTCCCAAGGCCATGGATAGTTTCCTTCTCTATGCACACCTTTGAAGGAAATAATAATATTACTAAGACAATGAAATCAAGTAAAGGTTATCTGTTTTATAGAAAATGAACTTGCAGAAATATGTTTTTTTTTGATCACAATATTGTTCTTCATGAGCTTGCTGTGTTACATGGGAGAGTCACTTAGTTCTGCTTGCCCCAGTTCTGTCATTGATACAAGGAGAGGTTTGAACTAGATCGCTAGTTTTCCTCTAATGGTCAGTGGGGGCCTGTGGGTTCTGTAGAGCTCACTGTAGAGGTAGCTGAGGAAGAGAATGTAAGTGAGCTTTACTGGAAGGATTTTTGGGTTTCATACACTTTTTTGAATCAGAGCATCTCTGATTTTATTCACATCCACTTTGTTTCTATGACTTAAAAGGCTCAAAAACTATTGGAACAGATCAATCCTCAGATACCTTTCAGTAACAGCATGGTATGAATTTATTTTAATAGTATATTATAGTTTTCAAAGCCACTGAACATTTAATTGCAATAAAATTTCCTTAATAGATCTCTGAGATTTGAAGGAAATTTGTTATTATTCCCGCTTTACCAATTCTGAAAGTTAACTCGATAAGGGTGAGTCAATTTTCCAAGGTCATACAGTGAATTAGTGGCAGACGGGGACTAAGACAAAATTCTCCTCGCTCTTAGCTCTGGAATCTTTCCACTTTACTACACTGGCTGCCAGTTTCAAAATAAGGTAAATTCAAGACTAATATGAGTAAGGAACACTTTACAGACTTTTTATGGCACTTTCCCAGCAGCTGATTTCATCACCTTCTCCAATTCCTTTCTCCATCACAATGAAATTTTAAGTCACTGCAATTTCATTACCTTTCAGAAATCAGAAATCTTCTCTTTAATTTTTTATTTTATTTTATGACTAGTCAGAGGTTGGGAATAAATGATGTGCTTAATAACAAGAAGATGGCTAGAAGGGTGATGAGAACAACTCTGTTCATGATGACAGTAAGGATCTGGATTTATCTCTATCACTGTCTCAGTCCCTGTCCCCATACCCATAACCATACCTATATCAATTTTATCTTATCTTATTATTCTATTTGTCAGTCCATCCATCATCAATGTATCTGTCTACATATCTTTTAATGTATCTATCTATGTATTTATCCATGTATGTATGTATCTTTCTATCTATGGCATGAAATGTAAGGTTACCACAGAGATGTAGTCAGTGCATCATTTCCTCCTGCCTCCTCACCATAAAACTTAATCAGTGTCTGTTGAGCTTAGATTTTGCATTTCCTGAGAGAGTAAAAATCAGTACCTTGATGTCATCACAAAATGGAAGCAATGGTTGCCCTGCCTCACCCCATAGGTTGTAGGTACTCTTAATACATAGTCCTGGTTGGGGAGGAAGGAGCAGATCCAACTAAGAGATTTTTCAATTCATGATATTTTGCCTATTCAAGAGAGGCATAAGCAACCCTTTTTGCTTGCTGATCAATTCAGGTATAATAAAGTTCCTGAGAGGCTTAAGTGATTTGCAGGTCATACAGCAAGCTAGTGGTGAAGTCACACTTTGACGTTCAGCCCAATGCAGTTTCCACCCCATATAGCACTTCAGTAATTTATGAGAAGACTTACCATGGTGGTAGTTGTGGCAAAGTCAACTCCCAGAGAAAAACACCACACTCAACCAAAGCATCTGCCTGGCCATCTGGCATCAGTGTATAGATAAATGGTCCTCAAATCAGTGCCCAGCTGGGAAGCATAGTGCTTGGTTTGTGTAAAAACAAGCTTTGGGAGGGGAGAGCCTTGGAAATTATATGGCTGAAAAACCAAAAAGACACGTAGCCTCTTGTTTTCCTTGGAGGATACGTCTACGTGACTTGTTTCTCCAGTGCATTCAGTCTGTGTGGGCACAACCACCTCCACAGCACTTACTGATAGGAGCACATTTCATTCAAAAGACCCAAAAGACTTACCTGCCATGGTAAGGAATGAGACCATTGTGTAAAAACTCTCGTGAGGATTCTACTTTCTTCTCTTCTCTCAATTCGTCCACTCCTCTCTACCATCAACTAAACCTTTAGAATCTCTCCTTAGATTTTTGCACTGATTTCCTAATTGGTCTGTCTTTTTTTAGTCTAGTTTTTCTCTAATTCATCCTTTCTCTTGTTTACAGAAATACCTTTATCAGTCATAAAAGGACTATGGTATTCCCTTGTTTGAAACTTTTCGATGATTCCCTATTGCCTACTGAATAAAAGTTTAATTTCTTTTGTAGCATCCAAGAATTTCCTCTGTCTTGACATTGTATGGTGCCCTGTTTCTTTTGACCCCTGTTTCAGAGGCTGAAACTTTATGCAGTTTCTTGCTGGTCCTCACCTCTGTATCTGACTTCCTGCTGCTCGCTCTTCCTGCCATGGCCCTCTCATTCTCAGAATCTCCCACCCCTCTGTGTTGGCAAACACTGATCCTTCAACAATTAGCTCCAGGTTTCCTCCTCTGTGGAAACTTTCCTGATGCCTTTAGCTAGATCCCTCCTGTATGACTCCATCATTATTTACATGCACTTCTTTTTTGGCACATGTAACAGTTTATCGCACCTAATTTCTTATATGTTTGTGTCTTCTTAGTTCAGTATAATTTCCCTACTAAACCTCAAGTTCATCCTGTATGCTCAGTGTTTTGTTCATCCTAATATTGTCAAAGCCTTGTCTGGCACTTGATAAGTGCTTAATAAGTGTTTTTTGAATTAATGAATAAACCTAGCGTACTTATTTGTGTTGTCAATGAATGTGGGTGAGTGAGAGGGACCATGATGAACACAGGCCAAGAAACTCTTTTGCTAATGTCTTTGACTTGGCTTCAATGAAGTCAGCCTATAAAATGGCACTGTGACCTTGAGAAAATCATTTCCCTTCTCCCTGCCTCAAATAGTCCGTTGTGAAATGTCGGGGCAGCCTAGTGTGATGTAACCGGGACAAAGCCAAAAGTTTTGGAGTGGGGCTAACCTGGGTTGGAATCCTGCCTCTTCCTCTTCTGTTACCTTGGGAATGTCCTTTAATTTCCTTCAGTTTCCACTTCTGTAAACTGGGAAGCATAACATTTTCCTGATTGGGTAGTGCACTATAAATATGATACGTTTGTGAAGGGCCCAGTTCATAGTAGGCATTCAGTAAACTTGGTTCCTTTCCCATTGCACTAAAAATAGTTCCTTTTCCATCTACTCTGCTCTCACAAGGGGTTTTTTTATGAAGACACTTGTAAAATGTAAAATGCTGTTCCAAAAAATGAGTGTCTGTTTCAACAAACTTGCTTATTTTTGTTTCAGTGAACATGTGTGAATTGATCAAGTGCATCAGAGGCTTCGAGGCTGGGTCAGTGGGTTCAGGAATAAGGCTGGATCTAGACCAGCGGCAAAGGAGATCTGGTGAGTCATGGGCAACGGGCGAGTATAGTGCTGACTTTGAAATCTCCATTTTTTTCTGATGAAATTTGAGGTTATAAACATGCTTTTTTGTATCCTCTGATCTTGTGGAAAGAGGCCCCATGAATCCCATGGAAAAACCCTAAAGTGGAACAAAATCTGCCCCTTATATGCAACTCAAGTGTTCTATCAAGCCCAAAGTGCCTTCACCTTACCGTGCTGACCCTGTCTCTGTTGCTGTCTCTTTTTTATTAGGAATCTCCCCTTTCCTAATATTTAACATCACCTTCTTTATTTTCTGTCAGTAAGCTTTTCAACTCTTTTTGCAGTATCTTACTGTTAGATATATTTTTCGTGCTCATTATATTTCATTCATTCATAATTCACAGCATCTCACATACTGACAATCCAGTGTACTTACCTAAACCCTTCAGTGTCCAACAATGAACGTACACCATCTGGGACTGGGATCTAAGCCCCAGTGTGTGTGATGCTAGGGAATCACTGTGTTTGCAAGTGGAGTTCTTCTGAAGATGGGTTATACTAGACTTCAGTGTCTGCATTGGAAAAGACCAGACTCAAAGAGTCACTTCTTCATGGCTCTTCTGCCTGTCCCAAAGTGTTCCTGCCATATGCACTAGTCCCTCAGGTCCAAGCCTAATTTAAGAGTTAGCAAAGGGAATTTTACTGGATGTGACTGTGGAAATAGAATGGACAGTTTGCTGGTAGCGTTGGAGTTCCAGTGGGAGTTATTAAAGAGTTGCTCAGTCATTACTCTATGCAGGTTCTCTCTCTCTCTCTTTCTCTCTCACACACACAGATGAAGACACCAACATAGCTCTTCTTTCCAAATTCTTCAGGACCACAGAGGACACAAATCCATTTATTCTGTGATTCTTTGAGTTTTGGGGAAATTGCCCTACGGAAACATCTAATGTCATTGTATCATGCATTCTCAATGGGGGCAATAGTTCCCCTAAAAAGCCCGTTGCCATTGAGTCGATTCCAATCATAGCGACTTTATAAGACAGAGTAGAATTGCCCCATACAGTTTCCAAGGAGGGTCTGGTGGATTTGAACTGCCAACCTTTTGGTTAGCCGCCGTAGCTCTTAACCACTATGCCATCAAGGTTTCCATATTTCCCTAACGGGACGAAAATTGGTTCTTAGAGTGGGGTGAAAATAATTTATATATTATAATGGTTTGTAGCTCTTCAAAGGGCCACAGTACATGAATAGATGTATGGTATAACTGTGGTATTAAAATGTTATGGAAGGGCAATTAGGAAAAATACATTTAAAAAAAGGCTTCTTGAAGTGGGGGTCAATAATTTAAGAAGGTTAAGGAACACTGTCCTATGATGAAGAATCTTGACCCAATGTCTCCGTCCTGTAGGACACAGAGAGGATCACAGAGGTGTGCTACCTCCCAAGACCCTCTTAGCCAAATATGAATGCAGCACAACATTTTGGCACCTTGCAAAACACTGGGCTTCCTTACCTTTTGGCTAATTTTTGAGTGGTAATGGGGGCTGATAGGAGGTATTTGAGATGAACATAGAGAGAGAAGGGGGCTTGATTGTATGTACTGTCTTGGAATCCTTTCCTTGAGAGAGGAGTAGATTCCAGTATAGTTCCCATGGCTATTACTAAATGATCCTGAGTCAGATGTGTTTTTATTTTCTCTCTTGGTACATAAAATAGGCCTTGAGTGTTTCAAAGGGCATTTTTCAGTAGTTTTTTTTGTGAGCTACATTGACTTGTCTTGAACTGTGTGTTCACACTATATAATTTCGCCCCAGCTATAATACACAACAGTAACATAAAAGTGTTGGGAGTGAAGTGGAAAGAATGGAGAAAAGGGAAGAAGGGAGTTTAGGTTAACATAAAACAAATTATCACAGTGACTTTTGTGCAGGTGGACCTCTATGCGAGTAGTCTTGAGACTAATTTCAGTAGGAAAAATCAAAAGAATGGACCTGAAAATTGGAAATTCTGGTCTATGCATAGATTTGTCCGGGTAAGTATCTGTCTTAACACAACTTAAAATACTTGGTGGAATATATTCAAGATTCTGGACTGAAAATATAAAATTATTAAGAGATTTTTAATAATAGAATGGAAATTACAGAGTCATCTGAGAGAGCATGTATATAAATGCATCTATATTCTGTATATATATTTCAGAATAGATTGATAAAAAATAGGGGACATTGATTGAATGCTCGCTTAAGGCCAACTATTGTCTATGGTCCTTACAACATCCTCATGTAAATCTTGTAAGTAGACAGTGCTATTTCCCAATTGCAGATGGTGAAAGTTAGGTAAAACATGTTGACACTAGAGTCACAGATTATACCAAATTAGCATTTTGAGTATTGATTTCAATCTTATACTTCATACTTCTTCCCAGTCCAGCAGCCTAATAGCTCATGTCGAATCTCATCACCTCCTTTTGTTATTATAATTCATTCAAAAGAGTTGAGTAATGGGGGCACTGGTGGTTCAGTGGTAGAATTCTCACCCTCCAGGTGGGAAACTCAGGTTTGATTCTTTGTCAATGCACCTTATGCGAAGTTACCACCAGTCTGTCAGTGGAGGCTTGTGTGTGGCTATGATGCTGAACAGGTTTCAGTGGAGCTTCCAGACTAAGACAGACTAGGACAAAAGATCTGGCCATCTACTTCCAAAAATCACAATGGTCTGATCTGCAACCCATCATGGGAAAAATGCAGGACCAGACAGCATTTCCATTGTGCATGGGGTCCCCATGAGCCCAGGTCAACTCTACCATAGCTAACAACAACAACAAAATGGTTGAGTTGTGAGGACGTACAGGGAAATGAGTGACGAGAAAAGAAACGGCTGTCTCTCAGCCTTAGCCTAGAAGTTAGAGAAAATTATATTTCTGGTGTCAATCTGACTCCCTCACCTTAGTTTATTGCTCTCAGAAGGCTGAAGCCACCTTTGTAGTCTCCTCATGGCTGACTTCATTTCTTGGTTCCTCAGTGTGTAGACCATGGGCTTCAGCATGGGAGTGATGACCGTGTTATTGATGGATATGACTGGGTCCAGGGGCAGCGTAATGAAGGGCCAGCAGTAGATGTAAATGCTAGGCACAAAATGGAGAGACACCACCAGGATGTGGGAGGTGCAGGTAGAGAGGGCTTTGTTCTGCCCCTCCCCAGAGTGGGATAGCAGCATCACCAGAATAACGGTATAGGACCCCAGGAGCAGGAAGAACCACAGCAGGGTCACTAGCCCATTGTTAGAGATCATGAGAAGCTCCAGAGCAAAGGTGTCAGTGCAGGCCAGTTTTACTACCTGGGGCACATCACAGTAGAAGGCATCTAAAATGTTGGGGCCACAGAAAGGGAGTGGAAGCATGAGAATTATCTGGACAATTGAATGCAGACAACCTCCCATCCAGGAAGCCACCACCAAGGTTACCCATACCTCTCTCCTCATAATGGTCACATAGTGGAGGGGTTTGGCAATTGCAAGGTATCTGTCATAGGCCATTACAGAGAGGGAAAAAATATCTGCCCCACCAGAAAAATGAAAGAAAAAGATCTGTGCCATGCAGCCATTGTAGGAGATGGTCTTTCTCTTTGATAATAGATCCACCAGGAACTTGGGGACAGTGATTGATGGAAAAAAAATATCCAGGACTGATTTGTTCCGCAGGAGAAAGTACATGGGAGTGTGGAGGCGGAACTCACAGGTGATGGTGACTACAATTAGAACATTGCCCAATACGGTTGTTATATACATAACAAGGAAGACCACAAACAAGATACACTCCAGCTCCTGAATTTGAGTGAGTTCTAGGAAGACAAACTCCTTCACATTGGTGTGATTGTCCTGGCCCATGGTGGGAAAGACCCTCTTCCAGGTCTGCCTTGGGGAAAGAGATGTTAGGGCTCGGAATATGGTGTCATCAGGTAGCAACTTTAATTATTATACACTCACTCATCAACCTGGTTAGATTACAAAGACCAGGTTGTTATGCAAAAATCAGCATTATGCAAAAATGGATGACGACCACATCGGATCACAAAATAGAGGATGACTACATCATTAAATAACAGCCAAATTACAGCATTACATGTGTCAAATTTCATCATTACATAATCGCCAAATTACATCATTACATTATTGCCAAATTATATCATTACATAACTGCCAAAGCACTGGGAATCATGGCCCAGCCAAGCAGACAAATAACCTTAACCATCACAGTTAATATTACTCACTCCTTGCACTTCAGGGTTTGTTATTTCCAGACATACATCATTAATAGTTGCATAGTATATTTTTTACTACTGTAATTTCAAAATGTCAGATAAGGAGGTAGTCGATAAGTGAGGAGTAGGTGTATATTGTTATAAGAATTTATAAACAACCGGATTATCATGACAGCTAGGAAAACTGGGCTAGAGCTTTCTCTTTTGTGTACTGGAATTCCTTTATTCTGATGATTCTTCTTTCCTATTGGAAATACCCTGGGTTGACAGAAGAACCATCACACTCAAGGATCTTATGTTCTTATTCTGACTAGAGAGAGATGGATGAACTGTGGTCCATTTTGACAATGATTTCTCTTCTGTCCTGTAAGAGTAACTTCTTCACATGTCTACAAAGCTTCATACTCTACCAAAGGTTTTTATCTACAATATTTCACCTTGGTATTGATCCTCATTACGTCTCTGTGGGGTCTACAGAGTGGTTATGATTATCTGTATTTTATATATGGGGAAACTGAAACTTAGAGCTCTTAATGACTTGCCCACAGCTGCATAATTGCAGAATTAATTACTGTCACATCAAGAATGTCAACACAATCAGTTTTCTGACACCAGTGGTCTTTGTACTGCACCACTCTGCCAGAAGAGAGAGCCACAGGGACTTACTTTGACCACGTGGTAGTTTATTGAAATTGTAATGGATAGGTAAGGCCTAAATGAGGACCTTGAATGGCTTAAGTGGTTGGCAGTTTGAAACTACCCAGTGGCTCTGCAGAAGAAAGGCCTGTGAACTGCTTCCATAAAGATTACAGCTCAGAAAACCCTATGGGGAAGTTCTACTCTGTAACACATCAGGTCACCTTGACTCTGAATTGACTTGACTGCAATGGGTTTGGTTTTTTGGTTTTGGTAAGTCCTAAATAGTAATTCTCTCATGCATTTGTCAGTTTGTTGTACTGTGGGAGCTTGCGTGTTGCTGTGATGCTGGAAGCTATGCCACCAGTATTCAAATACCAGCAGGGTCACCCATGGTGGACAGGGTTCAGCTGAGCTTCCAGACTAAGACAGACTAGGAAGAAGAACCTGGCAGTCTACTTCTGAAAAGAAATAGCCAGTGAAATCCTTAAGAACAGCAGTGGAACATTGTCTGATATAGAGCCAGAAGATGAGCCCCTCAGGTTGGAAGGCACTCAAATACACAATGGCTGCAACAATGGGCTCAAGCATAACAATGATTGTGAGGATGGTGGAGGACTGGGTAAGGTTTTGTTCTGTTCTACATAGGGTCCTATAAGTTGAAACCAATTTGATGGCACCTAACAACAACAACAACAAATAATTAAGCAGCCTGGCTACTTGATCTTGGCCTGCTCCCTTAAAGGAAGAGAGGAAACACACCCCCTAAGCACTGTTCCTGTGAATTCTGGGAAATCTGGACCTTACCCTGGGCAAACAGAGATCTTGATAGTATGTAGAGGTGTAACCATTGTTCAGGGCACATGATAGTATCACAGGAAACTGATTGTTAAAGCTTTATAGGACCTTAGAGGTAACTTAGCCCAACTCTTCTCATTTTAGGGTGAACAGAGAAGGATATTTATTTTTCCAGAGTCAGACTGTAAATTGGTGAAACATAGAGAGTTTTAACCAGGATTATTGACTTGAAGTCTAATAATATTCTACTATCGTTATACTATAGCAAAATAGCCATTTTGAAATCAACTATGCAGAAACCAGAGGACAAAACTCTTTACAATCAGAATACCTTCATATCTCGAAGACTTTAATTTCCAGATAATTTAAATAAATCCATCTAAAGTCATCAAAATTTAGTTCAATAATAGAAAGATGGATTTGAAGGAATGGAATTACGTCTGAAGGAAAAAAGTGTAGGTAGGTGAATAAAGAATAGAGTACATTCCTTGAGATAGCACAATAAAGTATTCCATAAACAACTTATTTCCGGATGTTTCTTTTCTCCTTCTGCCAAGGTTGAATGTATCTTAAGGTTTAATCTGAGGGGCTGGGACACACAGATAGGCTCATAATAAAAATCTTCTTTGTTAATCTTCCTAGGTTCCTGAAGTTCCAGTTATTAAAATAATTGCATTGCTGTAGAAAAGCTATCATATCTTTAAGGATTCTGTTAATATGAATCCAACAGGAATCCTACTTTAATATGCTAGCACTCAGCAACACTTTACCAACAACTGGTATTCTGGAATTTTTCACTGATATCTAGCAAATAGCAGAAAGTTATGTGACAGTTACAATATATTTGCAATTATGTTATTGCTTTTTTTTAAGTGAGTGTACCCACTATGTGTCTGTCAGTTTGTCACACTGTGGTGGCTTGCATGTTGCTGTGATGCTGGAAGCTTTGCCCTCGGTATTTCAAATACCAGCAGGGTCACCATTGGACAGGTTTCAGCAGAGCTTCCAGACTAAGGACAGACTAGGAAGAAGGATATGACAGTCTACTTCTGCAAAAATTGGCCAGTGGAAACCTTATGAATAGCAGTGGAACATTGTCTGATAGAATGCCAGAAGATGAGCCCCTCAGGGTGGAAGACACTCAAAATATGACTGGGAAGAGCTGTCTCCTCAAAGTAGACCAGACCTTAATGACGTGGATGGAGTCAAGCTTTTGGGACCTTCATTTGCTGATGTGGCACAACTCAAAATGAGAAGAAACAGCTGCAAACATCCATTAATAATCAGAATGTATGAAGTATGGATCTAGGAAAATTGGAAGTCATTAAAAATGAAATGGAATGCATAAAGATTGATATCTTAAGCATTAGTGAGATGAAATGCACTGGTATTGGCTGTTTTGAGTTGGACAATCATATGGTCTACTATGCTGGGAATGACATATTGAAGAGGAATGGTGTCACATTCATTGTCAAAAAGAACATTTCAAGATCTGTCCTAAAGTACAACGCTGTCAGTGATAGGATAACATCTATACGTCTACATGGAAGACCAGTTAATCTGACTATTATTCAAATTTATACACCAATCACTAATGCCATAGATGAAGAAATTGAAGATTTTTACCAATTTCTGCAGTCCGAAATTAATCAAACATACAATCAAGACACACTGATAATTACTGTTGATTGGAATGTGAAAGTTGGAAACGAAGAAGGATTGGTAGTTGGAAAATATGGCCTTGGTGATAGAAACAACTCAAGAGAAAGCATGATAGAATTTTGAGAGACCAATGACTTCGTCATTGCAAATACCTTTTTCAACAACATAAACAGCGACTATACACATGGACCTCGCTAGGTGGAATACACATGAATCAAATTGACTACATCTGTGGAAAGAGATGATGGAAAAGCCCAATATCATCAGTCAGAACAAAGCCAGGGGCAGACAGTGGAACAGAACATCTACTGCTCATATGCAAGTTGAAGTTAAAGCTGAAGAAAATTAGAACAAGTCCACGAGAGCCAAAGTAGGACTTAAATATACCCCACCTTAATTTAGAGACCGTCTGAAAAATAGATTTGACCCCTTGAACACTAATGACCAGACGAGTTGTAGAATGACATCAAGGACATTAATACATGAAGAAAGTAAGAGGTAATTAAAAAGACAGGAAATAAAGAAAAGACCAAAGTGAATATCAGAAGAGACTTTAAAAGTTGCTCTGGAGGGTAGAGTAGCTAAAGGGAAAGGAAGAAATGATGAAGTAAAAGAGCTGAACAGAAGATTTCAAAGGACAGCTTGAGAAGACAAAGTATTGTCTTAGTCATCTAGTGCTGCTATAACAGAAATACTGCAAGTGGATGGCTTTAACAAAGAGAAGTTTATTTCCTCACAGTAAAGTAGGCTAAAAGTCCAAATTCAGGGCATCAGCTCCAAGGGAAGGCTTTGTCTCTCTGTCAGCCTTCTTCTCATCAGTGTTCCCCCAGACTAGGTGCCTCTCCATGCAGGGACCCCAGGTCTAAAGGATGCGCTCTGCTCCCGGCACTGCTTTCTTGGTGGTATGAGGTCCCCCTCCTCTCTCTGCTCACTTCTGTCTTTTATATCTCAAAAGATTGTCTCAGGACACAATCCAGTCTTGTAGATTGAGTCCTGCCTCACTAACACGACTGCCGCCCATCCTCCCTCATTAACATAGTATAGGCAGGATTTACAACATATAGGAAAATCACACAATACCAGGAATCATGGCCCAGCCAAACCCATACGCACATTTTTTTGGGGGACATAATTCAATCCATGACAAGTATTATAATGAAACATGCGAAGACCTGGAGATAGAAAAGCAAAAGGAAAGAACACGCTCAGCATTTCTTAAGCTGAAAGAACTGAGGAAAGAAAAAAGCCTTGTGTTGCAATATTGAAGGATTCTATGGGGAAAATAATAAACGATGTAGAAAGCATCAAAAGAAGATGGAAGGAATACAAGAGTCACTGTACCAAAAAGAATTGGTCGATGTTCAACCATTTCAGGAAGTAACATATGATCAGGAACTAATGGTAATGAAGGAAGAGGTCCAAGCCACACTAAAGGCAATGGCGAAAAACAAGGCCCCCAGAATTGATGGAATACGAGTTGAGATCTTTCAGCAAATGGATGCAGTGCTGTAGGAGCTCACTTGTCTATGCCAAGAATTTGGAAGACAGCTACCTGGCCAACTGACTGGAAGAGATCCATATTTGTGCCCATTCTAAAGAAAGGTGATCTAACAGAATGCTGAAATTATCATTAGTATCACACACAAGTAAAATATTGCTGAAGATCATTCTATAGTGGTTGCAGCAGTACATTGACAGGGAACTGCCAGAAATTCAAGCTGGACTCAGAAGAGGATGTGGAACAAGGGATATCATTTCTGATGTCAGATGGGTCATGACTGAAAGCAGGGAATACCAGAAAGATGTTTGCCTCTGTTTTATTGTCTGTCCAAAGGCATTTGACTGTGAGGATCATGACAAATTATGGATAACATGAAGAATGGGAATTCCAGAACACTTAATTGTGCTCATGAGGAACCAGTACAAAGACCAAGAGGCAGCTGAACAGAACAAAGGGATACTGCATGGTTTCAAGTCAAGAAAGTTATGTGTCAGGGTTGTATCCTTTCACCATATTTATTCATTCTGTATGCCGAGCAAATATAATCCAAGAAGCTGGACTATATGAAGAAGAATGGGGCATCAGGATTGGAGGAAGACGCATTTACAACCTGCAATATGCAGATGACATAACCTTGTTTGCAGAAAGTGAAGATTTGAAGTACTTACTGATGAAGATCAAAGACTACAGCCTTCAGTATGGATTGCACCTCAACAAAAAGAAAACAAAAATCCTCACAACTGGCCCAATAAGCTACGTCAAGATAAATGGAGAAAATATTGAAGTCATCAAAGATTTCATTTTACTTGGATCCACAATCAATGGCCATGGAAGCAGCAGTCAAGAAATCAAACGATGCATTGCATTGGGCAAATCTACTGCAAAAGACCTCTTTAAAGCGTTAAAAAGCAAACATGTCACTTTGAGGACTAAGGTATGCCTGACCCAAGCCATGGTATTTTCAATCACTTCATATGCATGCTAAAGCTGGACAATGAATAAGGAAGACCAAAGAAGAATTGATGCCTTTGAATTACAGTGTTGGCAAAGAATATTGAATATACCATGGACTGCCAGAAGAATGAACAAATCTGTCTTGGAAGAAATACAGCCAGAATGCTCATTAAAAGAAAAGATGGCGAGACTTTGTCTCGTGTACATTGGACATGTTATCAGGAGGGACCAGTCCCTGGAGAAGGACATCATGCTTGGTAACGTAGAGGGTCAGTGAATTCAACGAGATGGATTGACACAGTGGTTGTAACAGTGGGCTCAAGCTTAACAACGATTGTGAGGATAGTGCAGGACTGGGCAGTGTTTTGTTCTGTTGTACATAGGGTTGATATAAGTCAGAACCAACTCAATGGCACCTAACAACAACATCATAAGTGACTGTACAAGGTAAAACCTGTATCTTAGGGTTGTATTGAAGAGTGGAATCTATTCCATTCCTGCCATTTGAAATTCCAAGGGAAACGTGTTCTAGAGCCAAGTGCAAGATGAACTCCCCTGGGAAACCAATAAGATTCCTCCTCCTAGACCATGAGGGATATGTAACTGATTGTAACTCTTTGTTTTCGCTTCCAATACACTCAAAATCATATGTGTAGCTTAATTTTAATGTTTTTGTTGTTATTGCTGTAAGCTCTCCCTAACCCTTTGTGCAATGTGTTGTAGAATACTTTAATTACTAAGGTAGATACACGCTTTCATAGGCATATGGGAATCAGACAGGCAGAGAATGAGTCACGAGTCCTGAAGGCTAGGTTGGCTTGGGGCATGAGCCAGGAGATCAGAGCAGTCTTGGGAGACAAGGGTTGAGAGAGGGATTCTGGAAACCAGATGTGGGTGGGTGGCATTGAGAGTGAGGCTTGTAAAATGTGTAGGGTGTGAGGAACTCCAAAAGTCATAAGCTGTTCTATTCGGTTTACCTAGTTGAGCCTTAGTTACTATTTTCATGTAGTGCTTCACTCAATATTTTATAAATGCATCTTCCTATGCATTTGTGATATTTTTTAAAGAAAAATCCTCAGAAATGGAATTTTCACGTCAAATGTTGTTTTAATCTTCCAGTTTCAAGTGATAATTATAGTGTAAAGGAACAATCTAGTTATAATTGTGTTTGAATATTTGATTTCTTTTTAAAGACAGATTTATTGAGCAGAAATGAATGGCAGAACTTTTTATTTTTATTTTTATTTTATTGTACTTCAGGTGAAGGCTTACAGAACAAATAGTTTCTCATGAAACAGTAGTACACATGTTGTTTTATGACATTGGTTAAC
>NW_004444176.1:2047808-2048941 GCF_000243295.1 Trichechus manatus latirostris
AACTCTCAGGGTCTCTTCATTTTTCTTTGTTCTTTTTTCTGAGTTTTCCTGAAAGAGTTGTATCCAAGTGTTTGTCTTCAATTCCACTGATCCTGACTTCCACCGCTTCAAATCTGCTTCTCAGCCCTTCTTTGACACCGTCCATTTCTGAAATCTTGTTGTTTATCTTTTGGATTTCTAATTGTTGTCTTTGTATAGTTTCTAGTTGGGAACTTATTTCAGCATTTTGTTCCTGCATTATTTTCCTGAATTCTTGCAATTTTTTGTCTGTATTTTCCATGAATTTGTCTATTTTTTCCTCAAGTTTGTCAGCTTTTTGCGTCAGTTCTTGGAGAATTCTGAGTATTAGAGATTTGAATTCCCTATCAGGTAGTTCTAGTGCATTTTCTTCCACAAGAGAGTCAACTGGTGTTTTATTTTGGACACCTACTGGAACCATCCTTTCCTGTTTTTGTAAATGTTTTGATATTGTCTGCTGTCTTGGGGCATTCAGTAGTCATTTTTCTCATTTACTGATTGTAGATTTGTTTGTTTCATCCCCCCCTTTTTATTTTTAAATTTGACTATGTCTGTGCAGGTGGACTGTGTGTTCTTTGTTGTTTGCTCATCTGTGGGCACAATACTTTTGGCCTCCTTCTCCAACTGGCATGGTCAGTCACTTAGATATGGTACGGCAGGGCAGGTCTAGCTGAAGAGGAGTTACTGGGATGGGTTGTTTGTGGCACTTACTACAGCCACCAGAGCAGGTCGGTAATCATTGCAGGGCAGGTTCCAGTAGGCCGTGCCTGTGCTGCTTGGTGGTGTGATGTCAAGCACAACGTGCAGGTAGGCAGGATGCAGCAAGGAGATTGTTATGTGTGGAGCTAAGCTAGATATGGGAGAGAGGAGAGAGGAACAGGAGCCAAAAACATACAAACAAAAAAGAATGCTAGGGGAGCTTGCTGTTGGAGTGGAGACATGAGAGACTATGAAATGGAGAAAAACAAAAAGGGGAAGAGGAAGAAAATAAAAGAAAAGAATGAACAAATAAAAATCAGAAAGGTTAAAGTACCACAAAGTTCCCAGGGATCTCACCGGTGCAGCTATGAGGTCTGGGGAAGTTGCTCTCATGTGTTGCAGTACAGCCTGGCTAG
>NW_004444176.1:2049961-2073364 GCF_000243295.1 Trichechus manatus latirostris
TCCTTGCTCTCCGTTCTCTGTCAGTTTTCTCACTCCATTTGGTGCTTGGCTGAGTTCTTTATCTCTTCATTTGATGTTTTAGGGTTTCAGGATTGTATTCTCTGTTTGGCTTAGTTTTTCGGATCTTTGCTGTGGAGGGACAGCATGGTGCCTCTGCCTAAAGTGCCGTTTTGCCAGAACTCTATATTTGATTTTTTAAAAGCATCAATTTATAAGGAAGAAAAAAACTTCTTGTGTTTATAGATAAAGGAACATACTGAATATGGCACTATATGATTCTGCACTCTTTGTCCAATTCAAAGGCCAATATGGATTGAGCTTGAAGGTTTTTAGGTACAAAATTCAAGGATAAAGTCAGAAGAGTAGTGAAGTGTCTTACTTTTGGGCAGTATATAACAACCATTTGAAAGTTGTAACTGAAGAATTTCCAATGATTTTCATATTTTAGTAGAGCACTTTCATGCTTTGCCTAGGCCACCACTATGCTGGGATGTTCCATCCTTTTGTACCTGGGTCTCTCGTGCTACCTCTGGCAGCCTGGGCGTGGACCTATATCCCTCATGTTCATGCATGGAAGGTTTCTTGTTCTACATCTTCTCCACTCTGGGATGACATCTGTTGCCTTCTAAGAGTCATCTGTTGTTAGGTTGTTGTTAGATGCTGTCGAGTTGGTTCTGACTCCTAGTGACACTTTGTGTACATCATAACGAAACTGCCGGATCCTGTGCCATCCTCACAATCATTGCTATGTTTGAGCTTATTGTTGCAGCTACTGTGTCAATCCAAAGAGTCATCTAGACAACGTGAAATTAACCCCTAGAGAGACAGTATTGAGAATGGACCAATTTCCTATTTCAACCCAGTATGGATGCTCACATTGTTGTAGACTTCTGGTGCTATATCTGACTTGTGGTGTTGTGGTGTTGTGTCTAGCTTGCGTTTGTGAACTGTGTCTAACTTATGGAATTTTTTTTTGAATTTTTTTATTGTGTTTTATGGAAAGTTTACAGAACAAAGTAGTTTCTCAATAAACAGATAATACACAAATTGTTTTGTGACAGTTGTTGCCAACCCTGCATTGTGTCAACACTCTCCCCTTCTCCACTCTGGGTTCCCAGTTTCCATTTGTCCAGTTTTTCTGTCCTTTCCTGCCTTCTCATCTTTGCTTTTGGGCTATGTGCCCGTTAGTGACATATACATGATTGAACTATGAAGCACGCTCCTCAGGTGTGTTATGCTTGGCCCTGTAGACTTGTTTAATCTCTGGCTGAAGGGTGAACCTCAGGAGTAACTTCAATACTGAGTTAGAAGGGTGTCTGGGGTGATACTCTTGGGGTTTCTCCAATCTTTTCAGACCAGCAAGCCTGGTCTTTTTTTTTTTTTTTTTTATGAATTAGAATTTTGTTCTACACTTTTCTCCCACTGTGTCCAGGACCCTCTATTGTGATCCTTGTTAGAGCAGTGGGTAGTGGTACCCGGGCACCATCTGGTTGTTCTGGGCTCAGTCTGGTGGAGGTTGTGGTAGTTGTGGTCCGTTAGTCCTTTGGACTAGTCTTTCCCTTGTGTCTTTGGTTTTCTTCTCCTCTGCTCCAACTGAGATGGGACCAGTAGATGTATATTAGATGGCCACTTGAAGGCTTTTAAGACCCCAGACACTACTCACCACAGTCAGAGGTAGAACATTTCCTTTATAGACTATATTATGCCAATTGAGCTAGATGTCCCCAGAGACCATGTTCCCCAGTCCTCAGGCCAGTGGCTTGGTCTCTTAGGCCTTTGGATGTGTCTGTGAAGCTTCTATGACTTTGCCCTGGTCAAGCTGTGCTGAATTCCCCCAGTATTGTGTACCGTCTTACCCTTCACCAAAGTTATAATTTATCTACTGTCTAGTTGGTATTTTTCCCTCCCCACAACTCCCCTTCCTTGTAACCTCAAAGATTGTTTCTTTCTGTGTGAAAACATTTTGGAATATTTTAAGAGCAGAAATTTCAGGCCAGTACCAAGTGAGGAAGAGTGATACACAGCTGGCTGGTAGGGACTGTATTTTAGACCAGGTTTTCTTGGCCTGTGCTTACTTCCTAAATCACTCTATGCAAATGACTCTTTGAGAATACCGAAAGAAAAGCCTGGGATTTTACAGATCACTGTATCCAGTTCAAACTTTAGTTGACTACCAGTTTCAGCTATTTGCTTGGCAGATGAATAAGTTGTGAGGGTACCAAATGAAATGTAATCTTTTTTTTTAAATTTTCTTTAACAGATAAAAGAGGAAGTGTTAAAGAACATGTTAGAAAGAAGAACAAAGGGAATTTAGGGTGGGTTAGTTTGTAATCCTTTAGATAATCTGTCCATTAGTCATAAAAAGTCAGCTTTTTCTTTAAGCCTTTGCTTCTTGTGGACACGTGAGTCAGGTGGGTTCTAGTCATGCAGACAGGAAAGGATTCCTTTTTCCCCAGAGCGATGTCAGGAATGAATGGCTGTAAAATGATGTCAAAGTTCTTAGGAGGACCAGAAGCCTTGCAGTATGTACTCCTTGATCAGGTGATAAGGACAACCAAGGACCTTTCTTAACACTATAATAGAGGAGAAATTGTTAGGGATGAGTTTCAGACTCCATCAAATCCTGTCTGAGACAGCAGTAGTAAAATGTGCACTTAACTGAGGGTCAGATCTTTCAGCTCTAGCTTTGTCTCTGCCATTAAATAGTTAGGAAACTTTGATAAAACCGGAAACCTCTCAGCTTTTGCAAGGGAAACCCAGAGGCTTCTTTAAGAAAAAAAAAAAAAGGAACCTGAAAGCTCCCAGATTAGCAATGGAAAACAAGTTTCCACATAGGGAGAGCTGGCTGGATTTTTAGCATTGACTCCTTGTCCTCAGAGATTATTTTACTAATTTTTGTTTGGGCCAAACATGGTATAGCTACAACTCAAGAACCAAACACTAAACCTGTTGCTATCTAGTTGATTACAACTCATGGCAACCCTATGTGTTGTAGAGTAGAACTCACTTCATAGAGTTTTGAAGGCTGTTATCTTTCAGAAATAAATCACTGGGCCTTTCTTCCCAGGCACCTCTGGGTGGGTTTATACCACCAACCTTTTGTTTAATAGTCAAGTGATTAACCATCTGTGCTATCCATGGACTCCTACAACTCAAGAACAGAGACATCATTTCTTTCAGCCTCCATTTCCATGCCTGTAAAAGAAGATATTTGGCCAATATAAACATTAAAATCAAAAGCTAAACCCACTGCAGTCAAACTGATTCCAACTCCTAATAATCCTACAGGACAGAGTAGAACTTCCCCTAAGGGTTTCCAAGGCTGTAAGTCTTACGGGAGCTGACTGCCACATCTTTCTCCCACAGAGTGGCTGACGGGTTCGAACCATTGACCTTTTGGTTAACAGCTGAGACCAAAACCAGTGCACCACCAGGGCTTCTTGAGTCACTAGAGTCCCTATAATAGCTGACAATTTACTGACCTGAGACTCTTTAAGTTGTCAACAATCTCATCATGAGACAACCCTGTAGGGATGATTATCTCAGGCCAATCTTATTATAGGACTCTGCTGTGGGAAAAAGATAAAGCTTTGCTCTCAAGGTGGTGTATTGATTCAGACCTTCTACTGCATTGTGTAAAAACTCTTCAGTTCTGACTTCTCAATCTGGACTTCATAGAATCTATTTCTTTTGTGGAAGATCCAAGTCTTCTCTTCAGTCTCCTCATGGCTGACTTCATCTCCTGGTTCCTCAGGGTGTAGATCATAGGGTTCAGGACAGGGATGATGACAGTGAAGGTGATGGAGACAACTCTGTCCATGGGGAGGGCAGTGAAGGGTCTGGCATAGACATAGATGCAGGGCACAAAATGTAGGGTCACCACAGTGATGTGGGCTGTGCAAGTGGATATAGCTTTCCTTCTGCCTTCCCCAGTGTGAGACCTCAGTATCATCAAGATGACAGTATAGGACACCAGGAGAAGGACAAACCACAGGGTAGAGACTAGACCATTGTTGGAAATCATCAGGAGCTCAAGAGCAAAGGTGTCAGTGCAGGCAAGTTTGAGGACCTGGGAAACATCACAGTAGAAGCCATCAACAACATTGGGTCCACAGAAGGGGAGTGGGAGCAACAGGGAAATCTGCACGATGGAGTGGACAAAGCCCCCCACCCAAGAGGCCACAATAAGTGCAGTGCATCGCCCCCTACTCATGATGGTCACATAGTGCAGGGGCTTGGAGATGGCCATGTAACGATCAAATGCCATCACAGAGAGAGAAAAAATGTCTGATCCACCGAGCAGGTGAAAGAAAAACATTTGTGTGATGCAACCATTGAAGGAGATGGTCTTTACCCTTGAGAGAAGGTCTACTAGGACTTTTGGAGCAGTGATGGAGGAGAAGCAGATGTCCAAGACAGAGAGATTGCGGAGTAGGAAGTACATGGGGGTGTGAAGACGAGACTCATATGTGACAGTGACAATGATGGCAATGTTTGATAACACAGTTGTTACATAGATCATAGATAGAAAGAAAAATAAGAGCAAGCTCAGCTCTTGAGACTGAGTAAGTCCACAGAATATAAATTTAGGCACCCTGGTATAATTTCCCAGGTCCATTGTATGGTTTTCTTCTCCATGCACACCTTTGAAGGAAATAATAAAAGGTTATCTGCTTTATAGAAACTGAACATGCAGAGATATGTTTTTTCAATCATTTGTCTTGCTCTTCATGACCTTGCTGTTTTACATGGGAGAGTCACTTAATTGTGCTTGCCCCCTTCCCTCACTGAAAAAAGGAGAGGTTTGGACTAAATCATTAGTGTTCCTACAGTAGTTAGTGGGGGCCTGTGGGTTCTGTAGACCTCACTCCCAGAGATTGCTGAGGAAGAGAGGGTAAGGGAGGCTTAGTGGAATGATTTGTGCGTTCCATACACTTTGGTGAATCTGAGCAACTCCGATTTTATTCACATCCACTTTGTTTCTATGGCTTAAAAGCCTAGAAAACCACTGGAATAAATCAATCCTCAGATATCTTTCAGTAACATCATATGAATCTATTGGAATATCATGTTACAGTTTTCAAAGCTACCGAACACCTAATTACAATAAAATTTCCTAACAGATCTCTGGGATTAGAAGAGAAGGTGTTGTTATTCCTGCTTCACCAATTCTGTAACTGAATTCAATATGGGTCAGTCAATTTTCCAAGGTCATACAGTATATTAGTGGCAGAGGGGGCTAAGACAAAATTCTCCTCATTCTAAGCTCCGAGGTTTTTCCACTATACTACTTTGCCTGCCAGTTTCAGAATACATAAATTCAAGAATAATATGCATAAGGAACCCTTTACAGAATTTTTATGGCACTTTCAGTAGCTGTTTTCATCACCTCCTTCAATTCCTTTCTGCAGCACAACGGAATTTTAGGCCACTCCCTTCTGTTGCATTTCAGAAATCACAAGTCTTCTCTTTAATTTTTATTTTATTTCATGAGTAGTCAGAGGCTGAGAGTAAATGATTTGCTTAATGCAAAGAAGATGGCTAGGATGGTGATGAGAAGATCTCTTTTCACGAGGAAGACAGCAAAGACCCAAATGTATCTCTGTGTCTCCATCCCTGTCCTGGTCCTGGTCCCCATACCCATTCCCATATCTATCTTTCTCTCTCGCTCCATCTGTCCATCCATCATCCATCTATCAATGGTAAGAAATGCAGGATTCCACAGTGATGTACTCAGTGCATCATTTCCTCCTACCTCCTTCCTATAAAAGTTAAGCGGCGTATGTTAAGCTTAGATTTTGCATTTCCTGACAGAGTAAAAATCAGTACCTTGATGTCATCACAAAATGGAAGCAATGGTTGCCCTGCCTCACTCCATAGGTTGTAGGTACTCTTAATACATCATCCTGACTGGGGAGGAATCAGCAGATCCAACTAAAAGATTTTTCAATTCATGATATTTCGCCTATTCAAGTAAGGCATAAGCAATCCTTTTTGCTTGCTGATCAATTCAGGAATAATAAAGTTCCTGAGAGGGTTAAGTGATTTGTAGGTCATGCAGCAAGCTAGTGGTGAACTCACACTTTGACGTTCAGCCCAATGCATTTTCCACTCCATATAGCACTTCACTAATTTCCAAGAAGACTTACCATGGTGGTAGTGTGGCAAAGTCAACTTACAGGGAAAGTTAACTCACAGGGAAAAAAGCCACAATCAACCAAAGCATCTTTGTGACCATCTGACTCCACTGTTTAGATAAATGATCCCCAAATCAGTGCCCAGCTGGGAAGCATAGTGTTTGGTATGTGTAAAAACAAGCTTTGGGACGGGAGAGCCTTCGGAAATTGTATGGCTAAGAAAACCAAAAAGACATGTAGCCTCTCGTTTTCCCTGGAGGCTGTGTCTACGTGTCTTGTTTCCCCAGTTCATTCATTCTGTGTGGGCACAGCCACCTCCACAGCATGTACTGATAGGAACACATTTCATTCAACAGACACCAAAGACTTATATTCCATGGCAAGGACCCCCCGACCATTGTATTAAAAACCCTTGTGAGGACTTTACTTTCTTCTCTTCTCTCAATTTGACCCCTCCTTTCTACCCTCATGGGTTCTGGTGGCACAGTGGTTAAGCATTTGGCTGCTAATTGAAAGGTCAGCAGTCTGAATCTGCCAGTTGCTCCTTGGAAACCCTATGGGACAGTTCTACTCTGGAATTGACTCGAAGGCAATGAGTTTTTTGGCTCTACCTTCAACTAAATCTTTATAATCTCCCCTTAGATTGTTGCACTAGTTTCCTAATTTGTCTCCCTTTTTTCAGTCTAGTTTTTCTCCAATTCATCTTTTCTGTTGTTTACAGAAATGTCTTTATCAGTCATTAAAGAGACTATGTTACTCCTTTGTTGGAAACTTCTTAATGGCTCCCTATTGCCTACCCAATCAAGGGTAAACTTCTTTTATTGCATCCAATAATTTCCTCTGTCTTGACATTATTTGACGTCCTGTTTCCTTTGACCCCTCTTTCAGAGGCTCAGACTTTATGCAACTTCTTGCTGGTCCTCACCTCTGTATTTGCCTTCCTGCTGCTCCTTCTTCCTGCCATGGCCCCCTCATTCTCAGAACCTCCCACCCCTCTGTATCTGCAAACACTGATCCTTCAACACTTAGGTCCAGGTTTCCTCTTTTGTGGAAACTTACCTGACACCCCCAGCTAGATTCCTCCTTTGTGACTGTATCGTTATTTACATGGACTTCTCTTCTGGCAGGAGCCTGGTGGCACAGTGGTTAAGTGTTCGACTGCTAACCAGAAGGTTGGCAGTTCAAATCAACCATCTGCTCTTTGGAAACCCTCTGGGGGAAGTTCTACTCTGTCCTCTAAGGTTGCTATGAGTCGGAATTGACTTGTTGGCAATGGGTCGCTCCTGTGACAGTTTATCACACCTATTTTCTTATATGTCTGTGTCTTCTTAGTTCAGTATAATTTCACTATTAAACCTCAAGTTCATCCTGTCTACTCAGTGTTTTCTTCATCCTAATGTTGTCAAAGCCTTTCCTGGCACTTGATAGGTGCTTAGTAGGTGTTTTCTGAATTAATGAATAAACCTAGATGGCTTGTCTATGTTGTCAGTGAATGTGGGTGAGTGAGAGGGACCATGATGGACACAGGCTAAGAAATTCTTTCATAATGTCTTAAACTTGGCCTCTGTGATGCCAGACAGAGATTTGTTTTCTTATCCAGCCTATAAAATGGCACCATGACCTTGAGAAAGTCATTTCCCTTCTCCCCCGCCTCAGATTCTCAGTTGTGAAGTGTTGGGGCAGCCTAGTGTGATGCAGTGGGGACAGTGGTACACACCTGGGTTGGAATCCTGCCTCTTCCTCCTTTGTTGCTTGGGGGAAAGTCCTTTAATTTCCTTCAGTTTCGACTTCTGTAAACTGGGATGCATAATATTTACTTGATTGGGTAGTGTAAAAAGTAAATATGATAATGTTTGTAAGCTGCAAAGGACATAGTAAGAATTCAATAAACTTGGTTCCTTTCCCATTGCAATGAAAACAATTCGTTTTCCATCTGCCCTTCTTATCACAAAGTGTTATTTATGAAGACACTTGTAAAACATAAAATGCTATTCAAACTAAAAGAAAGCTTCTCATTAAACAGACTTGCTTATTTTTGCTTCAGTGAACTAGGGTGAATTGACTAGAAGATTCAAGGCTGGGTCAGTTCATTCAGGAATAAGTCTGGATCTGGATCAAAGGGGAAGGAGACCTGGTGAATTGTTGGCAATAGGTAATATGGTACTGATTTTGAAAACTTCATGTTTTCTGAGGAAATGTGTAGTTACAAACATGCTTTTTTAGTGTATTCTCTGATCTTGTGGAAAGAGGCTCCATGAATCCCATGGAAAAACCCTAACCCTTATATGCAACTCAGGTGTTCTATCAAGCACAAAGTACCATCTCTTTACTGTGCTGGCCCTGTTTTTGTGAATGTTTCTTTTTTATGAAGACCTTCCCTTTCCTAATACTTAACATCCACTTTTTAATTTTCTGTCGGTAAGGTTTTCAACTATTTTTGCAGTATCTTATTGCCTGGTACATTTTTCATGGCCATTATATTTTATTCATGCATAATTCACAATGTCTCACATACTGACAGCCCAACGTACTTACCTAAACACTTCAGTGTCCAACCATGAATTTACACCATCTGTGACTGAGAACTTGGCCCCAGTGTGTGTGATGCTGGGAAAACAGTATGTTTGCAGGTGAAGTCCTTCTGAAGATCAATTATACCAGACTTCAATGTCTTCAAGTTGGAAAGGACCAGACTCAAAGATTCACTCCATGGCTCTTCTGCCTGTCCCGAAGTGTTCCTGCCATATTCACTAGTCCCTCAGTTCCAAGCCTAATTTAAGAGTTAGCAAAGGGAATTTTATTGGATTTGACTGTGAAATAGAATGGATGCTTTGCTGGTAGTGTTGGAGTTCCAGTGGGAGTTATTAAAGAGTTGCTAAGTCATTACTCTATGCAAGGTCTCTCTCTCTCTCACACACACATACACAGATGCAGACATCCACATTTTTCTTTCCAAATTCTCCAAGACCACAGAGGACACAAATCCATTTATTCTGTGATTCTTTGAATTTTGGGGAAATTACTCTATGGAAACATCTAATGTCATTTGATCATCCATTCTCATTGGAGGCAATATTTCCCCCAAGGGGACAAAAACTGGTTCTTGAAGTGGGGTGAAAAGAACTTAGACATACTGGTTTGTAGCTCTTCAAAGGACCATAGTACATAAATACATGTACAGTATATCTGTGGTATGAAAATTTTATGGAGGAGCAATTAGGAAAAAAAAAAGTCTAAAACAGCACCTTGAGATGGGGGACAATAATTTAAGAAGGCTGGGAAACACTGTCCTATGATGAAGAGTCTTGACCTAATATCTCTGACTTTTAGGACACGGAGAGGATCATAGAGGTGTGCTACCTCCCAAGATCTTCTTAGCCAAACATGAATACAACACAACAGTTTGGCACCTTGCAAAACACCATTCAGTGTATTGCAATGTCCTGGGCTTCCTTACCTCTTGCCTAATTTTAAATGGTATTGGGAACTGATAGGTGGAATTTGAGGTGAGCATAGAGAGATAAGGGAGCTTGATTGTCTCTTTATAGATCTACTCGCTTGGAATCCTTTCCTTGGGAGAGGTAGATTCCAACACAGTCCCCGTGGCTATTACTAAATGATCCTGAGTCAGATGTGTTTTTTTCTTTTTGAATATTTTATTGTGCTTTAGGTGAAAGTTTACATACCAGATTAGTTTTCTGGTCAATGATTCTTACATTAATTTTCGTGACATTGGTTGCAATCCCTGTAATGTGTCAGCACTTTCCCCATTTCCTCTCTGGGTTTTTTGTTTCCATTACTCTGGTTTCCCTGCCCCTTCTTGCCTTCTCATCTTTGGTTTTGGGCAAATGTTGCCCTTTTACTCTCCTATAGTTGTTTGTTCTAAGGAGTGCATTCTTCATGGATGTTATTGTTTATTTTACAACCTCGTCTTTTATTTGGCTAATTGACTTCCGTGAATGTCTTCAGTTTCGAGTTAGAAGGTTGCCTTAGGGCAATAGTCTTGGGGATTTCTCCAGTCTTTTTCAGACTAGTAAATGTGTTGTTGTTTTGAATTTGAATTTTTTTCTACTTTTTATTTAAACCATTCTAACCGGGACGTTCTATTGTGATCCTGGTCAGTGTGGTCGGCAGTGGTAGCTGGGCATCATCTAGTTCTTCTGGTCTCAGGTTACAGGAGGCTGTGGTTCCTGTGGCCCATTAGTCCTTTGGACCAATTGCTTCTTTGAGTCTTCAGTTTTCTTTGCTCTCCTTTGACCTAGGGGAGAAGAGACCAGTATCTGCTTCTTACACGGAACTTGCAAGCTTTTAAGATCTCAGGTGTTACTCACTAGGCTAGGATATAGAATATTGTCTTTATGAACAGTATTTTGCCAAACGACATAGATGTCCCCCAAGACAATGGTACTTAGCCTTCAAGTCCAGTAGTTCAGTCCCGATGTAAAAGTAGTTTCTGTAATTGTGCCCCCTATATGCTCTGTTGGAGCCCTGATGGTGCAGTGGTTAAGAGATCGGCTGCTAACTGAAAGGTTGGCAGTTCCAATCCACTAGCCACTCCTTGGAAACCCAGTGGGGCAGTTCTGCTCAGTCCTATAAGGTCCCTATGAGCTGGAATTGACTCAATGGCACTGTCTTAGTCATCTAGTGCTGCCCTAACAGAAATACCACGAGTGGATGGTTTTAAAGAAGAGAAGTTTATTTCCTCACAGTCAAAATAGGCTAAAAGTCCAAATTCACGGCGTCAGCTCCAGGAGAAGGCTTTTTCTCTCTGTCAGCGTACTTCTCTTTGGTGTTCCCCTGGACTAGGAGCTTGTCTGCGCAGGGACCCCAGCCCGAAGGACGCACTCTGCTCCCGGCACTGCTTTCTTGATGGTATGAGGTCCCCCACTCTCTGCTTGCTTCCCTTTCCTTTTATCTCTTGAGAGATAAAAGGTGGTGCAGGCCACACCCTAGGAAAACCCCCTTTACATTGGATCAGGGATGTGACCTGATCCACCCTAATCTTCTTTAACATAAAATTACAATCACAAAATGGAGGCCAACCACACAATTCTGCGAATCATGGCCCAGCCAAATTGATACACACATTTTTTGGGGGACATAATTCAAACCATGACAGGCACTTAACAAAAACAACATGTGCTCTGTTATATATATGAATATACATTCAGCATTTAAAAATATGTATGTAGAAATATCCACAGCCATACCTATATATGTACGTGGGTGTCCTCCCATATGACCTCCCTCACCTATTGTTATGGATTGAATTGTGTCCCCCCCAAAATGTGTGTCAACTTGGCTGTGCTATGATTCCCAGTACTGTGTGGTTGTCCTCCATTTTGTGATGTATTTAACTTATATGTTGTAAATCCTAACCTTTACGTTGTTAATGAGGCAGGATTAGAGGCAGTGAGTATGTTAATGAGGCAGGACACAATCTACAGGATTATGTTGTATCTTGAGTCGATATCTTTGGAGATATAAAAGATAGAACTGAACAGAGAGAAAGGGACTTCATTACCAGTAAGCAAGAAGAGCCAGGAGTGGAGTGCATCCTTTGGACCTGGGGTCCCTGTACTGGGAAGATCCTAGACCAGGGTAAGATTGATGACAAGGATCTTCACCCAGAACTGACAGAGACAGAAAGCCTTCCACTAGACTTGGCACCCTGAATTTCGACTTCTAGCCTCCTAAACTGTGAGAGGATAAACTTCTCTTTGTTAAAGCCATCCACATGTGATATTTCTGTTATAGCAGCACTAGATAACTAAGCCAACTATTTAGCACCCGTATTAACCTATGTATGCTCTAGGTGAAAGTTAACTGTGCAAATTAGTTTCTCATTCAAAAACTTATACAAAAATTGTTTTATGACAGATTGTAATCCCTGCAATGTGTCAGTACTCTCTCCCTTTCCCTTTATACCCCAGGTTCCCAGTGTCCATTTGTTCAGTTTTCCTGTCCCTTCCTGCCTTCCTGTCTTTCCTTTTGGGCAAGTGTTGTCCATTTGGTCTTGTATATGTGATTGAACTAGGAAGAACATTCCTCATGTGCGTTATTGTTTGTTTTATAAGCCTGTCTAATCTTTGGCTGAAAGGTGGACTTCAGGAATGGTTTCAGTTCTGAGTTAACAGGGTATCCAGGGGCCATAGTCTCGAAGGGTTCCTCCGGTCTCTGTCAGACCAGAAAGTCTGGTCTTTTTTTGTGAATTTGAATTTTGTTTTACATTTTTGTCCCACCATATCTGGGACTCTCTATTCTATTGTGATCCTTGTCAGAGCAGTCGGTAATGGTATCTGGGCATCATCAGTTCTTCTGGGATTAGGCTAGTGGAGGCTGTGGTTCCTGCAGTTCCTTTGGACTAATTCTTTTCCTTGTGTCTTTTGTTTTCTTCATTCTTCTTTGCTCTGGACAGGATGCAAGATTTTAAGACCTCAGACACTACTCACCAAAGTCGGTTTAGAACAGTTTCTTTATGAACTGTTACACCAATTGAGCGAGATGCCTCCAGCACCATGGTCCCCAGCCCTCAGCCCAGGTAACTTGGTCCCTCAGAGTATTTGGATATGTCCAGAAAGCTTCTATGATTTTTGTCTTGGTCAAGGTATGCCAACTCCCTCTGTATTGTGTGTTGTCTTTCTCTCCACCAAATTCAACACTTGTCTACTACCTAGTTATTGATTTTCCTTCCCCACCTCTCCTCTTCCTTGTAACCATCAAAATTTATCTTTTTTCTGTGTGTAAACCTCTTCTGACTTTTTATAATAGTGGTCTCATACAATATTTGTCCTTTTGTGATTGACTTATTTCACTCAGCATAATGCCCTCCAGATTCATCCATGTTGCAAGATGTTTATCAGATTCATCATTATTCTTTATCGTTGCATAGTATTCAATTTTGTGTTTGTACTACAGTTTGTTCATGCATTCATCCATTGATGGGCATGTCAAATGTGCTTTTGTTTTCTCTTCTGGTACATAAAATAGGCCTTGAGTGTTTGGAAAGGTATTTCTTTGGTAGTTTTTTTGTGAGCTACAGTGATTTGTCTTGAATTGTCTACTCACAGTATATAGATTTGCCCCAGATCTAACACACACCACCACCAACAACAATAACATGAAAGCTTTGGAAAGAAGGGAGAGAAATGAAGAAGGAAGTTCTGGTTAACATAAAATAAATAGTCACGGTAAATTTTGTGCAGATTGGTCCTTAAACTATACAGGTAGTTTTGAGACTGATATCAGTGGGAAAAATCAGTAGAATTGACCTGAAAATTGGAAATTCTGGTCCATGTATTTAACAGGCTTAACACAACTTAAAATATTCCTTCTCTTTTCACTATTTGGTGAAGTATATCCAAAATTCTGGACTCAAAATATAAAATTAACAAGAGATTTTAATAATCGACTGGAAATAACCAAATCACCTTATAGAGCATGTATATAATAAACACATCTATATTCTATATACATATATTTAGGAATAGATGGACAAAGAATGGGGACATTGAATGCTTACTTAGTGCCAATTATTGTCCTTCACAGCTATCATCCTTACAATATTCTCATGCAAATCTTGTGAGTAGGCAATGCTTTTTCCATATTGTTGGTGGTAAAATTGAGTTAAAACATGTTGACATAAGAATCTAGGGATTATACCAAATTAACATTTTGGTTATTGATGTCAATCTTATACCTCATACTTCTTCCCAGTCCAGCAGTCTGATAGCTCATGGTCAATTTCATCTTCTCCTTTTGTTCTTATATCTCCTCTAAAAGAGTTGAGTAATGGGGGCACTGGTGGTTCAGTGGCAGAATTCTCACCTTCCATGTGGGAGAACCAGTTTCGATTCCTGGTCAATGCACCTTATGTGCAGTTACCATCAGTCTGTCAGTTGAGGATTGTGTGTTGCTATGATGCTGAACAGGTTTCAGTGGAGCTCCCAGACTAAGACAGACTAAGAAGAAAGGCCTGGCAGTCTGCTTCCAAATATCTTAATGATCTAATCTGCAACCCTTCATGGGAATAATGCAGGATCAGGTAGCATTTCCATTGTGCATGGGGTCCCCATGAGCTGAGGTCAACTCTACCATAGCTAATAACAATAACAATAAGGTTGAGTGACCCTGAGGATATACAGGGAAATGAGTGACAAGAAAGGAAGCAGCTGTCTCTTACCCTTAGCCTAGAAGTTTGAGAAAATTAGATTTCCGGTTTCAATCTGACTCCCTCACCTTAGTTTATTGCTCTCAGAAGACTGAAGCCGCCTTTGTAGTCTCTTCATGGCTGACGTCATCTCTTGGTTCCTCAGTGTGTAGACCAGGGGGTTCAGCACGCGAGTGATGACCGTATTATTGATGGATATGACTGTGTCCATGGGCAGCATAATGAAGGGCCGGCAGTAGATGTAAACACTTAGCACAAAGTGGAGAGACACCACCAGGATGTAGGAGGTGCAGGTGGAGAAGGCCTTGTTCCGTCCCTCCTCAGAGTGGGATCGAAGCATTACCAGAATAATGGTGTAGGACCCTAGGAGCAGGAGGAACCACAGTAGGGTCACTAGCCCCTTGTTAAAGATCATGAGAATCTCCAGAGTAGAAGTGTCAGTGCAGGCCAGTTTTACCAACTGGGGCACATCACAGTAGAAGGCATCCAGAATGTTGGGGCCACAGAAGGGGAGTGGAAGTATCAGAATTATCTGGACAATTGAATGCAGACAACCTCCTATCCAGGAAGCCACCACCAAGGTCACCCATACCTCTCTCCTCATAATGGTCACAGAGTGGAGGGGTTTAGCAATTGCAAGGTATCTGTAATAGGCCATTACAGAGAGGGAAAAAATATCTGCCCCACCAGCAAAATGAAAGAAAAAGATCTGTGCCATACACCCATTGTAAGAGACGGTCTTTCTCTTTGACAATAGATCCACCAGGAACTTGGGGACAGAGATGGATGAGAAAACAATGTCCAGGACTGATTTATTCCTCAGGAGAAAGTACATGGGACTGTGGAGGCAGGAAGTACAAGTGACAGTGACCACAATTAGAACATTGCCCCATACGGTTGTTATATACACAACGAGAAAGACCACAAACAAGAAACATTCCAGCTCCTGAAAGTGAGTGAGTTCCAGGAACATAAACTCCTTCACACTGGTGTGGTTGCCCTGGTTCATGGTGGGAAAGAACCTCTTCTATTTCTGCCTTGGGAAAAGAGATGTTACTGTTACGAGTATGGTGTCATGAGGTAGCAACATCATTTACTGTACACCCACTCCTCATTTATCGATGTGATTAGGTTCCAAAGACCAGGTTGTTTTGCAAAAAGTGGCATATGGGAAAGTGGAGGATGACCACATCAGATCGCAAAATTGAGGATGACTACATCATTACATAACTGCCCAATTACATCATTAGATGACTGCCAAATTTCATCATTACATAATTGCCAAATTACATCATTACGTAACTGCCAAAGCATGGAGAATCACGGCCCAGCCAAGCTGACATATCAGCTTTGCCGTCACAACCAGCGTTACTCTCACCTCACACCTCAGTGTTTGTTACTGCCAGTTGTACACTGTTTATCTACAAAACAGTCATATAGTAGATTTTTTTACTATTGTTGTAGGTGCACAATGTTGGACAGTGAGATAGTCAATGGGCGAGAAGTAGGTGCATACTGTTACAAGGCTTTCTAAACATCCAGATATCATGACGGTTCAGAAAAATTGCGCTAGAGTTTTCCCTTTTGTGCACTGGAAATTCTTTGTTCTGATGATTCTTCTTTCTATCGGAAATACCCTGGTTTGACAGGAAGAACCATTGCACTCAAAGATCCTATGCCCTTATTCTGACTAGAGAGCGATGGATGAACTGTTGTCCATTTTGACAGTGATTTATCTTCTGTCTTGTAGGAGTAACTTCTTCATACATCTAGAAAGCTTCATACCTTACCAAAGGTTTTTATCTACAACATCTCATAATGGTATTTGTCATGGTTTGAATTTTGTCCCCCCAAAAATGTGTGTAACAATTTGGCTGGGCCGTGATTCCCAGAATTGTTCGGTTGGCCTCCATTTTGTGATTGTAATTTTACGTTAAAGAAGATTAGGGCGGGATTGTAACATCACCCTTACCTAGGTTACATCCCTGATCCAATGTAAAGGGAGTTTCCCTAGGGTGTGGCCTGCACTGCCTTTTATCTCTCAAGAGGGAAGCAAGTAGAGAGTTGGGGACCTCATACCACCAAGAAAGAAGCACCGGGAGTAGAGCACATCCTTTGGACCTGAGGTTCCTGTGCAGAGAAGCTCCAAGTCTAGAGGAACACTGATGAGAAGAAGGCTGACAGAAAGAGAAAGCCTTTCCCTGGAGCTGATGCCCTAAATTTGGACTTGCAGCACACCGAACTGTGAGAGAATAAATTTCCCTCTGTTAAAGCCATCCCCTCGTGGTATTTCTGTTAGAGCAGCACTAGATAACTAAGACAGTATTGATCTTCATGATGTCTCTGTGGGGTCTACATACTGGTTATGATTGTCTGTACTTTATATATGGAGAAACTGAAGCTTAGAGCCATTAATGGCGTGCCCACAGCTGCATAATTGTGGAATTAATTAGTTTCAAATGAAGAATTTGAACACAAATCACTTTTCTTACACCAGAGGTCTTTCCACGGCACCACTCTGCCAGATGAGAGAGCCACAGTGGTTTACTTTGACCATATAGTAGATCATTGAAATTATAGTGGGTGGGTAAGGCCTAAAGGAGGAACCTGGCTGGCTCAAGTGGTTGGCAGTTCCAACCTACCGAGCGGCTCAACAGAAGACAGTCCTGAGAACTGATTCTATAAAGATTATAGCCTAGAAAACCCTATGGAGCCGTTCTACTGTGTTACACATGAGATCACCATGAGTTGGAATTTACTTGGTGGCAGTAGGTTTGGTTTTTTGGTTTTGATAAGGCCTAAGTAGTTAATTAAGTAGCCGGACTACTTGATCTTGGCCTCCTCCCTTAAAGGAAGAGAAGAACCACACTCTCATAAGCACTCTTTCTGGGAGCTCTGAGAAATCTGGACCCTACTCTGGGCACACAGAGATCTTGGTAGTATGTAGAGGTGCAATCATTGTTCAGGGAAAGTATCACAGGAAACTGATCATTAAAGCTTCACAGGATCTCAGAGTTAACTTAGCCCAACTCTTCTCATTTTAGGGTGAACAGAGAAGGACATTTATTTTTCCAGACTCAGACTGTAAATTGGTGAAACAATGAGGATTTTAACCAGGATTATTGACTTAAAGTCCAATATATTCTTCTATTGTTATATTATAGCAAAATGTCTATTTTAAAATCAACTACCTGCCCACAAGGGGACAAAACTATTTACAATCAGAATATTTTTTTTATCCCAAGGAATTTAATATGCCAGATAATTTTAAAAATTCAAATAGATGAGTTCACCAAAATTTAGTTCAAAAATAGAAAGTTGACATTGAAGCAATGGAATTATGTCTGAAGAAAACAGAAGAAAGAAAAGTGTAGGCTACGTTAAAAAAGAATAGAGAGCTTTCCTTGAAATAGTGTAATAAAGCATTCCATAAACAACTTATTTCTGAATGTTTCTTTTCTCCTTTTGCCAAGGTTGAATGTTTCTTAAAATTTAATATGAGGAGTTGAGACATACAGATAGGCTCTTAAATAAAAATCTTCCCTGTTAATCTTCCGAGATTCCTGATGTTCGCATATTAGAGCAATTTCATTACTATAGAAAAGCATATTACCTCTTTAAGGAGTCTGTTAATATGAATCCAATAAGATTCTTGCTTTAATATGCTAGCACACAGTAACACATTACCTAGAATTGTTTATCTGGAATTTTTCACTGACATCTAGGAAATATCAGAAAATTAGGTGAATGGTATAATATATTCAGAATTATGTTATTGCCTTCTACCAAGGGAGTTTACAAGGATAAACATCTGTCTTAGGGTTGTACTGAGAATGGAACCTATTCAGTTCTCCCCATAGGAAACATTTGTCCTAGAGCCACGTACAAGAGGGAACTCCCTGGGAAACCAATAAGATTCCCCCTCCTGGACAACGAGGGATATGTAACTGATACTGCCTCTTTGTTTTGGCTTCCAAAACACTCAAAAGCATATGTGTAGTTTAATTTCCAACTCCATATTTTTTCAAGTATAGTCTCTTAACAGTTTCTTATTGATATTTTATTGTAGGTTTTTGTTGTTGTTGCTGTAATTTCCCCCCAGTGTCTGTCAGTTTGTCGTACTATGGGGGCTTGCATGCTGTTGTGATGCTGGAAGCTATGCCACCGTCATTCACATACCAGTAGGGTCACTCCTGGTGGACATGTTTTAGCTGAGCTTCCAGTCTAAGATAGACTAGGAAGAAGGACCCTGAAGTCTACTTCTGAAAAGATTTAGCCAGTGAAAACCTTATGACTAGCAGCGGAACATTGTCTGATATACTGCTGGAAGATGAGCCCCTCAGATTGGAAGGCATTCAAAAGATGACTGGGAAGAGCTGACTCCTCAAAGTAAAGTCAGCTTTAATGACATGGATGGAGTCAAGCTTTTGGGACCTTCATTCACTGATGAGGCACAACTCAAAATGAAAAGAAACAGCTGCAAACATCCATTAATAATCGGAATGTGGAATGTACAAAGTATGAATCTAGGAAAACTGGAAGTCATAAAAAATGAAATGGAACACATAAACGTTGCTATCCTAAGCATTAGTGAGCTGAAATGGTGGTATTTGCCATTTTGAATCAGACAATCATATGGTCTACTATGCTGGGAAGGACAACTTGAAGAGGAATGGCGTTGCATTCATTGTCAAAAAGAACATTTCAAGATCTATCCTGAAGTACAACTCTGTAAGTGATAGGATAATACCCATATGCCTACAATGAAGATCAGTTAATATGACTATTATTCAAATTTACACACCAACCACTAAGGCCAAAGAGGAAGAAATTGAAGATTTTAACCAACTTCTGCAGTATGAAATTGATAGAACATACAATTAGGATGCATTGATAATCACTGGAGGTTGGAATGTGAAAGTTGGAAACAAAGAAGAAGAATCGGAAGTTGGAACATATAGAAACAATGCAGGAGATCGCATGATAGAATTTTGCAAGACCAATGACTTCTTCATTGCAAATACCTTTTTTCACCAACATAAATGGCAACTATACATGTGGACCTCACCAGATGAAATACACAGAAATCAAAATGACTACATCTGTGGAAAGAGATGATGGAAAAGCTCAATATCAACAGTCAGAACAAGGCTGGGGGCTGACTGCAGAACAGACCATTAATTGCTCATATGCAAGTTCAAGTTGGAACTGAAGAAAATTAGAACAAGTCCACAAGAGCCAAAGTACGAACTTGAGTATATCCCACTTGAATTTAGAGAACATCACAAGAATAATAAATTTGATGCGTTGAACACTAATGACTGAAGACCAGATGAGTTGTGGAATGACATCAGGGACATCATACATGAAGAAAGCAAGAGGTCATTAAAAAGAGAGGAAGGAAAGAAAAGACCAAAATGGACGTTGGAAGAGACTCTGAAACTCGCTCTTGAATGCAAGTAACTAAAGTGAAAGGAAGAAATGATGAAGTAAAAGAGTTGAACAGAAGATTTCAAAAGGCAGCTCGAGAAGACAAAGTATAGTATTATAATGACATGTGCAAAGACCTGTAGATGGAAAACCAAAAGCAAAGAACACACTCTGCATTTCTCAAGTTGAAAGAACTGAAGAAAAAAACCTCAAGCCTTGAGTTGCAATTTTGAAGGATTCTATGGGGGAAAATATTAAATGACTCAGGAAGTGTCAAAAGAAATGGAAGGAATACACAGAATCACTATATGAAAAAGAATTGGTCAACGTTCAACCATTTCAGGAAATACCATATGAGCAGGAACCAATGGTACTGAAGGAAAAAATCCAAGCTGCACTGAAGGCGTCAGTGAAAAAGAAGGCTCCAGGAATTGACAGAATACCAACTGAGGCGTTTCAACAAACAGAAGCAGCGCTGGAAGTGCTCACTTGTCTATACCAAGAAATTTGGAAGAGAGCTACCAGGCCAACTGGCTGGAAGAGATCTATATTTATGCTTATTCCCAAGAAAAGTGATCCCTCCGAATGTGGAAATTATCGAACAAGATCATTAATATCACACGCAAGCAAAATTTTACTGAAGAGCATTTAAAAGTGGCTACAGCAGTATATTGACAGGGAACTGCTAGAAATTCAAGCCAGATTCAGAAGAGGATGAAGAACGAGGATATCATTGCTGATGTCAGATAGATCATGGCTAAAAGCAGAGACTATCAGAAGGAAATTTACCTGTGTTTTATTGACTATGCAAAGGTATTCCACTGTGTGGATCATAACATATTATGGATAACATTGTGAGGAAATGGAATTCCAGAACCCTTAATTGTGCTCATGAGGAACCTGTACATAGATCAAGAGGCAGTTGTTTGAGAAGAACAAGGGGGTACTGCACGGTTTAAAGTCAGGAAGTGTGTCAGGATTGTATCCTTTCACCATATCTATTCAATCTGTATGCTAAGCAAATAATCCGAGAAGCTGAACTATGTGAAGAAGAACGGGGCATCAGGATTGGAGGAAGACTCTTTAACAACCTGAATTATTCGGATGACACAAGCTTGCTTCCTGAAAGTGAAGAGGACTTGTAACACTTACTGATGAAGATTAAAGACCACAGCCTTCAGTGCGGATTACACTTTAACATAAAGAAAACAAAAATCTTCACAGCTGGGCCAGTAAGCAACACCATGATAAATGGGGAAAAGGCTGAAGCTGACAAGGATTTCATTTTACTTGGATCCACAATCAACACCCATGGAAGCAGCAGTCAAGAAATCAAAAGACCCATTGCTTTGGGCAAATCTGCTGCAAAAGACCTCTTTTAAAGTGTTGACAAGCAAAGATGTCACCTTGAAGACTAGGGTACGCCTGACCCAAGCCATGGTGTTTTCAATCACCTCATGTGCATGTGAAAGCTGGACGATGAATAAGGAAGACCCAAGAACAATTGAAACCTTTAAAATGAGGTGTTGGCAAAGAATATTGAATATACCATGGACTGCCAAAAGAACAAACAAATCTGTCATGGAAGAAGTACAACCAGAATGCTCCTTAGAAGCAAGGATGGCGAGATTACATCTCACATACTTTGGACTTGTTGTGAGGAGGAATCAGTCCCTGGAGAAGGACATTATGCTTGGTAAAGTAGAGGGTCAGTGAAAAGGAGGAAGAACCTTAATAAGATGGATTGAGACAGTGGCTGCAACAATGGGCTTAAGCATAACAACGATCATGAGGATGGTGCAGGATGGGACAGTGTTTCGTTCTGTTGTACATAGGGTCGTTATGAGTCTGAAATGACTCGATGGCACTAACAACAGCAACAACAAGCTGTAAGTTCTCCCTAACCCATTGTGCAATGTGGAGAATACATTAGTTACTAAGGTAGATACAAGCTTTCATATGCACATGGGAATCAAGTAGGCAGAGTATGAGTCATGAGTCATGAAGGCTAGGTTGGAATTGGGCACTGTCCAGGAGAGTAGAACATTCTTGGGAGACAGGGATTGAGAGAGAGAGTCTGGAGACCAGAGGTGGGTGGGTGGCATTGAGAGTGAGGCTGTAAAATGTGCAGGGTGTGAGGAACCCCAAAAGTCATAAGTTGTTCTATTCAATTTTTGTATTTAGCCCTAATTACTATTTTCAAGTAATGCTTCACTCAACATCTTATAAATGCATCTTTGTGGGCATTTGCAATTTTCTTCAAGAAAAATCCCCAGAAATGGAATTTTAAGGTCAGATGGTATTTTGATTTTCCTATTTTAAGTGATGATTATGGTAGTGTAAAGAAACAATCTAGTTCTAATTGTGTTTGAATATTTGATTTCTTTTTATAGATAGATTTATTGAGCAGAAATAAATGAGAGCTTTTTAATGTCTCATGGAAATGGAAGATTGAAAAAGATTTTGTAAGATTAATAATATAAATACAAATACAAATATAAATATGAAAATAAAACAATTAAAATAGAACAATGTTTCAGTATTTATTTTTATAAATTTTGGGGTAAAGAAGAACTTCCTTAAGTATTGTATGAAAGATTTCTAGATTTGATTAAATAAAAATATGAAGCCTCCATGTTACCAAAGTACTATAAATAAACTAAAAACTAACAATAATATAAAAACTATTGAAAAACTTGCAATAAAAAATAATATAAAATAGGTTGAATACTTTGACAGGTAAGGAGCTCTTATAAAGCAACAAGACAAATAATTTAAAACAAATATGGGCTGTGAGTCCCAGATGAAGACAGTCAGCCCACCAAATAAAGGGTGTTCAACCGCATTATTAATCAGAGAAACACAAATTAAAACTGCAATGAAGGAACAAGGAAAATGTCAGCACCACAAAAAAAAAAAGCACTACATAATAACAACAATAAACTCATACCTATCAATAATTACACTGAACATAAATGGCCTAAATACACCCATAAAGAGACAGAGAGTGGCAGAATGGATTAAAAAAAACAGGATCCATCAATATACTGCCTCCAAAGACACACCTTAGAAATAAAGATGTAAATTTATTACAAATCAAAGAATGGAAGAATATATGTGAAGCAAATAGCTAACAAAAAAAAAAAAAAAAAGCAGCAGTGGCAATACTAATCTCAGATAAAAGAGACTTTAAAACAAAATCCACCATATAAAGAAGGGTACTATATAATGATTAAAGGGACAATCCATCATGAAGACATAACCATAATAAACACCTACGCACCCAATGACAGGGCTCCAAAATACATAAACTCTGACAGCACTGAAAGGAGAAATTTACAGTTCCACAATAATAGTAGGAGACTTCAACACACCACTCTTGGTAAAGGACAGAACATCTAGAAAGAAACTGAACAAAGATGTAGAAGACCTAAAGGGCACAATCAACCAATGTGACCTCACAGACATATATAGAACACTCCACCCAACAGCTGCAAAGTACACATTCTTTTCCAATGCACATCGAACATTCTCCAGAAAAGACCACATCTTAGGCCACGGAGCAATCCCAACAAAATCCAAAACACTGAGATAATACAAAGTATCTTCTCTGACCACAATACCATCAAGGTAGAAATTAACAATACGAAGAGCAAGGAAAAAAAT
>NW_004444176.1:2075545-2181649 GCF_000243295.1 Trichechus manatus latirostris
GTTTCTCGGACAAGAGACTGTGTCTGCAGGAAGCAGAGGGGGCTGAGTGTGGGTGGAGAAGGGTAGGGAGTGGGAAAGCATATATTACAAATTACCGGAGCTCTGCAGCCCCTCAGGAAGAAGCAAAGATGGTGCACGGAGCCAGGTATTTGAGCGAAAGGAGGGGGAGATGGTGAGAGGTAAGGAAGAAATCAAAAGAAGTGAAAAAAAGCAACACCAGCAGCCAACAAATGGCACTCAGAGAGCCGGCCCGTTTGAGTGTGTGGAATCCAAGCAGCCGGTGTTTCCCGGTCAAGGATTGTGGCCGCGGGAAGCAGAGGAGGCCGAGTCGGGGTGAAGAAAGGTGAGGGGTGGGAAAGCGTATATCGAAAATTACTGGTTGTTTTGTCTCCCGCTGGATGCTCCGTGAGGCTGCTTTCTTGTACCCCCGTTTGCTGGTCTCTGATAGGAGTCCAGGATGGCTGGGGACCTCTGCATGAATCTCTCCTCGCTCCTCGGTCTCTGTCAGTTTTCTCATTCCATTTGTTGCTTGGCTGAGTTCTTTATCTCTTCATTTGATGTTTTAGGGTTTCAGGATTGTTGTATTCTCTGTTCGGCTTAGTTTTTCGGATCTTTGCTGTGGAGGGACGGCGTGGTGCTTCTGCCTAGAGCACCATTTTTCCCTACTGTGGCTGTCCTACTTTTTACTACCTGATGTTATGTGTCTATTTGTTTCTGCCTCTTCCCTTTTATGTAAACTCCATAAAGGCTGGGATTTTGTTTTGTCACCATTGTAGGTACAGCTTCTAAAGCTGCACCTGATACGCATCAGGCATTCAGTAATTATTTTGTAATAAGCAAATGGCTAATGTGCAGTAGTTACCCAAGAATTGCTTGTTGTCCTTTACTCTACCTTCAGTCTCATCCTACACTTCTCCATTTGCCCCCATATTCACTTTCTTCTGCTAAGTCAATTACATGACATAAAGCATATGAGAATACACTGTATACTTCTAAGCACTGTGACTGTCTGTCAGCGTGTAACCTGATATCTAAACCCTCAGTGAGAACACTTAATTCTTTGGTATTCTCTGGTATGGGAGGCTTTAACAGAACAGGCTTCTGCTTTGGGCTCTGCTGTTTATTTGCAGAAAACTCAGGAGTGAACAAACATACTCTCTTCACAGCAGTACCTTAGGGTTTTGCCATTGTAAATGGGTCTAATGTGATACGACAAGACCAGAGAAATTGGATGTAAATTTACATTTTTAAATATGCTTGTTGTTTTACATGATACATTTTGGGTACGCAGCTCCTTTTGTAGTTTTTATTTTTACTATTTAAGTTCTGACATGATGCCAAAGTTTTGTGTTTCTTTAATCAATGTGTTCTCTTGGTGATATGTATTGCATTACATATTGTTGTGTGTATCAATATATACTGATACATATTACACTTACACATAAAAACACGTAAATAAGAGGAGGTGAAAGCTGTAGTGTTTGAACTCTCCACAGCCTCTGCAGAGAGATTCTAAGCAGGAGAATCTTGGTGTTGTGATGTACAGAAATGGAGAAGAGTATTAAATATATTTAAGAAAAAACAAGTATTGATATTATAATGCAAATATTATATAATTGTGTTTCTCTCCCCCTTCCCAACTAGCTTTTAATCTCTTTTTCAGAGAAAGGCTGAGTCTCATCTATTTTCCTACACATTGTAGGTGCTCAGTAAATATTTACGGAATGAGTTTTAATAAAAAAACAAAAAAAACAAGCAATAAAAACCTTCCAATTTCTATATGCCTTGAGAAGGCTAATATTTTACTTTAGAGGCAGGAGATCTTGTAAGACTAAAGCTATTATTTCAAAATGACACGTACTTTAAGAATTGCAGATGGATGTATTACCTTTTGGGGTAAAATAATAATATATTATTATTGAAATAATAATAATATATTATTATTGAAATAATAATAATATATTATTATTGAAATAATAATAATATATACATCCTGAGCTAAGGTTGCATCTTCTAGTGTGACTTTGGGATACCCTCACCTACCTTTGAAGTTAGAAAGGTGAGTCTGCCATACTCCCCATCTTCACTGCTCTGCCCTCTTCACTGGAATGCAGGCACAGTCTACAAGGCTTTCACAGACACTCACTTAGAAGTCTACTGTAATAACTAGCACTGGGAATAGTGCTGGATATTTGCAGGAAATGTAATTTTCACTGGAGAAGCTGCCAGTTGCAGATGCCATGGGAGTTATTAAACAGTTACTAAGCAACACATATACATACATTCTCTCTCTCTCTCTTACACAGACACACACACACACACACACACACTCATCCATTTTGGTAAGACATCTAATGAGGAGGTGATGAAACCATGTACAGGAGAGCCTGAGGAATCCCCAAATGCAGTTGCCCTCAGCTGTATCAAAATTGAATTTAATGCGTGTCCTTGTATTGTACCCATTGCAGCAACTCTATCAGAGTATTATCATTCAAGAGTCAATTTCAAATGACAAATGTGACAGTGGTCACAATTTTGGTTGGATAATTGATTTTTTCAAAATGGGTCCATTACAGCATTTAATCAAAAATGTGTATTTAGTGCTTACTGTGCATCAAGCGTGGTGCTAGCTACTGAGGATATAGTAATGAAAGTCAGCTATGATCCCCACCCTTATGTTTGGTGAGGAAATTAGACATGGGACATACAATTAAAACAGTGATGACACATTTCAAAGGGCAAAATGGGGGTGTGGGTGGGAATGGCACAGGGATTTTGCTTGATCCAGGGTATCTGAGTATATTTCCTTGGGGAAGTGGCACTTGATGAAGATAAGAATCTCTTGCATTTATATATTTTTCATATTTTCTTAGAGGTTTAAAAAACACATTTTATTCTTTGGGCTCATAATAACCCTGTAAATTCCAGGCATTGGATATGATTATTTCTGGAGATATTATCAAATTGAGCTCCACTAGATTGAACCTTCTGGTCTGGAGGCCCCTATTGTTATGGGTGGGTCTCCAGTTGAGGCCCTCTTAGAAATTGAGGATGGAAGAACCCCAAATATCTCCATACGTGTGTAGGAACTCTCTTCCTTTCTCATGTTTCCATGGGGAGGGACCTACACTTAAGTGACACTCCTGGTTTTTTGGTCCCTCCTTCACTCCTTCCTAGAAACATCTGAGTGACTTAAATGACCGGTGAGTTTGGGAAAATAATTAGGTGATACAAAGGGGTAATGCTCTTGACTGGGAATGAAAAGACTGGCAGTTGGAGTTTACCCAGAGGTGCCTTGGAAGAAAACCTTGATGATCTACTTCCAAAAAGAACCAGCCATTGAAAACTCTGTGGAGCACAGTTACTCTGACACACATGGGGTTGCCATGAGTCGGAATTGACTTGACAGAAAATGATTTGGTCACTCAGTCTTCCCTAGAAAATTCTGAGTGACTTATAGGGTTTATCAGTTTGGAAAAATAATTAGGTGGAGTAGCTTGGCTCCTTTTTCTTTCTTTGGGATCCATCTCCCTGCAGAGAGCATGTGAACTCTTAGCTATGTGAACTCTTAGCATGTGAACTCTTAGCTACGTGGTAAGCCCAGGGGGCGTACCTGCTCCTGCTGGGTGAGCCTGTCTCATCCTGGGGTGCAGTAAAGGGCAGCCATGGGGCCAGATCTAAGCCATGTCCTTCCAGAGAACATATCCATAATTAAGGTGATGTTTTGATTTCCATCTGCCTGTCTCCTGTATTCTCTCAGTAAGTTCTAAACTTTGGTAGAGTAAAAGAGGATGTAATTTATTAGTGTCCTCAAACTCCAAAGATCTCATTTTGCAGCATATTATAATTTTTTGTTTGTTATCTCCTCTAGATCAAATCCCCAGAGAGCAGGAACCACATCTCATTGATACTTGCATCTCTGATGATACACCAAGTCGTCTTCAATAAAAGCAGGTAGAGATGCCTGGTGGAAATGAGGAGATGAATTCTCACCTGTACTGGTGGTGATTTCTTGTCACTTTCTAACACTTCCTTCCTCCTGCTTCCCCTGCTTCCCCGAAGTAGCATAAGAACATAAACAAACAAACAAACAAAAAAAGCTTATTTAAGCTGATCTATTTCAGCCTGAAACTGACCCGATGGCAGCTAACAACAGCAAACTTGAAAGATATTGCTAAGTTATTTGAGAGAACCTTGGGGAATATATGTAGAATGAACTCTAAGGGTGTTAGCAAGGACAGACTATAATATTGGATTGGGTCAAATTTACATATACGCTCTAGCTTTGGCGTTTATTGTCTTAACTTGATCATGTGAAGGTGGCTGTAGCAATTTGTTTACTGAGTTAAAACAGCAACCTACCTTCAATCTGAGATGGCAGATGTTCCCTGTGACAATTCAGAGAAAATAATTCAAAATATTAGGGAGTTAGGAATGTTACGGTGCATTGGTCATGTGTGATCTGCATACTAACCCCCCTCCCAATCCTGTCTACATAGAGGGCTACCAGGAAAGGCATTGAGAAAGAATTCAGGGAAGGGAGAACCGGAATCTCTGAAAAGCAATATGGTGGGATGACAGTGGGACAGTCTACATTTGGAAAGGCTCCCTGGTTTCATTGTGAAGTCCAGCATTTGTGCTGAACCTCCAGAGACGGGGAGGACAAAATTAACATAGCAGGCAGCAGGGATAAAGTGCCAATGATAATGTTATTTTTCAAAAAGTGTTAAAGGCATAATTTAGATAGTGTAAAATTTACCTTTTTTGTGTAGTTCTGTAAGTTTAGACAAATGCATCGTCATGTAATCACCACCACAATAAAGTATAGAACAGTTCCATTATGCCAAACATTTCCCTGTGCCTATTTGTAGTTAATTCTTCATGCTACATCCAGCCCCTGGCAACCATTGATCTGTTTTCTGTACCTTTGAGGACAAAGATGTGCCTGACTCAAGCCATGGTATTTTAAATTGCCTCATATGCATTTGAAAGCTAGACAATAAATAAGGAATAATGAAGAAGAATTGTTGCTTTTGAATTGTGGTGTTGGTGAAGAATATTTAATATACCACGGACTGACAGAAGAATAGACAAACCTGTTTTGGAAGAAGTACAGCCAGAATGCTCCTTAGAAGCAAGGATGGCAAGACTTTTTTTTTAATTAAATTTTTTAAATTGTACTTTAGATGAAGGTTTATGAAACAAATAGTTTCTCATTAAACAGTCAGTACACATATTGTTTTATGACATTGGTTAACAACCCCACAACATGTCAACACTCTCCGTTCTTGACCTTGGAGGACCTTTTTTTTTTTTTTTTTGGTGAAAAGATACATAGCCAAAGTTACACCATTTCAAAAGTTTTTACATGTATAGTTCAGTGACATTGATTACATTCTTCCTGTTGTGTGCTGCTATTCTCACTATCTTTTTCCACATTATTCCATCATCATTATCTTCAACTCACTGCCCCCTAGGCTTCCCATCAAACCTTATGAGTTGCTGTTGTCAGTTTGTTCTCACATAGATAATTCTTTTTTTTTTTTGGTACCTTAGATGAAGGTTTACAGAACAAACAGTTTCTCATTAAACAGTTAGTAAACATATTGCCCTATGACAATGGTTAACAATCCCACGACATGTCAACACTGTCCCTTCTCAACCTTGGGTTCCGTATCACCAGATTTCCTGTCTCCTCCTGCCTTCTGGTCCTTGTCCCTGGACTGCTGCGCCTCATTAGTCCCACTTTGTTTTATGCGGCTGTCCAATCCCCGGCTGAATGGTGAACCTCAGGAGTGACTTCACCACTGAGCTAAAGGAGTGTCTGGGGGCCATACTCTCGGGGTTTCTCAAGTCTGTCAGGTCAGTAAATCTGATCTTTTTTTGTGAGTTAGAATTTGTTCTACATTCTTTTCCAGCTCTGTCCAGGACCCTCTGTTGTGATCCCGGTCAGAGAAGTCAGTGGTGGTAGCCGGGCACCATCTATCTGTACTGTACTCAGTCTGGTGGAGGCCATGGTAGCTGTGGTCCATTAGTCCTTTGGACTAATCTTTTCTTTGTATCCTGTTCTCTCCATTCTCCCCTGCTCCTGAAGGGGTGAGACCAGTGGAGTATCTTAGCTGGCTGCTCACAGGCTTTTAAGACCCCAGACGCTACTCACCAACGTAGAATGTAGAATATTTTCTTTATAAACTGTGTTATGCCAGTTGAGCTAGATGTTCCCCGAGACCATAGTCTCTACAGGGATGGCAAGGCTTTTTGTCACTTACTTTTGACATGTCATCAGGAGGGACCAGTCCCAGGAGAAAGACATCATGCTTGGTAAAGTGTCAATGAAAAGCAGGAAGACCCTCAATGATATGGATCGACAGAGTGGTTCCAACAATGGGCTCAAACATAGCAATGATTGTGAGGATGACACAGGACCGGACAGTGTTTCATTCTGTTGTGCACAGGGTCTCTAAAAGTTGGAACCAACTTGATGGCACCTAAAAACAACAACAAGTGGTGAAGAAACATTACAACACATTTTACTCCATATGCATTACTCTTAATTCAAGAGGAAAAGATTCTCTGGATATACAGCTTCCCAAATGTGAGAAATGTTGAGCAATTTAGTAAAAATGTAAATGATCCTTTATTAGAATGTATATGTTAAAAAATTGTTGTTAAACCAAATGTTCTCATTATTGGAAGGGAAAGAAGACGTTTTTATGGAAAATGGATTTTTAAATACACTACTTGTATTCAAGAGTACTGTAGTCTTTTAATAATCTCATGATCAATTAATCTTCTCTTAAGAGTAAGTGTGTGTGTGTTTATGTATCCTGGAAGAGTCTTTCTTTCTTTCTTTTTATTATTGTACTTCAGATGAAGGTTTATAGAACAAACCAGCTTCTCATTAAACGGTTAGTACCCATATTCTGTGACATTGGTTACCAACGCCACGGCATGTCAACACTCTCCCTTCTCAACCCTGGGTTCCCCACTACCAGATTTCCTGTCCCCTCCTGCCTTCTAGGCCCTGCCCCTAGGCTGGTGTGCCCCCCTCTCCAGTCTCACTTTGCTTTATGGGCCTGTCTAATCTTTGACTGATGGGTGAATCTCAGGAGTGACTTCATTACTGAGCTAAAAGTGTGTCCAGGGGCCGTACTCTTGGGGTTTCTCCAGTCTCTGTCAGGCCAGTAAATCTAGTCTTTTTTTGTGAGCTAGAATTTTGGTCTACACTTTTCTGCAGCTTTGTCTGGGACCCTCTCTTGTGATCCCTGTCAGAGTAGTCGGTTGTGGTAGCCAGGCTCCATCTACTTGTACTGGATGCAGTCTAGTGGAGACTGTGGTAGTTATGGTCCATGAGTCCTTTGGACTAATCTTTCCCTTGTGTCTTTTGTTTTCTTCATTCTCCCTTGCTCCCAAAGGGGTGAGACCAGTGGAGTATCTTAGATGGCCGCTCATAAGCTCTCAAGACCCCAGATGCTACTTATCGAAGTAGAATGTAGAACATTTTCTTTATAAACTACGTTATGCCAAGCGATCTAGATTTTCTTTGAGACCATGGTCCCCACAGCCCTCAGCCCAGTAATTCGGTCCCTGAGATAGTTTGGATGTGTCTATGGAGCTTCCATGACCTTGCCTTGTAGAAGTTCTGCTAGCATCCCCAGTATTGTGTACTGTCTTACCCTTTACCGAACTTACCATTTATCTATCGTCTATTTAGTATTTTTCCACCTCCATCCCTCCCCTCCCTGGTAACCATCAAAGATTGTTTCTTTTTGCGTGTAAACCTATTCATGAGTTTTTACAGTATTGGTCTCATACAATATTTTTCCTTTTGTGATTGACTTATTTCACTCAGCATAATGCCCTCCAGATTCATTCAAGTTGTGAGATGCTTCGCAGATTCATCATTGTTCTTTATTGTTGCATAGTACTCCACTGTGTGTAAGTACCATAGTTTTTATATCCATTCATCTGTTGATAGGCATATAGGTTGTTTCCATCTTTTTGCTATTGTGAACAATGCTGCAATGAAGATGAGTGTGCATATGTCTATTTGTGTGAGGACTCTTTTTTTTTCTAGGATATATTCCTAGAAGTGGGATTGCTGGATCACATGGTATTTCTATTTCTAGCTTTCTAAGGGAGCATCATATTGTTTTCCAAAATGGTGGTACCATTTTGCATTCCCACCAGCTGTGCATAAGAGTTCTGATCTCCCCGCAGCCACTCCAACATTTATTTTCTGTCTTTTTGATTCATGCCAGTAATGTTGGGGTGAGAAGGTGTCTCATTGTGGTTTTGATTTGCATTTCTCTAATGGCTAGTGATCATGAGTATTTCCTCATGTTTTTGTTAGCTGCTTGAATGTCTTCTTTGGTGAAGTGTCTGTTCATTTCCTTTGCCCCTTTTTTTTATTTTAATTTTTTTAATGTACTTTAGATGAAGGTTTACAGAACAGTTTCTCTTTAGACAGTTAGTACACATATTGTTTTATGACATTGGTTACCAACCCTAGTTTATGTCAACACTGTCCCTTCTCGACCTTGGGTTCCCTATTACCAGCTTTCCTGTTCCCTCCTGTCTTCTAGTCCTTGTTCTGGGCTGTTGTGCCTCATTAGTCTTGTTTTGTTTTATGCCTTTGCCCCTTTTTTAATTGGATGATTTATCGTTTTGTTGTAGAGGTGTTGTATTTTATTGTAGATATTAGAGATTAGACCTTTGTGAGATTTGTCATAGCCAATTTTTTTTCCCAGTCTGTAGGTTCTCTTTTTACTCTTTTAGTGAAGTCTTTTGATGAGCATAAGTGTTTAATTTTTAGAAGATGCCAGTTATCTAGCTTATCTTCTGGAGTTTGTGTGTTGTTAGTTCTGGTTTGTATCCTGTTAATGCTGTGTATTAGGGCCTCTAGAGTTGATCCTATTTTTTCTTGTATGATTTTATAGTTTTTGGTTTTATATTTAGGTCTTTGATCCATTTTGAATTAGTTTTTGAGTATGGTGTGAGGTATGAGTCCTGTTTCATTTTTTGCAGATAGACATCCAGTTTTGCCAGGACCATTTGTTAAAAAGACTGTCTTTTCTCTGTTTGATGGACTTTGGGCCCTTGTCAAAGATCAGCTGACCATAGGTGGGTGGATTTACATCTGAGTTCTCAATTCTGTTCCATTGGTCAATGAATCTGTCATTGTACCAGTACCAGGCTCTTTTGACTACCATAACTGTATAATAGGTTCTGAAGTCAGGTAGTGCGTTTTCTGTCTGATAGACTGCCGCTTGATCCTTTTGTACCTGGGTCCCTCAGGCTGCCTCTGGCACCCTGGGCATGGATCTATACCCCTCATGTCCATCCACTGAAGGTTTCTTGTTCTGCATCTTCTCCACTCTGGAATGATATCTGGTGCCTTCTAAGACTCATTGGTTGATAGGTTGTTGTTAGGTGCTGTCAAGTTGGTTCTGATTCTCAGAGACCCTATGTACAACAGAAAGAAACACTCCCCAATCCTTTGCCATCCTCACAATCATTGCTATGTTTGAGCCCATTGTTGGGCTCAAACAGTGTCAGTCCAAATAGTCATCTAGACCATCTGAAATTAATCCCTAGAGAGACAGTATTGAAAGTGGGCCAGTCTCCTCTTTCAACCCAGTATGGATGCTCACATTACTGTAGCCTTCTGGAGCTATCTAACTTGTGATGTTGTGGCGTTGTGTCTAGCTTGCCTCCAAGAATTGTGTCTAACTTACAGAATTTTTTTTTGTAACTTTTTAATTGTGTTTTAGGTGAAAGTTTACAGAACAAATTAATACACAAATTATTTTGTGACATTGGTTGCCAACCTCATGACGTGTCAACACTCTCCCTGTCTCCACCCTGGGTTTCCTGTTTCCATTCATCCATTTTTCTCTCCTGCCTTCTCGTCTTTGCTTTTGGGCTGGTGACATGACTGAAATACAAACACGTTCCTCACATGTGTTATTGTTGGCCCTATAGACCTATCTAATCTTTGGCTGAAGGGTGAACCTCAGGAGTGATTTCAGTACTGAATTGAAAAGGTGTCCAGGGGTATACTCTTTGGATTTCTTCAGTCTCTGTCAGACCAGCAAACCGGGTCTTTCTTTTTTTTTAATGTGAATTTGAATTTTGTTTTACATTTTTTCTCCTGCTGTGTCTGAGACCCTCGATTTTGATCCCTGCCAGTGCAGTTTTTGGTAGTAACCAGGCACCATCTAGTTGTTATGGGCTCAGTCTGGTGGAGTTTGAGGTAGTTGTGGTCCATTAGTCCTTTGGACTAGTCTTTCCCTTGTGTCTTTGGTTTTCTTCACTCTCCTTTGCTCCAGCTAGGATGGGACCAGCAGATGTATACTAGATGCCCACTCGCAAGCTTTTAAGACCTCAGACACTGTTGGTGTAGAAGTAGAAAATTTCCTTTATAGACTATATTATGCCAATTGAGCTAGCTGTCCCCCGAGACATGATTCCCAGCTCTCAGCCCCGTAGCTTGGTCTCTCAGGCCTTTGGATGTGTCTGTGAAGCTTCTATGACTTTGCCCTGGTCAAGATGTGCTGACTTCTCCCAGTCTTGTGCACTGTCTTACCCTTCACCAAGGTTATCATTTATCTACTACCTAGTTAGTGTTTTTCCCTGCCCACCCCTCCCCTTCCTCATAACCACCAAAGATTGTTTCTTTCTGTGTGAAAACATTTTGGGATATTTTAAAAGCAGGAATTTCAGGCCAGTACCAAATGAGGAACCGTGGCACAGCTGGCTGGTAGGGGCTGGTATTTTAGAGGGGTTTTCTTTGCCTGTGCTTTCCTCTTACATTACTCTATGCAAATGACTCTTTACTTCCTTTGTATTAGTTCAGCCACATATACATCAGAGAATGCTGAGAGAGAAGTCTGGGATGTTACAGGTCAATCAACGTATCCAATTCAAATTTTAGTTGACCACCAGCTTCAGCTATTTAATTGGCACATGAATAAGTTGTCAGGGGACCAAATGAAATGTAATCCTATTTTTTATTTGCTTTAACAGATAAAAGAGGAGGTGTTAAAGAAAAGGCTAGAAAGAAGAATGAAGAGGAATTTGGGATGTGTTGATTTGTAGTCTTTTAGATAATTGATCCATTGATCATAAAAAGAAGTCAGCTTATTCTTTAAGCCTTTTTCTTGTGGACACATGAGTTAGGCTCGTTCTAGTGATGCAGACAGGAGAGGATTCCTTTTTCCCTGGAGCAAGGTCAGGAACAAACGGCTATAAAAGGATGTCAAAATTCTCAGAAGACCTCAAAATCTTGCAGTATGTGCTTCTTGGTCAGGTGATAAGGAAAACCAAGGACCTTTCTTAACACTACAATAGAGGAAAAAATGTTATGGATGAGCTTGTTTCAGACTCCATCAAATCCTGTATAAGACAGGAGTAGTAAAATGTGCACTTAACTGAGGGTCAGATCTCTCAGATCTAGCTTTGTATCTGCCATGAATTAGCTAGGAAACTTTTTATAAAACAGGAAACCTTTCTCAGCTTCTGCAAGGGAAACCTGGAGGCTTCCTTAAAAAAAAAGGAACCTGAATGCTCTCTGATTAGTAATGGAAAACAAATTTCCACATAGGGAGAGCTGGCTTGAATTTTATCCTTGAATCCTGGTCCCTGGAGATTATTTTAATAATTCTTGCTTGGGCCATACATGATATAGTTACAAATCAAGAACCAAATACCAAACTAGTTGCTGTCTAGTTGATTCCAACTCATGGCAGAGTAGAACTGCACTCCATAAGGTTTTAAAAGCTGTTATCTTTCAGAAGCAGATCACCAGACCTTTTTTTCCAGGCACCTCTGGGTGGGTTCAAACCACCAGTCTTTTGTTTAGTAGTCAAGTGATTAACCATTTGTGCCACCCAGATACTCCTACAACTCAAGAACACAGAGGTCATTTCTCTCAGTCTCCATTTTCATGCCTATAAAAGGATATGTCTGGACAAGGTAAACATTAAAATCAAAAGCCAAGCCCATTGCAGTCAAGTCAATTCCTTCTCTTAGAAATCCTATAGGACACAGTAAAACTGCCCCATAGAGTTTTCAAGGCTATAAATCTTTATGGAAGCAGACTGCCACATCTTTCTCTTGCAGAGCAGCTGGAGGGTTCGAACGACTGAACTTTTGGTTAACAGCTGAAGGCTTAACCGTTGTGCCCACATGGCTCCTTGATATAAACATTAGAGTCCCTATAATAGCGGACAATTTGTGGACCTGAGACTCTAAGCGGCCAACAATTTCATCATGAGACAACCCTGTAGGGATGACTGTCTCAGGTCAACCTTATTATAGGACTCTGCTGTGAGGAAAAGATAAAGCTTTGGTCTCAAGGTGGTGTATTGAATGGGGCCTTCTATTGTGTTGTGAAAAAACTCTTTTCAGTTCTGACTTCCCAATCTGGACTTCATAACATCTATTCCCGAAGGTCCATGTCTTCTCTTCAGTCTCCTCATGGCTGACTTCATCTCCTGGTTCCTCAGGGTGTAGATCAAGGGATTCAGGACAGGGCTGATGACAGTGAAGGTGATGGAGACAGCTCTGTCCATGGGGAGGGCAGTGAAGGGCCTGGCATAGATATAGATGCAGGGCACAAAATGCAGGGTCACCGCGGTGATGTGGGCTGTGCAGGTGGAGATGGCTTTCCTCCTGCCCTCCACAGTGTGAGACCTCAACATCATCAAGATGACAGTATAGGACACCAAGATAAGGACAAACCAAAGGGTAGTGACCAGACCATTGTTGGAAATCATCAGGAACTCAAGAGCAAATGTGTCTGTGCAGGCGAGTTTGAGGACCTGGGGGACATCACAGTAGAAGCCATCAACAACTTTGGGTCCACAGAAGGGGAGTGGGAGCAACAGGGAAATCTGCACAATGGAGTGGACAAAGCCTCCCACCCAGGAGGCCACGATGAGTGCAGTGCATTGCCCCCTACTCATGATGGTCACGTAGTGCAGGGGCTTGGAGATGGCCATGTAACGATCAAATGCCATCACAGAGAGAGAAAAAACGTCTGCCCCACCAAATAGGTGAAAGAAAAACATTTGTGTGATGCAACCATTGAAGGAGATAGTCTTTGTCCTTGAGAGAAGGTCTGCTAGGATCTTTGGAGCAGTGACAGAGGAGAAACAGATGTCTAAGACAGAGAGATTGCGGAGCAGGAAGTACATGGGGGTGTGAAGGTGAGACTCACATGTGACAGTAACCATGATGGCAATGTTTGCTAACACAGTTGTTACATAGACCATAGATAAAAAAAAAAAATAAGATCAAGCTCAGTTCTCGAGACTGGGTAAGTCCACAGAAAACAAATTCCGGCACCCTGGTATAATTTCCCAGGGCCATTGATGGTTTCCTTCTCCATGCACACTTTTGAAGGAAATAATAATATTACTAAGACTAAGAAATCAAGTAAAGGTTATCTGTTTTACAGAAACAACATGCAGAGATAGATTTTTTCAGTCACGTATCTTGTTCTTCATGAACTTGCGATGTTACACGGGAAAATCACTTAGTTCTGCTTGTTCCATTTCCCTCACTGATACAAGGAGATGTTTGGACTAGATCATTAGTTGTCTTACTGTGGTCATTGGGGGCCTGTGGGTTCTGCAGAGCTCACTCCTAGAGATTGCTGAGGAAGAGAATATAAGGGAGGCTTAGTGGAAGGATTTGTGGGTCCCATACACTTTGTTGAATCAGATCAGCTCTGATTTTAATCACATCCACTTTATTTCTATGGCTTAAAAGGCTTGTAAACCATTGGAATCAATCAATCCTCAGACACCTTTCAGTAATAACATCATACAAATCTATTTGAATAACATACTATAGTTTTCAAAGCTACTGAATACCTAATTGCAATAAAATTTCCTAACAGATCTCTGAGATTAGAAGGGAAGGTGTTATTATTCCTGCTTTACCGATTCTGAAACTGAACTCAATAAAGGGGAGTGAATTTTCCATGGTCATACAGTAGATTAGTGGCAGAGGGGGACTAAGACAAAATTCTCCTCATTCTAAGCTCCGTGATCTTTCCACTACACTTCACTGCCTGCCAGTTTCAGAATACATAAATTCAAGAATAATATGCATAAGGAACCCTTTAGAGAATATTTATGGCACTTTCAGTAGCTGGTTTGATCACCTTCTCAAATTTCTTTCTCCATCACGATGGAATTTTAGTCCACTGCCCTTCTGTTACCTTAAAAAAACTACAAGTCTTCTCTTTAATTTTTAAATTTTATTTCTCGAGTACTCAGGGGTTGGGAGTAAATGATGTGCTTAATGCCAGGAGTATGGATACGATGTTGATGGGCGCAATTCTGTTCATGAAAAAGATAGCAAAGATCCAGATATATTTCTATCACTCTCTCAGTCCCTGTCCCCATACCGATACCTGTATCTATTTTATCTTATCTTATTCCATCTGTCTGTCTTTGTGTCTGTCCGTCTAACTATCCATCCATCCATCATCCATCCTTCTTTCCTTCCGTCCTTCTTCCCATCCATCCATCCATCCATCCATCCATCCATCTATCTATCTATGGTGTGAAATGCAGGATTCCAGAGTGATGTAGTCCATACATCATTTCCTCCTGCCTCCTTCCTATAAAAGTTAAGCAGTGTATGTTAGCTTAGATTTTGCAATTCCTGACAGAGTAAAAATTAGTACATCGATGTTAGCATAAAATGATAACAACGGTTGTCCACTTCTCCCCATAGGTTGTAGGTACTTTTACTATAGAGTCCTGGTTGGGAGGAAGGAGGATACCCAACTAAGAGATTTTTCAGTTCAAGATATTTTGCCTATTCGAGTCAGGAAAAGGCAAACTTTTTTGCTTGCTGATCAATTCAGAAATAATAAAGTTCCTGACAGGCTTCAGTGATTTGTAGGCCACACAGCAAGCTAGTGGTGAAGTCACACTTTGACATTCAGGCAGAGTGATGCATTTTCCACTCCACAGAGTGCTCCAGTAATTTCTGAGAAGACTTACCAGGGTGGTAGTGGTGACAAAGTTAACTCACAAGGAAAAAAACACTCAACCAAAGCATCCATCTGGCCATCTGGCACTACTGTATAGACAGATGATCCTCAAATCTGTGCCCAGCTGGGAAGCATAGTGCTTGGCTTGTGTAAAAACTAGCTTTGTGAGGAGAGAGCATTCGGAAGTTATATGGCTAAAAAAAGCCCAAAACACATGTTGCCTCTAATTTTCCCTGAAGAATATGTCTATGTGTCTTGTTTTCCCAGTTCACTCAGTCTGCATGGGTACAGCCATCTTCACAGCAGGTTCTGATAGGAGCACATTTCATTCAAAAGTCTTACCCAAAAAACTTAACTCCCATGGCAAGGAACCAGGTTACTGTGTAAAAACCCACTGTGAGGATTCTACTTCTCTTAATTTGTCTCCTGCTCTCTACCCTCAGGGACCCTGGTGGTGGAGAAGTTAATTGTTCGGCTGCTAACCAAAAGGTCAGCAGTTTGAATCCACCAGCTGCTTTTGGAAACTCTATGGGACAGTTCTACTCTGTCCTATAGTGTCACTATGAGTTTGAATCGACTTGATGGCAATGTGTTTTTTGTCTCTACCCTCAGCAAAATCTTTGTAATCTCTCCTTAGATTGTTGCACTGGTTTCCCAGTTGGTGTCCCTTTTTTTTTTTGTCTAGTTTTTCTCTAATTCATCCTTTCTGTTGTTTACAGACCTATCTTTATCAGTTAGAAAAGAGACTGTTATTACTTTGTTTGAAACTTTTCAATGACTCCTTATTGCCTACAGAATAAAAACTGAATTTCTTTTGTAGCATCAAAGAATTTCCTCTGTCTTGAATATTGTATGGTGCCCTGTTTACTTTGACCCATGTTTCAGAGGCTCAGACTTTATGCAGCTTCTTGCTGGTCCTCACCTCTCTATCTGCCTTCCTGCTACTCCCTATTCCTGCCATGGCCCCCTCATTCTCAGAACCTCCCACCCCTCTGTATTGGCAAACACTGATCCTTCAACACTTAGGTCCAGGTTTTCTCCTCTGTGGAAACTTTACTGACACTCTCAGCTAGATCCCTCGTTTGTGACTCTATTATTATTTGCATATTCTTCTTTTCTGGCAGGAGCCCTGGTGGCTCAGTAGTTAAGTGTTAGACTGCTAACGAAAAGGTTGGCAATTTAAATCCACCATCTGCTCCTTGGAAACCCTATGGGGCAGTTCTACGATGGCAAAGGATTCTTCTGGCACCTGTGACAGTTTATTGCACCTAGTTTCTTATATGTCTGTGTCTTCTTAGTTCTGTATAATTTCCCTATTAAACTTCAAGTTCATCCTGTCTGCTCCGTGTTTTGTTCCTCCTAATATTGTCAAAGCTTTTCCTGGCACTTGATAGGTGCTTAATAAGTGTTTTTTGAATGAATGAATAAATCAAGCTGGCTTATCTGTGTTGACAGTGAATGTGAGTGAGTGAGAGGGACCATGATGAACATAGGCTAATAAATTCTTTTGTAATGTCTTTGACTTGGCCTCAGTGAAGTCAGATAGAGGTTTATTTTCTTAACCATCCTCTAAAAAACTGTGACCTTGAGAAAGTCATCTCCCTTCTCCCTGCCTCAGATCCTCACTCATGAAATGTGGAGGCAGCCTAGTGTGATGCAGTGGGGACAATGCCAAGAGCGTTGGAGTAGGACACACCTGGGTTAGAATTCTGTCTCTTCCTCCTCTGTTACCTGGGGAAAGTCCTTTAATTTCCTTCAGTTTTCTCTTCTATAAACTGGGATGTATAATATTTACTTGATTGGCTAGTGTAAATATGTTAATATTTGTAAACTGCACAGGACATAGAAGGCATTTAATAAACTTGGTTGCTTTCCCATTTCACTGAAAAACTGGGAAGCATACCAGTTACTTGATTGGGTAGTGGACAATGTAAATATGAAAGGTTTATAAAGTGCCCAGCTCAGAGTAGGCATTCAATAAACTTGGTCCCTTTCCCATTGCACTGAAAACAGTTCTTTTCCCATCTGTTCTGCCTCTCACAAAGGGTTATTTATTAAGACACTTGTAAAATGTAAAATGCTATTCCAAAAATTGAGAGCTTCTCTTTGAACAAGCTTGCTTATTTTTGTTTCAATGAACTTGTGTGAATTAACCAAGTGAACCAGAAGCTTAGAGGCTGCATCAGTGGGCTCAAGAATAAGGATCTGGATCAAAGGGTAAGGAGACCAGATGAGTCATGGGAATGGGTGAGTATGGTGTTGACTTTGAAACCTTAATCTATTTTTAGGAAATGTGGGGTTAAAAACATGCTTTTTTAGTATCAACCGATCTTTTGGAAAGAGGCTTCATGAATTCCACGGAAAAACTCCAAGGTAGAACAAAATCTGCCCCTTAAATGCAACTCACATGTTGTATCAAGCACAAACTGCCTTCTCCTTACCGTGCTGACCCTCTTTCTTTGGCTACCTCTTTTTTATTAAGACCTTCCCTTTTCTTACTTAATATTAAACATCTACTTCTTTATTTTCTGTCAGTAAGATTTTCAACTATTTTCACAGTGTCTTATTGCTTGGTATATATTTCATTCTCATAGTCATGCATAATTCAGAAAGTCTTACATACTGACAGTCTAATGTACTTACCTAAACCATGAATTTACACCATCTGGGACTGGGACCTGAGCCCCAGTGTGTATGATGCTAGGGAAACATTGTGTTTGCAGGTGAAGCCCTTCTGAAGATTTGTTATACCAGACTTCAGTGTCTTCTCTTCACATTGGCAAGGAGCAGACTCAAAGGGTCACTCTGTCATGGCTCTTCTGCCTGTCCCAAAGTGCTCCTGCAGTGTGCACTGGTCCCTCAGGTCCAAGACTAATTGAAGAATTAGCAAAGGGAATTTTATTGAATGTGACTGTGGAAATAGAATAGACACTTTGCTGATAGTATTGGAGTTCCAGTGGGAGTTATTAAACTGTTGCTAAGTCATTACTGTATGCAAGTTCTCTCTCTCTCTCTTTCATGCACACACACACAGGTGAAGACACCCATATTTCTCTTCTTTCCAAATTCTTCAAGACCACAGAGGACATAAATCCATTCAATCTGTGATTCTTTGAATTTTGGGGAAATTGCTCTACTGAAACATCTAATGTCATTTTACCATGCATTCTCAATGAGGGCAATATCTCCCCCAAGGGGACAAAAATTGGTTCTTGTGGTAGGGTGAAAAGAACTTAGATATTGTAAGGATTTTTTGCTCTTCAAAGGGCCACAGTACATAAATAGATGTACAGTGTACCTGTGATATTAAAATTTTATGGAGGAGCAATTTAAGAAAAATAAATCTAAAAAGGTTCCTTGAAGTGGGGGGACAATAATTTAAGAAGGTTGAGGTACATTGTCTTATGATGAAGAGTTTTGACCCAATGTCTCTGTCTTGTAGGACACAGACAGGACCATAGATGTGTGCTACCTCTCAAGATCTTCTTAGGCAAATCTGAATCCAACACAACAATTTGGCACCTTGCAAAACACTGTTTAGTGTGTTGCAATTTCCAAGGTTTCCATACCTTTTAGCTAATTTTTGAATGGTATTGGGAGCTCACAGGTGAAATTTGAGGTGAGCACAGAGAGAGAAGGGAGCTTGATTGTCTCTCTATATCTACTCTCTTGGAATTCTTTCCTTGCAAAGGGGTAGATTCCAACACAGTCCCCATGGTTATTACTAAATGATCCTGAGCCAGATGTGGTTTTGTTTTCTCCCCTGGTATATAAAATAGGCCTTGAGTACATGAAAAGGTATTTTTCAGTAGTTTTTTTGGTGAGCTACAGTGACTTGTCTTGAATTATGTGTTCACACTATGTAATTTTGCCCCACTCATTATGCACAGCAACAACATAAAATCATTGGGAGTGAAATGGAAAGAAGGGAGAAAAGGAAGAGGGGAGTTTAGGTTAACATAAAATAAATGGTCATGGTGAATTTTGTGCAGATGGGTCCCTACACTGTGCAAGTAGTTTTGAGACCAATTTCAGTAGGAACATCAGTAGAATGGACGTGAAAATTGGAAGTTCTGGTCCATGTATAGATTTGTCCATGTATGTATCTGGCTTAACACAACTTAAAATATCCCTTGTCTTTTCACTACTTGACAAAACATATTCTGGACTCAAAATATAAAATTATTAAGATATTTTAATAATAGACTGGAAATAACTGTCATCTGAGAGAGCATGTATATAAATACATCTGTATTCTGTATATGCATTTAAGAGTAGATTGATAAAGAAAGAATAAGGGACATTGCTTGAATGCTTGCTTAGTGCCAACTATTGTGCTTCACTATTATTGCCCTTACAACATTCTCATGTAAATCTTATGAATAAAACCAAAAACCAAAGCCATTGCCACCGAGTTGATTCCCACTCATAGCAACCCTATAGGACAGGGTAGAACTGCCCCATATGGTTTCCAAGGAGTGCCTGGTAGATTCAAACTGCTGACCTTTTGGTTAGCAGCCATAGCTCTTAACCACTAAGCCGCCAGGGTTTCCAGTCCTGTGAATATGTAGTGCTATTTCCATATTGTGAATGGTGAAAGTGAGGTAAAATATACTGACAGTGTAGTCAGTCACAGCTTACACTAAATTAGCATTTTAGTTATTGATTCCAATCCTATACCTCTTACTTCTTCCCAGCCCAGCAGCCTGATAGCTCATGTTCAATCTTATCTTCTCTTTTTGTTATCCTAATTCATTTAAAATTGAGTAATTGGGGCATTGGTGGTTCCGTGGTAGAATTCTCACCTTCCATGAGGGAGACCGGGTTTTGATTCCCTGTCAATGCACATTCTGCACAGTTACCACCAGTCTGTCAGTGGAGGCTGATGTGTAGCTATGATGCTGAACAAGTTTCAGTGGAGTTACCAGACTAAGACAGATTAGGAAGAAAGATCTGGCGATCTACTTCCAAAAATCACAATGGTCTGATCTGTAACCCATCATGGGAATAATGCAGGAGCAGGCAGCCCTTCTGTTCTTCATGGGTTCCCCATGACCCTGAGTTGACTCTACTGTAGCAACAACAATAACAATAGGGTTCAGTTGCCCTGAGTATATACAGGGAAATGAATGACAAGAAAAGAACCAACTGTCTCTTACCCTTTGGCTGGAAGTTAGAGAAATTTAGATTTCCAGTCTCGATCTGACTCCTTCATCCTAGTTTATCACTTTCAGAAGACTGAAGCTGCCTTTGAGGTCTCCTCATGCCTGACTTTATCTCTTGGTTCCTCAGTGCATAGATCATGGGGTTCAGCATGGGAGTTATGACCGTGTTATTGATGGATATCACTGTGTCCGTGGACAGCATAATGAAGGGCAGGCAGTAGATTTAAATGCCTGGCATGAAATGGAGAGACACCACTAGGATGTGGAAGGTGTGGGTGGAGAAAGCCTTGTTCTGTCCCTCCCGAGTGGGATGGAGCATCACCAGAATAATGGTGTAGGACCCCAGGAACTGGAGGAACCACAGCAGGGTCACTAGCCCATTGCTAGAGATCATGAGAAGCTCCAGAGCAAATGTGTCAGTGCAGGCCAGTTTTACTACCTAGGGCACATCACAGCAGAAAGCATCCTGAATGTTGAGGCCACAGAAAGGGAGTGGAAGTATGAGAATTATCTGGACAATTGAATGCGGACCACCCCCTATCTAGGAAGCCACCATCAAGGTTACCCATACCTCTCTCCTCATAATTGTCACATAGTGGAGGGGTTTGGCAATTGTAAGGTATCTGTCATACGTCATTACAGAGAGGGAAAAAATATCCACCCCACCAATAAAATGAAAGAAAAAGATCTGTGCCTTGCAGCCATTGTAGGATATGGTCTTTCTCTTTGATAAAATATCCATCAGTAGTTTGGGGACAGAGAGGGATGAAAAAACAATGTCCAGGACTGATTTGTTCCACAGGAGAAAGTACATGGAAGTGTGGAGGTGGGACTCACATGTGATGGTGACCATAAAGAGGACATTGTCCAGTATGGTTGTTATATACACAGCAAGGAAGACCACAAACAAGAAACACTCCAGCTCCTGAAAGCAAGTGAGTTCTAGGAAGACAAACTCCTTCACATTGGTTTGGTTGTCCTGGCCCATGGTGGGGGAGACCCTCTTGCAGGTGTGCCTGGGGAGAAGAGATGTTAGCATTAGGAGTATGGTGTCATGAAGTAGCAAGATTAATTATTACACACTCACTCCTCATTTATCGACCTGGTTAGATTACAAAGACCAGGTCACTATGCAAAAATCGGCATTATGTGAAAATGGAGGATGACCATTTCATTACATAACAGCCAGATTACATTATTACATAACTACCAAAGCACTGAGAATCATGGCCCAGTCAAGTCGACAAGTAACCTTAACCATCACATCTAGCGTTACTCTCTCCTCACACTTTGGTGTTTGTTACTTCCAGACATACATCACTAATAGTTGGATAGCAGATTTTTTACTATTGTTGTAAATTTGAAATGTCGGATAAGTGAGGAGTAGGTGTATATTGTTATAAGGTTTTCTAAACATCCAGATTACTATGACAACTCAGAAAAACTGGGGTAGAGCTTTCTCTTTTGTATACTGGAAATTCTTTATTCTGATGATTCTTCTTTCCTATTGGAAATACCCTGAGTTGACAGGAAGAACCATCACAGTCAATGATCCTATGTCCTTATTCTGACTAGCGAGAGATGGATGAAGTATGATTTATTTTGGCAATGATTTATCTTCTGTCCTGTAGGAGTAACTTCTTCACATACCTTACTAAAGATTTTTACCTACAACATTTCACCTTGGTATTGATCCTCATGATGTCTCTGTGGGGTCTACATGCTGGTTATGATTATCTGTATTTTATATATGGGGAAACTGAAGCTTAGAGCTATTGACTTGCCCACACCTGTGTAATTGCAGAATTAATAAGTGGTAAATCAAGAATTTGAACACAAATCAGTTTCCTAACACCAGAGGTCTTTCCACTGCACCACTCTGCCAGATGAGAGACCCACAGGGGCTTACTTTGACCATGTAGTAGTTTATTGGTATTATAATGGGTAGGTAAGGTCTAAATGAGGACCCTGAATGGCTCAAGTGGTTGGCAGTTCAAACCCACCCAGTGGCTCAGCAGAAGAAAGGCCTGTGAACTGCTTCCATAAGATTATAGCCTAGAAAAACCCTACAGAGCAGTCTACTCTATAACACACGAGGTTGCCATGACTCTGAATTGACTTGACAGCAATGGGTTTAGTTTTGTGATTTTGAAAGGCCTAAATAGTTAATTAACCAGCCTGACTACTTGATCTTGGCCTCCTCCCTTAAAGGGAGAGAAGAACCAAGCCCTCAGAAGCACTTCTCCTTGGAATTCTGGGAAATCCGGTCCTTACCCTGGGCACACAGAGATCTTGATAGTATGTAGAGGTGCAATCATTGTTCAGGGAACATGAAAGTGTCACGGGAAACTGATCATTAAACTTCATTGTACCTCAGAGATGAGTTAGCCCAACTCTCTCATTTTAGGGTGAACAGAGAAGGACATTTATTTTTTCATAGTCAAACTGTAAACTGGTGAAACAATGAGGATTTTAACCAGGATTATTGACTTGAAGTCCAATAATATTCTACTCTTGTTATAGTAAAATAGCTATTTTGAAATCAACTATCCAGCCACCAGAGGACAAACTCTTCATAATCAGAATACCTTTATATTCCAAGGACTTTAATATTCCAGACAAGTTATATAAATTCATCTGACAAAAAACAAACAAACAAACAAAAAAAAGAAAACAAACCCACCACCGTCGAGTCAATTCTGACTCATAGTTACCCTATAGGACAGAGTAGAACTGCCCCATATGATTTCCAAGGAGCAGCTGGTGGATTTGAAGTGCCGACCTTTTGGTTAGCAGCTGAATGATTAACCACTAGGCAGCCAGGGCTCCAAATTCATCTAAGGTTACCAAAATTTAGTTCAATAGTAGAAAGATGAGATTAAAGGAATGGAATTATGTCTGAAGAAAAAAGGACAAGGAAGAAAAGTGCAGCTTAGGTGAATAAAGAATAAAACATATTCCTTGAAATAGCACAATAAAGCATTCCATAAACTTATCTGGATGTTTCTTTTCTCCTTCTGCCAAGGTTGAATGTATCTTAAGGTTTAATTTGAAGGGTTGGGACATACAGTTAGGTTTAAATAAAAATCTTCTCTGTTAATCTTTCTAGATTCCTAAAGTTTGCACTGTTAGAAATAATTTCGTTGCTGTAGAAAAGCTTCACATCGTTAAGTATTCTGTTAATATGAATCCAATAGGAATCCTACTTTAATATGTAAGCAAGTAGTAACACATTTACCTACAACTGGTATTCAGGAATTTTTCACTGATATCTAACAAATAGCAGAAAATTATGTGACAGGTATATTTGGAATTATGTCATTGCTTTCCATTAAGGAAGTCTACCCCCCACATGTCTGTCAGTTTGTCAGATTGTAGTAGCTTGCCTGTTGCTGTGATGCTGGAAGATTTGCCCTTGGTATTTCAAATACCAGCAAGGTCACCCTTGGGGGACAGGTTTCAGCCGAGATTCCAGACTAAGACAGACTAGAAAGAAGGACCTCGTGGTCTACTTCTGAAAAAATAGGTTATTGAAAACCTTATGAATAGCAGTGGAACGTTGCCCGATATAGTGCCAGAAGATGAGCCCCTCAGGTTGGAAGGCACTCAAAATATGACGTGGGAAGTGCTGACTTCTCAAAGTAGAACCTGTTGCCATCGAGTCGATTCGGACTCATAGTGACCCTAAAAGTAGAGTCGACCTTGATGATGTGGATGGAGTCAAGCTTTCAGGATCCTCATTTGCTGATGTGGCATGACTCAAAATGAGAAGAAACAGCTGCAAACATCCATTAATAATTGGAAAGTGGAATGTACAAAGTATGAATCTAAGAAAATTGAAAGTCATCAAAAATGAAAAGGAATGCATACAGATCAATATCCTAAGCATTAGTGAGCTGAAATGGACTGGTATTGGCCATTTTGAATCAGACAATCATATGGTCTACTATGCTGGGAATGATAAATTGAAGAGGAATGATGTTGTATTCATCATCAAAAAGAACATTTTAAGATATATCCTGAAGAACAACGCTGTCAAAAGGGAAGAATATACTGGCATTTCTCAAACTGAAAGAACTGGAGAAAAAATTCAAGGCTTTTTGCAATATTGAAGGATTCTGTGGGCAAAAATGGATTGACACAGTAGCTGCAACAATGGGCTCAAGCATAACAATGATTATGAGGATGGCGAAGGATTGGACAGTGTTTCGTTCTGCTCTATGTAGGGTCATTATGAGTTGGAACTGACTCAACAGCACTTAACAACAACAACAAATAGGCAAAAAGAATGGAACGATGCAGGAAGCATTAGAAGAAACATGCAGGAAATTGAACCCAGGCCCCAGAAAATGCTTATTCATTCTGGAACTCTCTGTGCCTGTGTGCCAGCCATCTTGTATTTTGTAACTGATCTTGCCTGTGTAAACCAGCCTCAACAAGCTGCCTGCCAGTAGTCATGGAAGGCACTTAGCCCCGACTGTCTCCTTACTTGGCCAATCAATAAAGTTGCCTTTCTTTCTTCCCCATCTCCCTCCTCTAAAAAAAACAAGATGGAAGGAATACAGAAAGTCACCATACCAAAAATTATTGGTTGACATTCAACCATTTCAGGAGGTAGCATATGATTAAAAACTGATGGTAATGAAGGAAGAAGTCCAAGCTGCCCAGAAGGCACTGGCAAAATATTAGGCTTCAGGAATTGCTGGAATACCATATGAGATGTTTCAACAAACTGATGCAACGCTGGAGGTGCTCACTCATCTGTGCCAAGAAATTTGGAAGACAGCTACCTTGTGAACTGAAGAGATCCATATACATGCCCATTCCAAAGAAAGGTGATCCAAAGGTATGCAGAAATTATCAAACAGTATCACTAATATCACATGCCAGTAAAGTTATACTGAAAATAATGAAAAAACGGTTGCAGCAGTACATTGACAGGGAACTGCCAGAAATTCAAGCTGGATTCAGAAGAGAACGTGCAATGAGGCATATCAGTGCTGAAGTCAGATGCATCTTGGATGAAAGCAGAGAATATCAGAAGGATATTTACTTATGGTTTATAGACTATGCAAAGGCATTCGACCGTGTGGATCATAACAAATTATGGATAACATTGCGAAGAATGGAAATTCCAGAACACTTAATTGTGCTCATGTGGAACCTGTACATAGATCAAGAGGCAGTCATTTGAACAGAACAACTGGATACTATGTGGTTTAAAAGCAGGAAAATTGTGTGTCGGGGTTGTATCATTTCACCATACTCGTTCAATCCGTATGCTGAGCAAATAATTTGAGAAAGTGGACTATATGAAGAAGAATGTGGCATCAAGATTGGAGAAAGACTTATTAACAATCCAAGATATGCAGATGACATAACCTTCCTTGCTGAAAGCAAAGAGGATTTGAAGCACTTACTGATGAAGATAAAATTCAGTCTTCAGCATGGATTACACTTCAACATAAAGAAAACAAAAATCCTTACAACTGAACCAATAAGCAGTATCATGATGAATGGACAAAATATTGAAGTTGTCAAAGAGTATATCTCACTCGGATCCACAATCAACTCCCATGGAAGCAGTAGTCAAAAATTAAACAAGGTATTGCATTGGGCAAATCTGTTGCAAAAGAGCTCTCTAAAGTATTAAAAAGTAAAGATGTCACTTTGAGGACTAAGGTGCATGTGACTCAAGCCATGGTATTTTCAATCGTCTCATAATGCATGCAAAAGATGGAAAATTAACAAGGAAGACCAAAGAGGAATTGATGCCTTTGAGTTATAGTGTTGGCAAAGAATGTTGAATATACCATGGACTGCCAGAAGAATGAACAAATCTGTCTTGGAAGAAGTACAGCCAGAATGTTCCTTAGAAGCAAGGATGGTGAGACTGTCTCAAGAACTTTGGACATGTTATTAGATGGGACCGGTCCCTGGAGAAGGACATCATGCTTGGTAAAGTAAAGTGTCAGCTAAAAGGAGGAAGACCATCAACGCAAATGGATTGACACAGTGGCTGCAATAATGGGCTCAAACACAGCTATGATTGTGAAGATGGCACAGGACCAGACAGCGTTTCAATCTGTAGTACTTAGGATCACTATGGTTGGAATTGACTTGATGGCACATAACAACAACAGCAAACTTGAAAGATATTGCTAAACTATTTTGAGAGAATCCCAAGGGATATATGTAGAATGGACTGTGAGAGTGTTAGCAAGGACAAACCGTAACATTGGATTGGGTCAAATTTACTTATACACGCCAGCTTTGGTGTTTATTGTCTTTACTTGATCATGTGGGAGTGGCTGTATCAATTCGTTTACTGGATTAAACAGTAATCTGCATTCAATGAGGAGATAGCAGATCTTGCCTACTACAATTCAGAGAAAGTAATTCAAAGTCTTAGGGAGCTAAAAATGATAAGGTGGATTTGTCATGTGTGATCTGCATACTAATCCCCCTCCCAATCATGTCTACATAGAGAACTAACAGGAAAGGCATTGAGAAAGAATTCAGGGAGGGGAGAACCAGCATCTTTGAAAGCAATCTGGTGGGATGACAGTGGGACATGATGCCATTGAAAAGGCTTCCTGGTTTCATTGTGAAGTCAAACATTCGTGCTAAACATCCAGAGACAGGGTGGATAAAATTAACATTTGGGGCAGCAGGGATAAAGTGGCAATGACATTGTTATTTTTTAAAAAATGTTAACCCATGATTTAGAGTAAGATTTACCTTTTTTGTGTAGTTGTGCAAGTTTAGACAAATGCATAGTGTTATGGATTGAATTGTTTCCCCGAAAAATATGTATACCAACTTGGCTAGGCCATGATTCCAAGTATTATGTGATTGTCCATCATTTTGTCATCTGATGTGATTTTCCTGTATGTTGTAAATCCTATCTCTATGATGTTGATCAGAGGGGATTAGCGGCAGTTAATGTTAATGAGGCAGGACTCAAGTTACAAGAATAGATTGTGTCTTGAACCAATCTCTTTTGAGATGTAAAAGAAAGAAGCAAGCAGAGAAACATTGGGACCTCATAACACCAAGAAAGCAGCACTAGGAGCAGAGCATTTCCTTTGGACCAAGGGCTACTGTGCGGAGTGGCTCCTAGACCAAGGGAAGATTGATGACAAGAATCTTATTCCAGAACTGACAGAGAGAGATAGCCTTCCCTTAGAGCTGGTGCTCTGAATTTGAATGTCTAAGCCTCCTAAACAGTGAGAGAATAAATTTATCTTTGTTAAAGCCATCCACTTGTGGTATTTCTGTTACAGCAGCACTAGATAACTAAGACATAATTATGTAATCAGCACCACAATAAAGTGTAGAACAGTTTCATTATACCAAAACATTTACTTGTGCCTATTTGTAGCTAATCCTTCATTCTACATCCAGCCGCGCCATCCATTGATCTGTTTTCTGTACCTTTGAAGACTAAGATGCTTCTGACCCCAGCTGTGGTATTTTCAATTGCCTCATATGCATTCGAAAGCCAGACAGTGAATAAGGATGACCAAAAAATTGATCCCTTTGAATTACAGTGTTGGTGAAGAATATTGAGTATACCATGGACTGACAGAAGCATGAAAAAAATCTGTTTTGGAAGAAGTACAGCCAGAATGCTCCTTAGAAGTGAGGATGGTGAGACTTTGTGTCACTTACTTTGGACATGTCATCAGTAAGGACCAGTCCCTGGAGAAGGACATCATGCTTGGTAGAAAGTCAGTGTAGAGGAGGAAGACCCTCGGTGAGATGGACTGACACAGTGACTGCCAACAATTGACTCAAACATAGCAATGATTGTGAGGATGGTGCAGGACTGCGCAGTGTTTTGTTCTGTTGTAGTGACCTGTATAGGGTTGCTAAAAGTTGGAACCAACTTGATGGCACTTAACAACACTTGATGGCACTTAACAACAACAAGTGGTGAAGAAACATTACAACACACCTTACTCAGTACGCATTGCTCCTAATTCAAGAGGAGAAGATTCTCTGGAAATACAGCTTCCAAATGTGAGAAATGCTGAGCAATTGAGTAAAAATGTAAATGGTCCTTTATTAGAATCTGTATGTTAAAAGACTGTTGTTAAACCAGATGTTCTCATTATTGGACGAGAAGGAAGACATTTTTATAGGAAATGGATTTTTAAATATACTACTCGTATTCAAGAGTACCGTAATCTTTTAGTAATCTCATCATCAATTAGTTGCTTCTTAAGAGTAAGTGTGTGTGTGTGTCTATGTATCTTGGGAGATTCTTAAAGTAAAAATTATATATGTTTTTATTTTATATATGTTTGTGTCTTGAAATTATATATGTTATACATTTTTTATGTTAACTATATGTAAACACTCATTATATATACATAAAAACACACATATAATATGTATATTTTTCTTTAAATTTTTTTCTTGGAACCAAATAATCTCTTGTCAGGCCTCAGTTCATTATTTGCCCCTAGAAAGTAAAGACAAAATGTTAGAATAAACTCAGAAAATGGTCCAAGGAAAGGAAATTTGATTTTTATGAAAAGAATGGCTTATATTTGAATTTTTAAAGACATAGATTTACAAGGAAGAAAAAAATCTTCTTGCATGGCTAGATAAAAGAATACAGTGACTATGGCAGAATAAGATTCTGTACTCTTTGGTCAATTCAAAGGCCAATGTGAATTGAGCTTGAAGTTTTTTAGGTACAAAATTCAAGGATAAAGTCAGAAGTATAGTGAAGTGTGTTACCTCTGGGCAAGATATAACAACCATTTGAAAGTTGTAAATGAAGACTTTCCAAAGATTTTCATTTTAGTAGAGCTCTTTCATGCCTTGCCTAGGCCACCACCATGCTGGGATATTCTGTCCTTCTGTACCTGGGTCTCTCAGGTTACCTCTGGCACCGTGGATCTATAACCCTCGCATCCATTCACTGAAGGTTTCCTGTTCTACATCTTCTCTGCTCTGGGATGACATCTGGTGCCTTCTAAGCGTCATCTGTTGTCAGGTGCTGTCGAGTAGGTTCTGACTCCTAGTGATGCTATGTACAACAGGATGAAACACTGCCCGGTCATGTGCCATTCTCACAATCATTGCTATGTTTGAGTCCATTGTTGCAGCCACTATGTCAATCCAAAGAGTCATCTAGGCCATCTGAAATTAATCCCTAGAGAGACAGTATTGAGAGTGGACAACTCTCTTCTTTCAACCCAGTATGGATGCTCACATTGCTGTAACCTTCTGGAGTTATACCTAACTTGTGATGTTGTGGTGTTGGGTCTAGCTTGCCTCCACGAACTAAGTGTCTAACTTATGGAATTTATTTTTCTGGATTTTTTAAACTGTGTTTTATGTGAAAGTTTACAGAGCAAATTAGTTTTAAATGTTAAACAGTTAACACATGAATTGTTTTGACATTGGTTGCCAACACCACAATGTGTCAACGTTCTCTCCTTCTCCACTCTGGATTCCCTGTTTCCATTCATCTAGTTTTTCTGTCCCTTCCTGCCTTCTTGTCTTGCTTTTGGGTTGTTGCGCCCATTAGTGTTGTATACATGATTGAATTACGAAGCACCTTCCGCATGTATGTTATTGTCGGCCCTATAAGCTTGTCTAATCTTTAGCTGAAGGGAGAACCTCAGGAGTGACTTTACTACTGAGTTAAAAGGGTGTCCGGTGACCATACTCTTGGGGTTTCTCCAGCCTCAGTCAGACCAGCAAGCCTGGTCTTTTTTTTTTTTTTTGGTGAATTTGAATTTTCTTCTACACTTTTTTCCCACTCTGTCTGCGGCCCTCTATTGTGATCCCTCCCAGAGTAGTTGGTCGTGGTAACCGGGCAACATCTAGTTGTTCTGGGCTCAGTCTGGTGGAAGTTGTGGTAGGTATGGGCCACTAGTCCTTTTGACTAGTCTTTCCCTTGTGTCTTTGTTTTCTTCATTCTTTTTGCTCCAGCCAGCATGGGACTAGTAGATGTCTTAGATGGCCACTCTCTCTCTGGCTTTTAAGACTCCAGACACTACTCACCGCTGTCAGATGTAAAACATTTCCTTTATAGACTACATTATGCCAACTGACCTGGATGTCCCTAGAGACCATGAACTCCAGCCCTCAGCCAGTAGCTTGGTCCCTCAGGCCTTTGTATGTGTCTGTGAAGCTTCTATGACTTTGCCCTGGTCAAGTTGTGCTGACTTCCCGTAGTATTGTTTACTGTCTTACTGTTCATGAATGTTATCATTTATCTACTATCTAGTTAGTGCTTTTTCTTCTCCACCCCCCACCCCATAACCGTCAAAGATTGTTTTTTTCTGTGTGAAAACATTTTGGGATATTTTAAGAGTAAGAATTTCAGGCCAGTACCAAGTGAGGAACAGTAACACAGCTCACTGGTAGGGGCTGTATTTTAGTGCAGGTTTTCTTTGCCTGTGCTTTCCTTCCAAATCACTCTGTGCAAATTATTCTTTACTTCCCTTACATTGGTCCACCCACACATACATCAGAGAATGCTTAGAGAGAAGCCTGTGATGTTACAGGTCAATCAAAATATCCAATTCAAACTTTAGTTGACTACCAATTTCAACTATTTGCTTGGCAGATAAACAAGTTGTCAGGGAACCAAATGAAATGTAATCTTATTTTTTAATTTACTTTAACAGATAAAAGAGGAGGTATTAAAGAACATGTTAGAAAGAAGAACGAAGAGGAATTTGGGATGGTTTGATTTGTAATATTTTAGATAATCTGTCCATTAATTCTAAACAGTCAGCTTTTTCTTTAAGCCTTTTCTTGTTGTGGACATGCGAATTAGGTGGGTTCTAGTGATGCAGACAGGAGAGGATTCCTTTTTCCCTGGAGAGATGTCAGGAGTGAATGGCTGTAAAATGATACCAAAATTTCTAGAAGGACCCAAAGCCTTGCAGTATGTACTCCTTGGTCAGGTGATAAGGACAACCAAGGACCTTTCTTAGCACTATAATAGAGGAAAAATTCTCATGGATGAGCTTGTTTAAGACTCCATCAAATCCTGTATGGGGCAGCAGTAGTAAAACGTGCACTTAACTGAGGGTCAGATCTCTCAGACCTAGCTTTGTCTCTTCCATTAATTAGCAAGGAAACGTTTGATAAAACAGGAAAACTTTCTCAGCTTCTGCAAGGGAAAACTGGAGGCTTCCTTAAAAAAAAAAAAGGAACCTGAATTATCCCAGATTAACAATGGAAAACAAATTTCCAGATAGGGAGAACTGGCTGGAGTTTTAGCCTTGACTCCTGGTTGTAGGAGATTATTTTCCTAATTCTTGCTTGGGCCACACATGGTATAGCTACAACTCAAGAACCAAACACCAAACCGGTTGCTGTCTAGTTGATTCCAATTCATGGCAACCCCATGTGTTGCAGAGTAGAACTGCACTCCATAGGGTTTTAAAGGCTGCTATCTTTTGGAAGTGATTGCCTGGACTTTCTTCTGAGGCACTTCTGGGTAGGTTAATCCGCCAAACTTTTGGTTAGTAGTAAAGCAATTAACTATTTGTACCACACAGAGATTCCTACCACGCAAAAACAGAGAAGTCGTTTATCCCAGTCTCCGTTTCCATGCCTGTAAAAGGAGATGTTTAGGCAATATAAACATTTAAAACCAGAGACCAAATCCACTACCTTTGAGTTGATTCCAACTCATAGCAACCCTATAGGACAGAGTAGAAATGCCTCATAGTGTGTCCAAGACTGTAAATCTTTACAGAAGCAGACTGCCACAACTTTTTCCCACAGAGCAGCTGGTGGGTTCGAACTGCTGACCTTTCGGTTAGCAGCTGAGCACTTAACCACTGCATCACCAAGGTTCCTGATATAAATATTAGAGTACCTACAATAGCTGATAATTTATGGACCTGAGACTCTAAGTTGCTAACAATGTCACCATGGGACAACGTTGTAGGGATGATTGTCTCAGGCCAACCTTATTACGGGACTTTGCAGTGGAGAAAAGATAAAGCTTTGGTCTCAAGGTGTTGTATTGAATATTGTGTCGTGAAAAAACTCTTCTCATTTCTGACTTCCCAATCTGGAATTCATAGCATCTATTTCTTTTGTGGAAGGTCCATGTCTTCTCTTCAGTCTTCTCATGGCTGACTTCATCTCCTGGTTCCTCAGGGTGTAGATCATGGGATTCAGGACAGGGCTGATGACAGTGAAGGTGATGGAGATAGCTCCGTCCATTGGGAGAGCAGTGAAGGGCCTGGCATAGACATAGATGCAGGGCACAAAATGCAGGGTCACTACAGTGATATGGGCTGTACAGGTGGATAATGCTTTCCTTCTGCCTTCCCCAGTGTGAGATCTCAACACCATCAAGATGACAGTATAAGACACCAGGATAAGGAAAAACCACAGGATAGCGACCAGACCATTGTTGGAAATCATCAGGAGCTCAAGAGCAAAGGTGTCTGTGCAGGCGAGTTTGAGGACCTGGGGGACATCACAGTAGAAGCCATCAATAACATTGGGTCCACAGAAGGGCAGTGGAAGCAACAGGGAAATCTGCACGATGGAGTGGACAAAGCCTCCCACCCAGGAGACCACAATAAGTGCAGTGCATCGTCCCCTACTCATGATGGTCATGTAGTGCAGGGGCTTGGAAATGGCCGTGTAACGATCAAACGCCATCAGAGACAGAGAAAAAACGTCTGCCCCGCCAAATAGGTGAAAGAAAAACATTTGTGTGATGCAACCATTGAAAGAGATGGTCTTTGTCCTTGAGAGAAGATCTACTAGGATCTTTGGAGCAGTGATGGAGGAGAAGCATATGTCTAAGACAGAGAGATTGCAGAGCAGGAAGTACATGGGGGTGTGAAGGTGAGACTCACAGGTAACAGTGACCATGATGGCACAGTTTGCTAACACAGTTGTGACATAGACCATAGATAAAAAGAAAAAGAAGAGCAAGCTCAGCTCTCGAGACTGGCTAAGTCCACAGAAAATAAATTCAGGCACCCTGGTATAATTTCCCAGGGCCATTGGATGGTTTCCTTCTCCATGCACACCTTTGAAAGAAAATAATAACATTACTAAGACAATGAAATCAAGTAAAGGTTTATTTGTTTTATAGAAATTGTACGTGGAGAAATATGTTTTTTTGGTCACATATGTTGTTCTTCATGAGCTTGCTGTATTACACGGGAAAGTCACTTAGTTCTGCTTGCCCCAGTTCCCTCACTGATACAAGGAGAGGTTTGGACTAGATCATTTGTTTCCCTACTATGGTCAGTGAGGGCCTGTGAGTTCTGTAGAGCTCACTCCTAGAGATTGCTGAGGAAGAGAATGTAAGGGAGGCTTAGTGGAAGGATTTGTGGGTTCCATATACTTTGGTGAATCACAGCAGCTCAGATTTTGTTCACATCCACTTTCTTTCTATGGCTTAAAAGGCTCAATAACCGTTGGAATAAATCAACCCTCAGATACCTTTCAGTAACAACATGAAAGGAATCTATTTGAATAGCATATTATAGTTGTCGAAGCTACTAAACACCTAAATGCAATAACATTTCCTGACAGATATCTGAGATTAGAAGGGAAGGTGTCATTATCAATTCTTTTTTTTTTAATTGTGTTTTAGTGAAAATTTACAGCTCAAGTTAGTTTCTCATGCAAAAATTTATAGTCATATTGTTATGTGACCCTAGTTACTATCCCTATAATGCAACAGCACACTCCTCCTTTCCACCCCGGATTTCCAGTGTCCCTTCAATCAGCTCTTATCCCTTTCTGCCTTCTCATCTTGCCTCCAGACAGGAGCTGCCCATTTAGTCTCGTGTATCTAATCGAACTAAGAAGCACACTCTTCACGAGTATCATTTTATGTGTTATAGTCCAGTCTAATCTTTGTCTGAAGAGTTGCATTTGGGAATGGTTTTAGTTCTGGGTTAACAGACAGTTCGGGGACTTTTTACCAGTTCTGATACTGAACTCAAAAAGGGTAAGTCAATTTCCCAACGTCATACAGTAAATTAGTGGCAGAAGGGGGTTAAGACAAAATTCACTCTCTTAGCTCCAGGATGTTTCCACTATACTACAATGTCTTCCAGTTTCAGTTATACATAAATTCAAGAATAATATGTATAAGAAAATCCTTACAGAATTTTCATGGCACTTTCAGTGATTGGTTTCATTATCTCTTACAATTTCTTTCCCCATGACAATGGAATTTTAGGCCACCGCCCTTCTATTAGCTTTCAGAAACCATAATTCTTCTCTTTATTTTTTTATTTTATTTCCTGATTACTTGGATGTTAGGAGTAAATCATGTACTTATTGCAAAGAAGACGCTGAGGATGGTAATGAGAACAACCCTGTTGGTGAAAAAGACAGCAAAGTTACAGATATATCTTTGTCTCTGACTCCATCTTTGGCCTTGTCTCCATCTCTGTCCCCATTCCCTTACCCATCCCCATCCCCATCCCATGTCCATACCCATACCATACCCATACCCACACCCATACCTATACCCATATCTGTCTATCGACCTATCATCTGTCTATCTGCGTATCTTTCCATCTGTCCATCCTTCCTTCCTTCCGTCCACCCATCTATCCATCCATCCATTCATCCTTCCTTCCTTTCTTCTATCCACCCATCCATCCATTATCTGTCTGTCCATCCATCTGTCCATCTGTCTGTCTATCTATCTTTCTATCTATGGCTTGAAATGCAGGGTGCCATAATGATGTCATCAGTACATCATTTCCTCCTGCCTCCTTGCTGTAAAAGTTAAGCAGTTTCTGTTGAGCTTAGATTTTGCATTTCCTAACAGAGTAAAAATCAGTACACTGATGTCAGCACAAAATGGAAACAATGATTGCCCCACCTTACCCCATAGGTTATAGATACTCATACTGTACAGTCCTGGTTGGGGAGGAAGGAGAAGATCCAACTAAGAGACTTTTCAATTCATCATATTTTGCCTGTTCGAGTCAGGCATAAGCAGCCCTTTTTGCTTGCCAATCAATTCAGGAATAATAAAGTTCCCGAGAGGGTTAAGTGATTTGTAGGCCACACAGCAAGCTAGTGGTGAAGGCATACTTTGACGTTCATGCGAGGTGTTTCCCACTCTGAATAGCACTTCAGTAATTTTTGAGAAGACTTACCATGGTGGTAGTGGTGACAAAGTTAACTCACAGAGAAAAAAACCACACTCAACCAAAGCATCTGTCTAGCCATCTGGCTCCACTGCATAGGTAGATGATCCCCAAATTAGTACCCAACTGGGAAGCGTAGTGCTTGGTTTGTGTAAAAACAAGCTTTGGGAGGGGAGAGCCTTTGGAAATTATACAGCTAAAAAACCCAAAAAGACAAGTAGCCTCTCATTTTCCCTGGAGGATGCATCTACGTGTCCTGTTTCCCCAGTACATTCAGTCTGTGTGGGCACAGCCACCTCCACAGCACGTACTGATAGGAACACATTTCATTCAAAAGACACAAAAGACTTACCTCCCATGACAAGTAACCAGGTGATTGTGTAAAAAACTCTCATGAGGACCCTACTTTCTTCTCTTCTCTCAATTTGTCCCCTCCTCTCTACCCTCAACTAATCTCTCCTTGGAGTTTTGCACTGGTTTCTTAATTGGTTTCTCTTTTTTCGGTCTAGTTTTTCTCTAATTCATCCTCTTTGCTATTTACAGAAATATCTTTATCAGTCATAAGAGAGACTATGTTATTCCTTTGTTTGAATTTTCAATGTCTCCCTACTGCCGACAGAAGAAAGATTAAACTTCTTTTGTAGCATCCAAGAATTTCCTCTCTTGAACATTATATGGTGTCCTGTTTCTTTTGACTTCTGTTTCAGAGGCTCAAACTTTATGCAGTTTCTTGCTGGTCCTTACCTCTGTATCGGCCTTCCTGCTGCTCCCTCTGCCTGCCATGGCACCTCATTCTCAGAATCTCCCACCTCTCTGCATTGACAAACACTGATCCTTCAACACTTAGGTCCAGGTTTCCTCCTCTTTGGAAACTTTCCTGATGCCCTCAGCTAGATCCCTCCTTTGTGACTCCGTCATTATTTGCACGGACTTCTATTCTGATTCTTATGACAGTTTATCACATCTATTTTCTATATGTCTGTGTCTTCTTAGTTCAGTATAATTTCCCTATAAAACTTCAAGTTCAACCTGTGTGCTCAGTGTTTTGCTCATCCTAATATTGTCAAAGCCTTTTGTGGCACTTTATAGGTGCTTAATAAGTGTTTTTTGAATTAATGAATCAACCTAGCTGGCTTATCTATGTTGGTAGTGAATGTGGGTGATTGAGAGGGACCATGACAAACATAAGCTAAGAAACTCTTTTGCCGATGTCTTTGACTTGGCCTCAGTGATGCCAGATAGAGCCTTGTTTTCTTATCCAGTCTATTAAATGACACTGTGACCTTGAGAAAGTCATTTCCCTTCTCTCTGCCTCAAATCCTTAGTGTGAAATGTGAAGAGGCAGCCTAGTGTGATGCTTGGGGATAATGCCAAAAGCTTTGAAGTGAGGCACACCTAGGTTGGAATCCTGCCTCTTCCTGCTCTGTTACCTGGGGAAATTCCTTTAATTTCCTTCAGTTTCCTCTTCTTTAAACAGGGAAACATAATGTTTACTTGATTGGGTAGTGTAAAAAGTAAATATGATAATGTTTGTAAAGCGCCTAGCCCATAGTAAGCATTCAACAAACTTGGTTCCCTTCCCATTGCACTAAAAACAGTTCCTTTTTCATCTGGCCTTCTTATCGCAAAGGGTTATTAATGAAGAACTTGTAAAATGTAACATGCTATTCAAAAAAAAAAGAAGAGCTTCTCTTTGAACAAGCTTGCTGACTTTTGCTTTAGTGAACTTGTGTGAATTGACCAAGTGAACCAGAGGCTTGGAAGCTGGGTCAGTGGGTTCAAGAATAAGGCTAGATCTGGCTCAAAGGGTAAGGAGATCTGGTGAGTCATGGGCAATGGGTGAGTATGGTGCTAATTTTGAAACCTCAATCTTTCCTTAAGAAATGTGGGATTAAAAACATGCTTTTTGAGTATCCTCTGGTTTTGTGGAAAGAGGCTCCACGAATTCCATGGAAAAACCCTAAGGTGGAACAAAACCTGTCCCTTACATGCAACTCAAGTGTTCTGTCAAGCACAAATTGCCTTCTCTTTACCATGCTGACCCTGTTTCTTTGGCTGCCTCTTTTTTTTTTTTTTTAATTGTACTTCAGATGAGGGCTTACAGAACAGATAGTTTCTCATGAAACAGTAGTACACATGTTGTTTTACGACATTGGTTAACAACCCCACAACATATCAACCCTCTAACTTCTCAACCTTTTTTTTTTGGTGATAATACACATAGCCAAAGATACACCATTTCAAAAATTTCTACGTGCACAGTTCAGTGACATTGACTACGCTCTTCCAATTGTGCTGTTATTCTCACTTAAGATGAAGGCTTACAGAACAAGATAGTTTCTCATTTAACAGTTACTACAAATGTTGCCCTATGACAACGGTTAACAATCTCACAACACATCAACAATATCCTTACTCAACCTTGGGTTCCCTATCACCTGCTTCCTTGTCCCCTTCTGCCCTCTGGCCCCTGTCACTGGACTCCTGTACCTCGTTAGTCTCATTTGGTTTTACAGGGCTGTCCACTCCCAGGGTGAACAGTGAACCTCAGAGGTAACTTCACCACTGAGCTAAAAGGGTGTCTGGGGGCCATACTCTCGAGGTTTCTCCAGTCTCCTTTAGGCCAGTAAACCTGGTCTTTTTTTTGTGAGTTAGAATTATGCTCTACATCCTTCTCCAGCTCTGTCCAGAACCCTCTGTTGTGATCCTGGTCAGAGCAGTCAGTGGTGGTAGCCGGGCACCATCTAACTGTACTGGACTCAGTCTGGTGGAGGCCTTGGTAGCTGTGGACAATTAGTCCTTCGGACTAATCTTTTCCTTGTATCCTGTTCTCTTCATTCTCCCTTGCTCCTGAAGGGATGAGACCAGTGGAGTATCTTAGATGGCCGCTCACAGGCTTTTAAGACCCCAGACACCACACTCACCAAGGTAGAATGTAGAGCATTGTCTTTATAAGCTGTGTAATGCCAATTGAGCTAGATGTTCCCCAAGACCACGGTCCCCACAGCCCTCTGCCCAGCAATTTAGTCCCTCAGGGAGTTTGGATGTGTCTATGGGGCTAGACTGCCTCTTTTTATTAAGACCTTTCCAATTCCTAATATTTAACATCCACTTCTTTATTTTCTGTCAGTAAGGTTTTCATCTATTTTTTCAGTATCCTATCACTTGGCACATTTTTCATGCTCATTATTATTTCATTCATGCATAATTCACAACTTCTTACATACTGACAGTCCAATGTACTTACTTATCTGGGACTGGAACCTAAGCCTCAGTGTGTGATGCTGGGGCAATATTGAGTTTGCAGGTGAAGTCCTTCTGAAGTTTTGTTATTCCAAACTTCAATGCCTTCTTGTCAACCTTCACATTGGAAAAGTCCAGGCTCAAAGTGTCACACCATCATGGCTCTTCTGTCTGTCCCACAGCGTTCCTGTTATGTGCGCTAGTCCCAGGTCCAAGCCTATTTTAAGAATTAGCAAAGGGAATTTTATTGGTTGTAACTGAATGCACATTTTGGTGGTAGTGTTAGAGTTCCAGTGGGAGTTATTAAACAGTTGCTAAGTCGTTACTCTATGCAAGTTCTCTCTCTCTCATGCACAGAGGAAGACACACACATTTCTCTTCTTTCCAAATTCTTCAAGACCACAGAGGATACAAGTCCATTTATTCTGTGGTTCTTTGAGTTTTGGGACACTTTCTATATTGAAACATCTAATGTAATTTTATCATGCATTCTCAGTGAGGGCAATATTTCCCCCCAGGAGACAAAAATTGGTTCTTGGGGTGGGGTGAAAAAAAAATTAGATATTATAATGGTATGTTGTTCTTCAAAGGGCCACAGTACATAAATAGATGTACAGTATACCTGTGGTATTAAAATTTTATGGAGGAATGACTAGAAAAAAAAAAAAAACTTAAAAAGACTCCTAGAGGTCGGAGACAATAGTTCAAGACGTTTGAAGAACACTGTCCTATGATGTTCTATGATGAAGAGTCTTGACCCAATGTCTCTCTTGTAGGACACAGAGAAGATTGTAAAGGAGTGATACCTCTTGAGACCTTCTTAGCCAAATATGAATCTAACACAACAAACAGCACCTTGCAAAACACTGTTCAGTGTGTTGCAATTTCCTGGGCTTCTTTACTCCTGTTGGCTAATTTTTATTACTATTTCTATTTTATTGTGTTTCAGGTGAAAGTTTTCAGGCAAATTAGTTTCTAACTAAAAATTTATATACAAATTATTTTGTGACATTGATTGCAATCCCTGCAACGTGACAGCATTGTACCCCTTTCCACCCGTGTTCCCTGTGTCTGTTCTTCCAGTTTTCCTGTCCCTTCCTGCCTTCTCGCCTTGCTGTTGGGCAGGAATTGCCTGTTTGGTCTCGTACATTTGATTGAACTAAGAAACAATTTCCTCATGTGTGTTATTTTTTGTTTTATAGGCTTGTCTAATCTTTGTCTAAAAAGTGGGCTTCGGGAATGACCTCAGTTTTAAATTAGCAGGGTGTCTGGGGGCTGTAGTCTCGAAGGTTCCTCCAGTCTCTTTCAGACCAATAGGTCTGTTTTTTTTTGTGAGTTTGAATTTTGTTCCACATTTTTCTCCATTCTGTCCAGGATTCTTTATTATGATCCCTGTCAGAGCAGTCGGTGGTGGTAACCAGGCACCGTCTAGTTGTTCTGGTCTCAGGCTGGTGGAGGTGTTGGCTAATTTTTGAATCGTATTGGGGGCTGATTGGTGGAATTTGAGATGAACATAGAGAGAGAAGGGAGCTTGATTGTCTCTCTATGTCTACTCTCTTGGAATCCTTTTCTTGGGAGAGAGGTAGATTCCAACACAGTACCCAAGGCTATTACTAAATGATCCTGAGTCAGATGTGGTTTTTTTTTTCCTTCCTGGTACATAAAATAGGCCTTGAGTGTTTGAAACGGCATCTCTTTGGTAGTTTTTTTTTGTGAGCTGCAGTGGCTTGTCTTGAATTGCCTGTTTACACTATACAATTATGCCCCAGCTATAACACACAACCACAACAACATAAAAGCACTGGGAGTGAGCTGAAAAGAAGGCGAAAAGAGAAGAAGGAAGTCCAGGTTTACATAAAAGAAATGGTCAAGGTGAATTTTGTGCAGATGTTTCCCTAAACTGTTCAAGTAGCTTTGAGACTAATTTTAGTAGGAAAATCGGTAGAATGGATTGGAAAATTGGAAATTCTGGTCCATGAGTAGATTTGTCCATGTATATATCCAGTTTAACACATCTTAAAATATTCCTTGTCTTTTCACTACCACTACTTGGTAAAATATATTCAAAATTCTGGATTCAAAATATAAAATTAATAAGAGATTTTACTAATAGACTGGAAATAACAGTCATATGTGGGAGTATGAGTATAAATAAATACATCTGTATGTCACTTTGAGAACAAAAGTGTGCCTAACCCAAGCCATGATATTTTCTTTTTTTAATTAAAAAAATTGTTTTTCATTGTACTTTAGATGAAGGTTTATAGAACAATAGTTCTTATTAAACAGTTAGTACAAATATTGTTTTATGACATTGGTTAACAACCCCACGTCATGTCAACACTCTCCCTTCTCGACCTTGAGTTCCTTATTACCAAATTTCTTGTCCCCTCCTGCTTTCTAGTCCTTGTCCTGGGCTGTTGTGCCCCATTTGTCTCGTTTTGTTTTATGGGGCTGTCTAATTTTTTGGCTGAACGGTGAACCTCGAGAGTGACTTCATTACTGAGCTAAAAGGGTGTCTGGGGTCCATACTCTTGGGGTTTCTCCAGTCTCTGTCAGACCAGTAAGTCTGGTCTTTTTTTGTGAGTTAGAATTTTGTTCTACATTTTTCTCTAGCTCTAGCCTCTTTTTTTTTTTTTTTTTATTGTACTTCAGGTGAAGGCTTACAGAACAGTTTCTCATGAAACAGTAGTACACATGTTGTTTTATGACATTGGTTAACAACCCCACAACATATCAACTCTCTAACTTCTCAACCTTTTTTTTTGGTGAAAATACACATAGCCAGAGATACACCATTTCAAAAAGACTTGAGCTCCTATAAGTTATTCTTACCCTGCATTCATTCTTAGTCCACGATCATTGCTTCCACACATAGTAACTGGAATGAACAGCTGTGAGCAGTCCTGCAATACTCTGGGGCTACTGTTCTTGTTTCTTAGCTGTTAGTACTGCTTTTGCTATAGTGAAGAATACATAGCAGTGGTAATATTCACGAGAGACAAAATTTTTTGGTTTTATTTATTTGGGAAGTAGGCTGGATTTAGGCAATTTTCTCATGTTTGTTTGGAGGTATGCTGTTGTTATTATCCTACTCTCAAAGAACCAACAACTAATTTTACAGTGTGATCCCTGTCAGAGCAGTCGGTGGTGGTAGCTGGGCATCATCTAGTTGTACTGGACTCAGTGTGGTGGAGGCTGTGGTAGTTGTGGTCCATTAGTCCTTTGGACTAATCTTTCCCTTGTTTCTTTTCTTCATTCTCGATTGGTCCTGAAAGGGTGAGACCAGTGGAGTATCTTAGATGGCTGCTCACAGGCTTTTAAGACCCCAGACACTACTCACCAAGGTAGAATGTAGAACATTTTCTTTATAAACTATGTTATGCCAGTTGAGCTGGATAGTCCCTGAGATCATGGTCCCCACAGCCCTGAGCCCAGCAATTCGGTCCCTTAGGGAGTTTGGATGCGTCTATGGAGCTTCCATGACCTTGCCTTGTACAAGTTGTGCTGCAAGCCATGATATTTTCAATCACCTCATATGCATGCAAAAGCTGGACAATGAATAAGAAAGACTGAAGAAGAATTGATGCCTCTGGATTACAGTGTTAGTGAAGAATAATGAATATACAATTGACTGCCAGAAGAACAAAGAAGTCTGTCTTTGAAGAAATACGGCCAGAGTGCCCCTTGGAAGCCAGGTCGGCAAGACTTCCTCTTATGTACTTTGGACATGTTATCAGTAGGGATCAGTCCCTGGAAAAGGACATCTACTCGGTAAAGTAGAGGTTAGTGAAAAAGAAGAAGACCCTCAGTAAGATGTATTGACACACTGGCTGCAACAATGGGTTCAAACATAGCAACGATAGTGAGTATGGCACAGGACCAGGCAATGTTTTGTTCTCTTGTACATTGGGTTGCTATGAGTTGGAACCAACCTGACAGCCCCTAACAACAACAACAACATGTTCTGTATATATATATTTAGGGGCATGGATAAAGAATAGGGGACATTGATACAATGCTTGCTTAGTGTCAACTGTTGTCATTGACAACTATTGTACTTACAACATTCTCACATAAATCTTGTGAGTAGGCAATGCTACTTCCATATTGCAGGTGGTGAAAGTGAGATAAAACATGTTGACATGAAAGTCACAAATTATATCAAATAGCATTTAGGTTATTGATTTCAATCTTATACCTCATACTTCTTTCCAGTCCAGCAGCTTGATAGCTAGTGTTCAATTTATTCCCCTTCTTTAGTTCTTATATTTCTTTTAATTCTTTCATGGTCTGTGGTATATACTGTTCATCACCTACTTTTTATGCCTCTGGAGTTCTTTGGTAAGGCAATATCCCTGTTTTAGTGAGTGTTATAGATTGAATTGTGTGCCCCTAAAATGTGTGTCACCTTGGCTCGGTCATGATTTCCAGTATTGTGTGGTTGTCCTCCAGTTTGTGATCTGATGTAATTACCTATGTGTTGTAAATCCTAACCTCTATGATGTTGATGAGGCAGTTATGTTAATGAGGCAGGACACAATCTACAAGGTTAAGTCGTATCTTGAGTCAATCTCTTTTGAGATATAAAAGAGAGAAATGAGCAGAAGAGGAGAGGGACTTCATTACCACTATGCAAGAAGAACCAGGAGCAGAGCGCATCCTTTGGACTTGGGGTCCCTGCAATGAGAAGCTTCTAGACCCAGGGGAAGATTGATAACAAGGACCTTTCCCCCAGAGCCAACACAGAGAGAAAGCCTTTCCCTGGAGCTGGCACCCGAATTCAGATTTCTATCCTCCTAACTATGAGAGAATATGCTTCTGTTTTTTAAAGCCATCCACCTGTGATATTTCTGTTATAGCAGCACTAGATAATGAAGACGATGAGTTTAGCCTCAAAGTGGGTGCCTTCTGAAAAGTGTGAAACTCAAGAAACTGGAGTTGGAGCCTCATTACTGTGTAGATTGAACATCGTGTTAGGTGATGCATCCTGGATGTGTGAATTTTCTAAACTGCTTACTGTTTCATTTTATTTTTGTGAGCTAAGCCTCCTCACTGTATTTCCCTGTTACTGTGCTCTGGTTTGAATGTACTTATCTTGAGAATAAGCTATTCTTAGTTTTCATTCATTCATAGCTGCCATTTTTACCCAGATGTCATTCATTGCTTCCAGGTGTTACTGGATCCCTGCTCACCTTTGTGCTGCTGCTCTGCAATCTTCTAGGAGAGGTTTTCTTGTTTCTGAATGGTAAGTAATGTCTTTGCAATAAGGAATAATGCATTGTAGTGATTCTTTCCAAGAAACTTGAGCTCCTATAAGTTATTCTTACCCTGCATTCATTCTTAGTCCACGATCATTGCTTCCATACATAGTAACTGGAATGAACAGCTGTGAGCAGTCCTGCAACACTCCAGGGCTACTGTTCTTGTTTCTTAGCTGTTAGTACTGCTTTTGCTATAGTGAAGAATACATAGTAGTGGTAATATTCATGAGATACAAAATTTTTTGGTTTTATTTATTTGGGAAGTAGGCTTGATTTAGGCAATTTTCTCATGTTTGTTTGGAGGTATGCTGTTGTTATTATCCTACTCTCAAAGAACCAACAACTAATTTTACAGTGTGAAACATTATCCACAAAGGAAAATATGACCAACTGTCCTTCAGGTTTGCTCTCAGTAGATAGGTTTCTGGGTGTCTGACAAAGAAAAGAAGGGGGAGATTCTCATTTCTGCTAAGGAGTAAGTGGGGTGCCAGATGATGTATGCCTCCAAAAGGATGGAAAGCATTATCCCCTCAATGCATCTAGAAAGTGATGTAGAGAATGCAGCACTAAGAAACAGACTAGAACAAAATTTTTGTGCAGGCATTGCCAGGTGTCTTCTTATATTAAACCATGTTTTGAGAAGTTTCATGAAAAATAATAAAAAGGCTAAGAAGGAGACTAGAATAAAATTCATGTGCAGGCATTGCCAGTCACCTTCAAGTATTATCTCATGTTTTGCAAATTTTCAGTATATAAATAAAAGGAAAATAAAACAATTTTATCCTTGAACCATATTGCCAATATTTACTTCAGGGTCCACTGAGCCATATATGATACTACATAATATGTATCAAAATCCATAACTCATAACAAAAATTCTGAATTGTTTCTTGAATCAGCATGCCTTTCATTAGTGAGAACACATAATGCTGACAAAAAATTAAAGGAGAAAATAATTGGACCTTGTCTTAGGCTGGGTTTTCTAGAGATGCAAAACCAGTAAAGGGTATAAATATATATACAGAGAAATTTATATCAAGGAAATGGCTCACATGGTTGTAGAGGCTGGAACATTCCAAGTCCGTGGATCAGGAAAGAAGCTTCTCTTTATTCATATAGCTTAAGGGGCTGGTGAACCCAAGATTGGCAAATCAGAGAGCAGGGCTCTTGCTCACAGGCTGTGAAGATCAATGAACCCCAAGATTGGCAGGCAAGACTGTAGGTAAGCTACTAGCTCAAGTCCCAAGAACCGGAGGTCAGACGAACAGGAGCCAGCTGCAGGATCCAGCATGAGCAAAAAAGCCCATGAGCCTTGCCAGAATGTCCACTTATATATTTGATGCAGGCCACACCCCAAGGAAAATTCCTTTCAACTGATTGGACAGTCACGACAGATCCAATCATGGAGGTGATCACAACTTCATACAACTGCTGAACCATTGAGACTCGTGGCCCAGCCATGCTGACACACAACTTTAACTATCACAGATTTTGAAAGGGATTTAAAAGAATTGAGTAATGGTGGCACTGGTGTTTCCGTGGTAGAATTGTTACTTTCCACATGGGAGACCTAGATTTGATTCCTGGTCAATGCACCTTATGTGCAGTTACCATCAGTCTGTCAGTTGAAGATTGTGTGTTGCTATGATGCTGAACATGCTTCAGTGGAGCTTCCAGACTAAGACAGACTAAGAAGAAATGCCTGGTGGTCTTCTTCTAAAAATAACAATGGTCTGATCCACAACCCATCATGCCAATAATGCAAGACCAGGCAGCATTTCTATTATGCATGGGGTCTCCATGAGTCTCAGTCAACTCTACCATAGCTAACAACAAAATCAAATGGGTTGAATGGCCCTGAGGATATACAGGGAAATGAGTGACGAGAAAAGAACCAGCTGTCTCTTATCCTTAAGTTAGAAGTTTGGGAAAATTAGATTTCCAGTTTCAGTCTGACTCCCTCATCCTAGTTTATTGCTCTCAGAAGACTGAAGCCGCCTTTGTAGTCTCCTCATGGCTGACTTCATCTCTTGGTTCCTCAGTGTGTAGATCATGGGGTTCAGCATGGGGGTGATGACTGTGTTATTGATGGATATGGCTGTGTCCATGGGCAGTGTAATGAAGGGTCGACAGTAGATGTAAACACATGGCACAAAGTGGAAAGTCACCACCATGATGTGGGAGGTGCAGGTGGAGAGGGCCTTGTCAAGCCCCTCCCCAGAGCGGGATCGCAGCATCACCAGAATAATGGTGTAGGACCCCAGGAGCAGGAGGAACCACAGCAAGGTCACTATCCCATTGTTAGAGATCATGAGAAGCTCCAGAGCAAATGAGTCAGTGCAGGCCAGTTTTACCACTTGGGGTACATCACAGTAGAAGGCATCCAGAATGTTTGGGCCACAGAAGGGAAGTGGAAGCATGAGAATTATCTGGATAATTGAATGTAGACCACCCCCCATCCAGGAAGCAACCACCAAGTTTACCCATACCTCTCTTCTCATAATGGTCACATAGTGAAGGGGTTTGGCAATTGCAAGGTATCTGTCATAGGCCATTACAGAGAGGAAAAAAATATCTGCCCCACCAACAAAGTGAAAGAAAAAGATCTGTGCCATGCAGCCATTGTAGGAGATGGTCTTTCTCTTTGATAAAAGATCCACCAAGAACTTGGGGACAGTGATGGATGAAGAAACAATGTCCAGGACTGATTTGTTCCGCAGGAGAAAGTACATGGGAGTGTGGAGGCGAGACTCACAGGTGATGGTGACCACAATGAGGACATTGCCCAGTATGGTTATTATATACACAGCAAGGAAGACCACAAACAAGAAACACTCCAGCTCCTGAAAGCAAGTGAGTTCCAGGAAGAAAAACTCCTTCATGTTGGTCTGGTTTTCCTGGCCCATGATGGAGCAGACCCTCTTCCATGTCTGCCTTGGGGGAAGAGATGTTAGGGTTAAGAGTATGGTGCCATGAGATAGCAACATCATTTGTTATACACCCACTTCTTACTTATCAGCAATGGTTACATTCCAAAGATCAGGTCATTATGTGAAAATCAGTGTTACGTGAAAATGAAGGATGACCACATCAGATCACAAAATGGAGAAAGACTACATCATTACATAACCGCCAATTTATATCATTATGTAACTGCCAAATTACATCATTACATAACTGCCAAACCACTAAGAATCATGTCTCAGCCAAGTTAAACCTTACCCATCACAACCAGTGTTACTCTCACCTTGCACTTCAGCATTCTTTACTGTCAGATGTACGTCACTAATGTGCAAAATAGTCAGATATTAGATTTTTTTACCATTGTAGTAAATGGGAAATGTTGGATAACGAGATAGTCAATAAGTGAGGAATAGGTTTACATTCTTATAAGGCTTTCTGAACATACAGATTATCATAGCTCCTTGGAAAAACTGGGCCAAATCTTTCTCTTTTGTGTACTGGAAATAGTTTATTCTGACGATTCGTCTTTCATATTGAAAATACCCTGGAGTGACAGGAAGAACTGTCACACTCAAGGATCCTATGTCCTTATTCCGACTAGAGACAGATGGATGAACTGTGGTCTATTTTGACAATGATTTATCTTCTGTCCTGTAGGAGTGACTTCCTCACATGTCTACAAAGCTTCAAACTTTACCAAAGGCTTTTATCTACAACAGCTCATTTTGGTATTGATTCTCATGATGTCTTTGTGGGGCTTACGTAGTGGTTATGATTATCTTTATTTTATATATTGGGAAACTGAGTCTGAGAGCTGTTAACGACTTGACCACGGCTGCATAATTATTATTAATTGCAGAATTAGTAAGTGTCAAATCAAGAATTTGAACATAAATCAGTTTTCTGACACCAGAGGTCTTTCCACTGCACCACTCCGCCAGATGAGAGAGCCACAGGGGCTTACTTTGATGGTGCAGTAGTTTACTGGAATTATAATGGGTAAGTAAGGTCTAAATGAGGAACCTGGTTAGCTCAAGTGGTTGGCAGTTTGAACCCACCCAGTGGCTCAGCAGAAGAAAGGTCTGGTGAACTGCTTCCATAAAGATTATAGCCTAGAAAACCCTATGGAGCAGTTCTAGTCTGTAACACATAAGTTTGCCTTGAGTCGGAATTGACTTGACAGCAATAGATTTGGTTTTTTGGTTTTGGTAAGGCCTAAATAGTTAATTAAGTAGCTTGACTACTTGATCTTGTCTTCCTCCCTTAAAGGCAGAGGAGAACCAAGCCCTCAGAAGCACTTCTGGGAATTCTGGGAAATATGGACCTTACCCTGGGCACACAGAGATCTTGATAGTATGAAGAGGGGTAATCGTTGTTCAGGGTACAAGAAAGTATCACAGGAAACTGATCATTAAAGCTTCACTGAATCTCAGAGGTGACTTAGTCCAATTCTCTTATTTTAGGATGAACAGAGAAGGACATTTATTTTTCCATAGTCAGACTGTAAATTGGTGAAACAATGAGGATTTTAATCAGGATTATTGACTTGAAGTTCAATAATATTCTACTATTGTTATATCATAGTAAAATAGCTATTTTGAAATCACGTATGCAGTCACCAGAGGACAAAACCCTTTACAATCAGATTATCATGTATCTTAAGGACTTCAATATTCCAGATAATGTTAAAAAAAATTCAAATAGATGTGTTCCACAAAATTTAATTCAATAATAGAAAGTTGACATTGAAAGAATGGAATTATGTCTGAAGAAAATAAGAAAGAAAAGTGTAAGCTAGGTGAGTAAAGAATAGAGCAGTTTCCTTGAAATAGGATAATAAAGGACTCTATAAACAACTTATTTCTGGATATTTCTTTTCTCCTTATGCCATAGTTGAATGTATTATAAGGTTTAATATCAGAGGTTGAGATATACAGATAAGCTCTTAAATAAAAATCTTCTGTGTTAATCTTCCTTGATCCCTGATGCACTATTAGAATAATTTCATTGTTGTGGAAAAGCACATTATCTCTTTATGGAGTCTATTAATATGAATCCAGTAGGAATCCTACTTTACTATGCTAGCATCCAGTAGCACGTTACCTAGAACTGGTATTCTGGAATTTTTCACTGATACCTAGCAAATTGCAGAAAGTTATGTGAATGGTATAATATATTTGTAGTTATGTTATTGCCATCCATTAAGGGAATCTACAAGAAAAAACGTCTATCTTAGTGTTGTGTTGAGAGTGGAATCCATTCAGTTCTCCAAATATGAAACCGCAAGGGAAACATTTGTTCTAGAGCCAAGTGCAAGAGGGAACTCCTCTGGGAAACCAGTTTAAGATTCCTTCTCATAGACAATGAGGGATATGTAACCTATTGTGCCTCCTTCTTTTGGCTTTCCAAACACTCAAAAGCGTATGTATAGCTCAATTTCCAACTCCATATTTTTTCAAGTGTAGTCTTTTAGCAGTTTCTTGTTTATATTTTATTGTATGTTTTTGTTGTTATTGCTGTAACTTCTCCCTAACCCTTTGTGCAATGTGATGGAGAATGTTACCAAGGTAGATACAGGCTTTCACAGGTGCATGGGAATCAAGCAGGCAGAGAATGAGTCATGAGTCATGAAGGCTAGGTTGGAGTGGGACACTAGCCAGGAGAGCATAGCAGTCTTGGGAGATAGGGCTTGAGAGAGAGAGTATGGAAACTAGAGGTGGGTGGGTGGCATTGACAGGGGATTTGTAAAATGTGCAGGGTGTGAGAAACCCACAAAATCATAAGTTGTCCTATTCAGTTTACCTAGTTGAGCCCTAAATACTATTTTCAAGTAATGCTTCACTTAACACCTTATAAATACATTTTTGTATGCATTCGTGATTCTTTTTTTTAAAAGAAAAATCCCCAGAAATGGAGTTTTCAAGTCAAATGGCATTTTAATTTTCTGATTTTGACTGATGATTATGGCATTGTAAAGGAACAGTGTAATTCTGATAATGTTTGAATATTTATTTTTATAGATAGATTTATTGAGCAGAAATAAACAGCAGAACTGGTTAATTTCTCATGGAAATGAAGAGTGAAGATTTTGTAAGCTTAATAATATAAATATAGAAATAAAACAATTAAAATAGAAAAAAATTTTAGTAATTAACCATAAATTTTGGGGTAAAGAAGAACTTTCTTAAGCATTGCATCGAAGATTATTAGATTTAATTGAATAAAAATATGAAGCCTCCATGTTTCCAAAGAAGTATAAACAAATTAAAAACTAACACTAATTTAAAAACTTTGGAAAATATCCATTAAAGACATAATATAGGGCAGAACCAACATGGTGCTATATACAGAAGCACCATGCCATCCCTCTGCAGCAAAGATGCAAAAAACTAAGTAAAACAGATACAAACATCAGTCTTGGAACCCTTAGTATCAAATAAAAGGATAAAGAATTAGATTGGGCACTGAATGGAAGAAGAAACTGACAGAGAACAGAGAACTAGGAGAGGTACAGAGTGGAGGTCTCCTGTCAGCTAACACAGTATGGATTTGTTTAGACCATAGCCACCAAGGAATTCAGACAGGGTGTTCAGGAAGGCAACTTTATGGAGCTATCAGCAGGAGACAGAGCACCTGGTAACCAGGGATACATGCTTTCCTACCCCCTACACTTCTGCCATGTTTGCTGCTCTGCCACTTTCCAACAGGCCACGATCACTTGGCTGGAGAAACACTGGCTCACTGCCACCCCAGCTCCACCCCATGCCTGGTTCCCCCAGCACTGTATATATATATTCTTCTCTCTCTCTCCCTTCCTTCTTTTCCTTTCTCCCACCTACCTAGCCCTGTGCACCATCCTCACCTCTTCTCAGTGGGCCGTGCCACACTGCTCAGCTAGACAGCCACTGCCACATGGCCTCACTGAGTCTGCACTTCTCCCACCAGCCTGCTCCCTCAGTGCTGTATTTTTTATTTTTCTTTATCTTTCTCTTTCTTCCTTTTCCTTCTCCCTCCCATCTGGGCTGTGTACTGCCTCTGACCCTTCCTGAGAGGCCGTGCTGCACTGCCCAGCAAGAGAGACACCAGCTCGCTGTCACCCTGCTTCCACCCCCAAAGACCAGTTCCTTTAGCACCATACTTATTTATTTATTTATTTTGGTTTTTTTGTTTGTTTGTTTCTTCTCTGTCTCTCCTTTTTTCCTTTCCTTTCTACCATCCACCTAGCCCTCTGTGCCACCCCTGCCCCTTTGACCAGCAGAGCTGCACAGCTAGTCTAGACAGTCACCAGCTCACAGCCTCTGTGGGTCTGTCCCATCCCCCACCAACTCCAACCATGCAGCCATTTTATTTACGTTTTTCTTCATTTTTTTGTTTCTTTCTCTCTCCCACTTAGCACCACACATCATATCCTTTCCTTCCCTCCTGCCAATCTGTACCTCATGCTGAGAGCCATGGAATTGACGAGGACCCCTGGACACCCAGACCCCACCCCATGCTCCCTGTGGTCCCACACCTCTGGCCCCAGTTTGTGCTGCAAATGACCAATTCCTTCCCTCCTCCGGACTGGACATACCCTGTGCAGCATAGCTGAGCAACCAACTCTGCTCACCTGGACAAGGTGGTGAAAAGTATTGTGCCCACAGAGGAGCAAGCAACAAAACACGCCAAGTTCATCCATCAGACATAACCAAATTAAAAAAGCAGGATGAAACAAATCAACAATCAGTTAATGAAAAAAAAAAATTCCTGAATGTCCCTGAGACAGCAGACCATATCAAAACACATATAAAAAAAAGAACAAGATGGTTCCAGTAGGCAACCAAAATAAAACATCAGATGACCTTCTTGTAGCAGAAAAGGCACAGAACTATCTGATAGGGAATTCAAAAGTCTAATATTCAAGGCTGTCCAAGAGATTAGGAAAAAGATGAAGGAAAATGCAGACAAAACTAAGGAAAAAGTAGACAAAATCGTGGAAATACAGACAAAATCAGCAGAAACACAGTTAAAGCAATGGAAGAATTCAGAAAAATAATACAGGAACAAAATGTCAAAATAAATAAGCAATTAGAAATCTTACCAAAACATCAATTAGAAACACAAAAGATAAACAGCAAGATTTCAGAAACAGACAATGCAATAGAAGGTTTCAGGAGAAAATTTGAAACAATGGAAGACAGGATTAGTGAAATTGAAGACAAATCGTAGGATAAAATTTTGTTTGAGGAAAAATCAGAGAAAAGAATGAAGAAAAATGAAGAAACCCCAAGACCTACATAGGATATAATCAAGAGCAAATATTTGCGTGTGATTGGAGTTCCAGAACAGGGGGAGAAAATGGAAAAAACAGAGAGGATTGCTAAAGATTTGCTGACAGAAAACTTCCCTAATATCATGAAAGATGAAAAGCTGAACATCTAAGAACATCAAAGAACCCTATATAGGTTAGACTGCAAAAGAAAGTCACCAAGACATATCATAATCACAATTGCTTAAACCAATGGTAAAGAAAGAATTCCAAGAGCAGCTCAAGAAAAATATGAAGTCACATACAGAGGAGAAACAGTAAGACTAAACTCTGATTACTTGGCAGAACCTCTTTGGGCAAGAAGACAATGGAATGACAAATGTAAAACCTTGAAAGAAAAAAAAGCTGCCAACCAAGAATAATATATCCTGTAAAACTCTCTGTCAAATATGATGGTGAAATTAGGACATTTCCAGATAAACAGAAATTAAGAGAATATGTAAAAACCAAACCCAACTTACAAGAATTATTAAAGAGAATCCTTCGGTTAGAGAACAAACATCAGACAACGACATGAATCTAGGACACAGGATAGCACCAGCCAGAAACCAACCTAGGTAATGAACTCTTAAGGATAAAACAAAACTAAAAGATTTACAACAGGAACCAGAGACATCAATCTGTAAATGTCAACAATGTCAGAACAATAAAAGAGGGAATAAACTGTGTGGGTATAGAATTTTCAAATGGAGAGGAAGTCAAGGCAATATCAAGTAATAAAAAACTAGTTCAAACTTAGGAAGATAGGGGTAAATTTCAAGGTAACCACAAAGAAAGTTAACAAACCTACTCATCAAAATTAAGAAGAAAAACAATGTCTCATTAAGTACAAAATCTATGAAAATGAAAGAAACAGAAAGAAAATCCTCAAATAAAAGGAATTCAGCACAGGAGAGTAAAAGGAACAAAGAAAACGTCAGAAAAAAAAAAAAAAAAAAAAAGCATTACAAAATGACAGCAATAAACTCACACCTGTAGATAATCATACTGAATGTAATTGGCTTAAATGTACCTATAAAAAGACAGAGAGTGACAAAATGGATTAAAAAAAAAAAAGCACCCATCAGTATGCTGTCTACAAGAGACGCTCCTTAGAAACAAAGACACAAATATATTAAAAACCAAGTGATGGGGGAAAAATGTATTAAGCAAGTAGCAACCAAAAAAGAGCAGAAGTGGCAATATTAATCTCAGATAAATTAGAATTTAAGGCAAAATCCACCATAAAAGACAATGAAGGACATTATATAATGATTAAAGAGACAATCCACCATGAGGACATAAGCATAATAAATATCTATGAACCTAATGACAGGGCTCCAAAATACATGAAACAGACTCTAACAATACTGAAAAGAGAAACTGACAGTTCCACAATAATAAAAGGAGACTTCAACAAACCACTCTCAGTAAAAGAGAGACCATCTAGAAAGAAACTCAGCAAAGGTACAGAAGAGCTAAAGGCCACAATCAACCAAGTTTAATTCATAGACATACAGAACACTCTAAATAAAAGCAGCAAAGTATACATTCTTTTACAATGCACAGGTAACATTCTCATGAATAGACCACATCTTTGGCCACAAAGCAACCCTGAACAAAATCTAAAACACTGACATAATACAAAGCACCTTTTCTGATCACAACACCATAAAAATAGAAATTAATAACAGGAAAAGCAAGGAAAAAAATCAAATACTGGAAATCAAATAACACCTTGCTTAAAAACCACTGGGTAATAGAAGAAACCAATAATGGAATAAAAAAATTCCTAGAGTAAAACAAGAATGAAAATACATTGTATCAACACCTTTGGGACACAGCAAAGGCAGTGCTCTGAGGTCAATTTATAGCAACAGTTGCATACATCAAAGAAAAAAAGAAAGAAAGGGACAAAATAAAAACATCGGCTATACAACTTGAATAAATACAAAGAGAACAGCAAAAGAAGCCCACAGCTACCAGAAGAAAGGAAATAATAAAGATCAGAGCAGAAATAAAGGAAATAGAGTATAGAGAAACAATAGAAAGAATCAACAAAACCAGAAGTCGGTTCTCTGAAAGCATCAACAAAATTGACAAACTATCGGCCAAATTGACAAAAGAAAAACAGGAGAGGAAGCAAATAACTCAAATAAGAAATGAAATGAGGGACATTACAACAGACTCAACTGAAATAAAAAGGATCATAACAGAGTACTATGAAAAACTGTACTTCCACAAATTTGAAAACCTAGAGAAAATGAAAAAATTTCTAGAAACACACTACCTACCTAAACTAACACAAACAGGTAGAAAATATGAACAGACCCATAACAACAGAAGAGATTGAAAGGTAACAAAAAAATTCCAACATAATAAAAGCCCTTGCCCAGACTGCTTCACTGGAGAATTCTACCAAACATTCAGAGAAGAGCTTACACTAGTACTACTCAAACTATTTGAAAATGTAGAAAAGGAAGGAAAGTATCCAAATTCATTCTAGGAAGCCAGCATAACCCTGATAACAAAACCAAAGGCAGGACAATAAAGAAAATTACAGACCAATATCTCTCATGAATATAGATACAAAAAATCTCAACAAAATTCTAGCCAATAGAATTTAGCATCATGTGAAAAAAAAAATTACAGCTAAGCGGGATTCACTGCAGGTATGCAACAATAGTTCAATATTAGAAAATCAATCAACATAGTCCACCACATAAAGCAAAAGAAACATGATTATCTCAATCAATGCAGAACAAGTATTCCGTAAAGTTCAACCCATAACTGATAAAAACTCAATAAAATACAGATAGAAGGGAAATTCCTCAATATAATAAAGCTCATCTATATAAAACCAACAGCCAACATCATTCTCAATGGAGAGAGGCTGAAAACATTCCCCCTGAGAAGAGAAACAAGGATGCCTGTTATCACCACTCCTATTTAATATCATGCTAGAAGTCCTAGCTAGAGCAAGAAGGCAAGAAAAAGAAATAAAGGAGATCCACACATCTGTCAGTTTGTTGTACTGTAGGGGCTCACGTGTTGTTGTGATGCCAGAGGCCATGACACCAGTATTCAAATACCAGCAGGGTCATCTGTGGTGGACATGTTTCAGCTGGGCTTCCAGTCTAAGACAGACTGGGAAGAAGGACCCTGAAGTCTGCATCTGAAAAGAATTAGCCAGTGAAAACCCTATGAATAGCAGGGAACATTGTCTGATATAGTGCTGGAAGATGAGCCCCTCACGTTGCAAGGCACTCAAAGGACAACTGTGGAACAGCTGCCTCCTCAAAGTAGATTTTACCTTAATGACACGGATGGAGTTCTTCATTTGCTGAATTGGCACAACTCAGAATGAGAAGAAACAGCTGCAAACATCCATTAATAATCAGAAGGTGGAATGTATGAAGTACGAATCTAGGAAAATTGGAAATCGTCAAAAATGAAATAGAACACATAAATATTGATATCCTAGGCATTAGTGAGCTGAAATGGACTCATACTGCCATTTCGAACTGGACGATCACATGGTCTACTATGCCAGGAATAACAACTTGAAGAGGAATGGAGTTGCATTCATCGTCAAAAAGAACATTTCAAGTTCTATCTTGAGGTACAACTCTGTCAGTCGTAGGATAATATCCATTCGTCTACAAGGAAGACCAGTTAATATAACTATTACTCAAATTTATGCACCAACCACTGAGGCCAAAGATGAAGAAATTAAAGATTTTTACCAACTTCTGCAGTCTGAAATTGATCAAACATGCAATCAGGATGCATTGATAATTACTGGTGATTGGGAAGTGAAAGTTGGAAACAAAGAAGCAACAGTAGTTGGAAAACATGGCCTTGGTGACAGAAATGATGTCAGAGGTCTCATGATAGAATTTTGCGAGACCAGTGACTTCTTCAATGCAAATACCTTTTTTGGCAACATAAATGACGACTATACACGTGGACCTTGACAGATGGAATACACAGGAATCATCTTTGGAAAGAGAAGATGGAAAAACTCAATATCATCAGTCTGAACAAGACCAGGGGCCAAATGAGGAACAGACCATCAATTGCTCATATGCAAGTTCAAGTTGAAGCTGAAGAAAATTAGAACAAGTCCAGCAGAGCCAAAGTTTGATCTTGAGTATATCCCACCTGAATTTAGAGACCATCTCAGGAATAGATTTCACACATTGAACACTAATGACCGAAGACTAGACGAGTTGTGGAATGACATCAAGGACATCATATATGAAGAAAGCAAGAGGTCATTAAAAAGACAAGAAAGAAAGAAAAGACCAAAATGGATGTCAGAAGAGACTCTGAAACTTTCTCTTGAATGTTGAATATCTAAAGCAAATGGAAGAAATGATGGGGTACAAGAACTGAACAGAAGATTTCAAAGGGCAGCTCTAGAAGATAGAAGTAAAATATTATAATGACATGCGAAGATCTGGAGTTAGAAAACTAAAAGGGAAGAACATGCTTAGCACTTCTCAAGCTGAAAGAACTGAAGAAAAAAATCAAGCCTTTAGTTGCAGTGTTGAAGGATGCTGCCAGAAAATTAATTAAATGACTCAGGAAGCTTCAAAAGAAGATGGAGGGAATACACAGAGTCACTATACCAAAAATAATTGGTTGACGTCCAACCATTTCAGGAGGTAGCATATGATCAGGAACTGATGGAACTGAAGGAAGAGGTCCAAGCTGCACTGAAGGCACTGGCGAAAAACAAGGCTCCAGGAATTGATGGAATACCAGTTGAGATGTTTCAACAAATGGATGCAGGGCTGAAAGTGCTCACTCATCTATGCGAAGAAATTTGGAAGACAGCTACTGGCCAACCAACTGGAAGAGATCCATATTTGTGCCTATTTCAAAGAAAAGTGATCCAACCAAATGGGGATATTATTGAACAATATCATTAATATCATACACAAGTAAATCATTCACAAGTGGCAGCAACAGTACATCAACAGGGAACTGCCAGAAATTCAAGCCAGATTCGGAAGAGGACCTGGAACCAGGGTTATCATTGCTGATGTCATATGGATCTTGGTTGAAAGCAGAGAATACCAGAAAGATGTTTACCTGTGTTTTATTGGCTATGCAAAGGCATTTGGTTGTGTGGATCATAAAAATAATGGATAACATTGCAAAGAATGGGAATTCCAAAACAATTAATTGTGCTCATGAGGAATCTGTAGGTAGATCAAGAGGCAGTCGTTGGAATAGAACAAGGGGATACTGCGTGATTTAAAGTCAGGAAAGGTGTGTGTCAGGGTTGTATCTTTTCACCACACTATTCAATCTGTATGCTGAGCAAATAATCTGAGAAGCTAGACTGTATGAAGAAGAACAGGGCATCAGGATTGGAGGAAGACTCAACAACCTGTGTTATGCAGACAACATAACCTTGCTTGCTGAAAGTGAAGAGAACTTGAAGCACTTACTGATGAAGATCAAAGACTACAGCCTTCAGTATGGATTACACCTCAACATAAAGAAAATAAAAATCTTCACCATTGTTCCAATAAGCAATGTCATGATAAACGGAGAAAAGATTGAAGTTGTCAAGGATTTCATTTTACATGGATCCACAATCAACACCCATGGAAACAACAGTCAAGAAATCAAACGACACAGTGCATTGGGCAAATTTGCTTCAAAAGACCTCTTTAAAGTGTTAAAAAGCAAAGATGTCACTTTAAGGACTAAGGTGCACCTGACCCAAGCCATGGTGTTTTCGGTCATCTCATATGCATGGGAAAGCTGGGCAATGAATAAGGAAGACTGAAGAAGAATTGCTGGCTTTGAATAGTAGTATTGGCGAAGAATATTGAATATACACCATGGACTGCCAAAAGAACTAACAAATCTGTCTTGGAAGAAGTACAGCCAGAATGCTCCTTAGAAGCATGGATGGCGAGACTACATCTCACATACTTTGGACATGTTATCAGGAGGGATCAGTCCCTGGACAAGGACATCATGCTTGGTAAAGTAAAAGGTTAGCGAAAAAGAGGAAGATCCTCAATGAGATGGATTGACACAATAGCTGCAACAATGGGCTGAAGCATAACAACAATTGTGAGGATGATGCAAGACAGGGCAGTGTTTCATTTTGTTGAACATAGGGTCAGTATGAGTCAGAACCGACTTGAAGGCATCTAATAGCAACAACAATAAATAGGTAAGGAAGAAGTAAAGCTTTCCCTATTCGCGGATGAAATGATACTATACACAGAGAACCCAGAAGATTCCACAAGAAAACTACTGGAACTAATAGAAAGATTCAGCAGAATAACAGGTTATGAGATAAACATACAAAAATCTGTTGGATTACTATAAACCAGTAAAGAGAACTGCAAAAAGCAAATCAGGAAAGGAATACCATTTATAATAGTGCCTAAAAAAATAATAAATGTACCCAGGGTAGTAAAAGACCTTTTCAAAGAAAACTGCAAAATACTACTGCAAGAAACCAAAAGAGATCTACATAAATGGAAAAACATACCACACTCACAGATAGGTAGACTCAACATTGTGAAAATTTCAATTCTACCCAAAGCAATCTACAAATACTTTGCAATCCTGATGGCAATACCAACAGCATTGTTTAACGAGATGGGAAAACTAGTCACTAACTTGATATGGAAAGGAAAGAGGACCTTGATATGTAAAGCACTATTGAAGAAGAATAAATAAAGTAGGAAGACTTGCACTACCTGACCTCAGAACCTCCTATACAGCTATGGTAGTCAAAAGAGCCTGGGACTGGTACAATGACAGATACATTGACCAATGGAAAAGAATCGAGAACCCAGAGGTAAATCCATCCACCCATGGTCACCTAGTCTTTGACAAAGGCCCAAAGTCCATTAAATGGGGAAAAGACAGTCTTTTTAACAAATTGTGCTGGCAAAACTGGATGTCCATCTGAAAAAAAATGAAACAGGACCCAGACTCCACATCATACACAAAAACCAATTCAAAGTGGATCAAATACCTAAATGTAAATCCAAAAACTGTAAAGATCATGGAAGAAAAAATAGGGTCAATGCTATAGGCCCTCATAGTTACAAACTATAACTAACAATACACAAATGCCAGAAGATAAGCTAGATAACTGGGAAATGCTAAAAACTAAACACTTGTGCTCATCATAAGACTTCACTAAAAGAGGAAAAAGAAAACCCATAGACTGGTGTCATGGATTGAATCGTGTCCCCCAAAAATATGTGTCAACTTGGTTAGGCCAAGATTCCCAGTATTGTGTGGTTGTCCTCCATTTTGTGATTGTAATTTTATGTTAATGAGGATTAGGGTGGAATTGTCACATCCCTGATCCAATGTAAAGGGTGTTTCCCTGGAGTGTGGCCTGCACCACTTTTGTCTCTCAAGAAATAAAAAGAAAAGGGAAGCAAGCAGAGAGAGGTACCTCATTTCACCAAGAAAGCAGTCCCAGGAGCAGAGCTCATCCTTTGGACCTGAGGTTCCTGTGCTGAGATGCTCCCAGACCATGCAAGGGAAGACTGATGCATCACAATGACCTTCCTCCAGAGTTGACAGAGAGACAAAGCCTTCCCCTGGAACTGGTGCCCTGGATTCAGACTTCTAGCCTACTGGACTGTGAGAGAATAAACTTCTTTGTTAAAGCTATCCATTTTTGGTATTTCTGTTATAGCCACACTAGATGATCAAGACAACTGGGAAAAAAATTTTGGCTATGACATATCTGACAAAGGTCTAATCTCTAAAGTCTATACGAAAATCCAACAACTCTACAACAAAAAGACAAATAATCCAGTTAAAAAATGGGCAAAGGATATGAACAGATAACTTCACCAAAGAAGAAATTCAGGGGGCTAACAGACACACAAGAAACTGTTCCCAATCACTAACCATTACAGAAATGCAAATCAAAACTACAATGAGATACCATCTCACCCCGACATTACTGGCACGAATCAAAAAAACAGAAACTAGCAAATGTTGGACAGTTTGCAGGGAGACTGGAACTCTTATGCACTGCTGGTGGGAATGTAAAATGGTACAACCATTTTGGAAAATGATACGACACTTCCTTAAAAAGCTAGAAATAGAAATACCATGCTACCCAGCAATCCAACTTCTAGGAATATGTCCTAGAGAAATAACATCCATTACACGAATAGACATATGCATACTCATGTTCATTGTAGCATTATTCACAATAGCAAAAAGATGGAAACAACAGATGAATGAATAAACAAACTATGGCACATACACACAATGGAATATTATACAATGATAAAGAACAATGATGAATCTGCCAAACATCTCATAACACGGATGAATCTGGAGGGCGTTATGCTGAGTGAAATAAGTGAATTACAAAAGGACAAATGCTGTATGAGGCCACTGTTATAAAAACTCATGAAAAGGTTTACGCACAGAAAGAAACAATCTTTGATGATTATGAGAGGAGAGGATTGGGGAGGGAAAAACACTAACTAGACAATAGATAAGCTGCAACTTTGTGAAGGGGAAGACACTACACAATACTGGGGAAGCCAGCACAACTTGACCAAGACAAAGTCACAGAAGCTTCATAGACACATCCAAACTCCCATATGGATTGACTTACTGGGCTGAGGGCTGGGAATCATGGTCTTGGGGGACATCTAGCTCAACTGGTATAACATAGTTCATAAGGAAGAAGTCCTACTTTGTTGAGTAACGTCTGGTGTCTTATAAGCTTGTGAACAACCATCTAAGATACATCTACTGGTCCCACCCTGTCTGGGGCAAGGGAGAATGAAGAAAACCAAAGACACAAGGGAAAGCTTAGTCCAAAGGACTAATGGAACACAACTACCACAGCCTCCACCAGACTGAGTACAGCACAACTAGATAGTGCCCAGCTACCACCACCAACTACTCTGACGGGGATCACAATAGAGGGTCCCAGACAGAACTGGAGAAAAATGTAGAACAAAATTCTAACTCACAAAAACGATTGGACTTACTGGTCTGATGGAGACTGGAGCAGCCCTGAAAGTATGGCCCCTGGACACCCTTTTAACTCAGTAATGAACTCATTTCTGAGGTTCACCCTTCAGCCAAAGATTACACAAGTCCATAAAACAACCAATAATACACATAGCTCAACCAGGTATATGGGACTAAATGGGCACACCAACCCAGGGGCAAGGGTGAGAAGCCAGGAGGAAATAGGAAAGCTGGACGAATGGAAATGGGGAACCCAAGGTTGAGAAAAGTAGAATGTTGACATTGGGTTGGCAACCAACGTCACAAAACAATATATGTATTAATTGTTTAATGAGAACTAATTTGCTCCTTAAGCCTTCACCTAAAGCACAATTTAAAAAAGAAAACCACGATAGATCAAATACTTTCATATGTAAGGAGCTCTTATAAATCAATGGAACAAATAATTTAAAACAAAAATGGGCTGTAATTCTCACATAGTTAGTCAGCCCATGTAATAAAAGGATGTTCAACCATGCTATTAATGAAAGAAACACAAATTAAAACTGCAATGAGATATCACTTCTCATCTAGTAGAATAGCAAAGGTTGAAGAGATCCATTATTGGTATGGCTGGGAAAAGAGAAAATTTCCTATTTGGTTGGTAGGAGTAAACAGTAGGGAGCAAACTTGCTGGGGTCATTCTGGAAATACGTGTCAAAACTTAAAATGTGTAAATCTTTTGACCCAAAATTTTACTTTAGAAATGTGTGCTAAAGAGTTAATAACTTATGTCCTTAATACAATAAGTACAAAGAAAGTTCATTACAGTGAAGTTTAGGATAAAAGAAATTGGAATTTAAGTAAATGTCTGCTATAGAAAATTGTTTCAATATATTATGTTTCAATAGTACAATTGAATACTTCGCAGCCATTTAAATTGATAATGTAGAATTATATTTGTAGACATGGCAAGCTTCTTTTTTAGTGACAGGTCAAAGCACTGAATGTATTACATGATGCTGTTTTGGAAAAAGAATATCTACATGCCTAGCAGAAGTCTGGAAAGGTGTATATCATAGTAGTAACAGACATTATCTATGGAAAATTAGATTTGGCTGATTTATACTTTAATAAGGCATTCTATTGTGTCCAATTCAAAAAAATGATTTTAAATGGTTTCTGGTTTTTTAAAATCACAAAAACTCATACAATTTTACAATTTGAAGTAAACAACTTTCCTCATTAATTTGAAGTCTAATGTGCTTCTTGCAATTTTCTTTTCCTCTTTTGTAAAATTGTTCTAATAAGGCTGGCTGATTAAGGAAAGAGTTGTGTGAGGAAGATAGGTGTACTTATTATATTGGTGTGCTGTGGTTCCATGAGGCATTGGCTTGAGGCATCCAGCAGAGAGACAGGGAACTACCAAGTCAGGCTTCTGGAAACTGAGGCTTGAAGCTACTTACCATTGACTGAAGGATTCTTGTGGGGTTACTTGGGATAATGTGCTTTTTTCCTTTTATGCAGTTAAAAAAATTTTTTTTTATTGTACTTTAGATGAAGGTTTACAGAACAAATAGTTTCTCATTAAACAGTTAGTACACACATTCCCCTATGATAATGGTTAACAACCCCATGACATGTCAACACTGTCCCTTCTCAACCTTGGGTTCCCTATCACCAGCTTTCCTGTCCCCTCCTATCTTCTAGTCCTTGTCCCTAGACTGCTGTGCCTCATTAGTCCTGTTTTATGAGGCTGTCCAATCCCCGGCTGAACAGTGAACTTCAGGAGGGGCTTCACCACTGAGCTAAAAGGGTATCCGGAGGCCATACTCTCGGGGTTTCTCCAGTCTGTCAGACCAGTAAATCTGGTCTTTTTTGTGAGTTAGAATTCTGTTCTGCATCGTTTTCCAGCTCTGTCCAGGACCCTCTATTGTGATCCCGGTCAGAGCAGTCAGTGGTGGTAGCCGGACACCATCTAGCTGTGCTGGACTCAGTCTGGTGGAGGCCATGGTAGCTGTGGTCCATTAGTCCTTTGGACTAATCTTTTTCTTGTATCTTGTTCTCTTCATTCTCCCTTGCTCCCAAAGGGATGTGAACAGAGGATTATCTTAGATGGCTGCTCACAGGCTTTTAAGACCCCAGACGCTACTCACCGAAGTAGAATGTAGAACATTGTCTTTATAAACTGTGTTATGCCAGTTGAGCGAGATGTTCCCTGAGACCATGGTCCCCACAGCCCTCCGTCCAGCAATTCAGTCCTTCAGGAAGTTTGGAAGTCTGTGGGGCTTCCATGACAATTCCTTGTCCAAGTTGTGCTGTTTTACCAAGTAATATGTACTGTCTTACCCTTCACCAAAGTTACCATTTATCTACTTAGTTACCCCCATCCCTCCCATCCCTCATAACCAACAAAGATTGTTTCTTTTTGTGTGTAAACTTCTACATGAGTTATACAGTAGAGGTCTCATACACTATTTGTCCCTTTGTGATTGACTTATTTCACTCAGCATAATGTCCTCCATTTTTGTTCCTCTTACTCTCTTGTGCGGAGTTCCTTTTGTTTGTGGATTGTTTTTCATTTCTTTTGTTTTTGTAGGTTTTGTTTTTACTGAGACTTTATGTTTTTCTTCTTTATTTTGATGAGTAGGTTTGTTAACTTTCTTTGTGGTTACCGTGAAATTTACCCTTATCTTCCTAGATTTGAACTAGTCTATTATTATGTGGTATCACTTGACTTCCTCTCCATTTGAAGGTTCTATATCTACACCGTTTATTCCTTCTTTTATTGTTCTGATGCTGTTGTCATTTACAGATTAACCTCTCTGGTTCCCTTTTGTAATTCTTTTAGTTTTTCATAGTCCTTAAGAGTTCATTTTCTAGGTTGGTATCTGGCTAGTACAATCCTGTGTCCTATATTCAGCCTGGGGTCTGATATTGTTTGTTCTCAGATTGAAGGACTTCCTTTAATAAGTCTCTTAAGTTTGGTTTGGTTTTTACATAGTCCCTTAATTTTGTTTATCTGGAAATGACCTAATTTCACCATCATATTTGAATGAGAGTTTTACAGGATATATTATTCTTAGCTGGCAATTTTTTTCTTTCAAGGTTTTTGTATATGTCATCCCATTGCTTTCTTGCCTGCATGGTTTCTGCTGAATAATCCAAGCTTAGTCTTACTGTTTCTCCTCTGTATGTGACTTCTTGTTTTTCACGAGCTGCTCTCAGGATTCTTTATTCTTCTTTGGTTTTGGCAAGTGTGATTATGATATTCCTTGGTGATTTTCTTTTGGGGTCTGTCCTATATAGGTTCGTTGAGCTTCTTGGATGGTGAGCTTTTCATCTTTCATGATACTGGGGAATTTTTCTGTCAGCAATTCTTCAATGATCCTCTCTGTGTCTTCTGTTGTCTCCCCCTGTTCTGGAACTCCAATCACTCACAGATTTTTGCTTTTGATTGTATCCCACATAATTCTCCGGGTCTCTTCATTTTCCTTTGTTCTTTTTTCTGATTGTTCCTCAAACAGACTTGTATCCAAGTGTTTGTCTTCAATTCCGCTCATCCTGTCTTCCACTGTTCAAAACTGCTCCTCAGCCCTTCTATGACACTGTCCATTTCTGAAATCTTGTTTATCTTTTGGATTTCTAATTGTGGTTTTAGTATAATTTCTAGATGTGAATTTATTGTGGCATTTTTTTCCTGCATTATTTTCATATATGGTTTTATTTTATAGCATACATAGAAACTTTTAGATTATTATGCAACACTTGACCAGGGAATAGGAAGTCCTGAGCTCATCCTTTACTTTCCCCACTTTGTCCAGTGAAATTAAGAGCAACCTGCCAATATGATTATACTTATCATTTCAACAAAATCTTCAAAGGTATTAAGTGCATGATATTTCAGAACATTGTCTCCTTTAAATATTTGATCAGGAGTATTCAATTGCATGTCTCTATTTCCACATCATGCCATGAAATATCAATATCCCCTTTCCTTCACGAAATAGTCATTAGTGCCTTAATATCTAACCATATTTGAGATCCAATATCAGAAATCCCCGAATTAAATCAGAAAGATCATCCTTAACATTCTATTCCTCTAGAAGCAGTCCCAGTATCAAAGACTATGTTAGTCAGAGTCCTCCAGAGAAAAAGAAATAATACAATATATAAAGATTAGAGAGAGTGAGAGATCATAAGGAAATGGCCAACATAATTGTATTCTTAGCAAGTCCAATATCCTTAGGTCAGGTAACTGAGTTGAAACTCTGGAAGCCTTGTGTCTGAAATATGTAGATAATGTGACTGGTTGGAACATCCAAAAGCCTTGTGTCTGAAATTGGTAGACCAGGCAGCATGCTGAAAACTCTGAAAATGTGATGGATTAATTGACTGTTGATTCATGCATTCACCAAATTTACCACAATGAGTCTTTGGGTTATTTTTTCCATCGAACACCTGTTGTTGTTGTTAGTTGCCTTCGAGTTGGTTCCAACACATAGCAACCCTGTAGTAGTATTGTTCTTAAGAGAGTAACGAAAAAAGAAAAGGAAAACTCACCATTCAGCTATTTCTTTTTTTTGTAAAACAAAAAGAAAGTTTTATTCAGCATATATTCAACAAGGCAGAAGTGGGAAGCGGACAACCTTGCTGCTAGAGCCATGTCTGCCCGAGTCCAAGGTAATATCACAGAACAGACAAAAGTAGGAAAATGGACAAGCATGCTGCTACATCCATGTCTGCCCAAGACCAAAGAATATTGCAGAAGAGACAAGAATGGGAAAACGGACAGGCATGCTGCCACAGCCATGTCTGCCCAAGTCCCTATGTTGTGCTTTTGACTACATGATATTATGTCTATTTGTTTCTGCCCCTTCCCCTTAATGTAAACTCCCTGAAGGCAGGGACTTTGTTTTGTCACCATTAGGCACAAACTTCTAGAGCTGTAGCTGACACACACCAGGAATTCAGTAATTCTTTTTGAATAAATGAATGGACAAATAGTTGTTCAGTGGCTGATGTGCAATAGTTATCCAAGAATTGCTTGTTCTCTTTTACTCCATCTTCAGCCTCATCCTATACTTCCTCCTTTGCCCCCATATTCACTTTCTGCTGCGAAGTCAATTAAATGAATTAGTGCATATGAGAATACATTGTAATCTTCTAAGCACTATGTATATGAAAATTATTAGTAACATATTGCTAATATCATTATAAAATTGTGTTTTTCTCTCCTTCCCAAGTAGCTTTTAATATCTTTTTCAGAGAAAGGCTGAGCCTCATCTATTTTCCTACATATTGTAGGTGCTCAGTAAATGTTCATGGAATGGGTTTTAATAATAATAATAAAAACTTCCTAATTTCAATGTGTCTTGAGAAGGCTCATATTTTACGTTAGATCTAGGAGATGTTAGTAAGACTAAAGCTATTAGTTCAAAATGATATATACTTTAAGAATTGCAAATGGATTATTTACCTTTAAGGGACTGAAGACTGAACACTATTGAAATAATAATAATATATATCTCCTGAGCTAAGCTTTCATCTCCTAGGGTGCCTACCTTTGCGGCTAGAAAGGTGAGTCTGCCAGATTCTCCATCTTCACTGCTCTGCCCTCTTCACCAGAATGCAGGCACAGTCTACAATGCTTCCAGAGACACTCACTTAGAAGTCTAACGTAACAACCAGCACTGGGAATAGTGCTGGATATTTGTAGTAATGTAATTTTCAGTGGAGAAGCTGACAGTTGCAGCTGCAATGGGAGTTATTAAACAGTTACTAAGCAACATGTATACACACATTCTCTCTCTCTCTCTCTCTCTCTCTCACACACACACACACACACACACACACACACACACAGTCATCCATATGATAAGGCATCTAATGAGGAGGTGATGAAACTGTGTACAGAAGAGCCTGAGAAATCCCCAAAGACAGCTGCCCTGAGCTGTATCAACATTGAATTTAATGCAATGTCCTCATATTGTACTCATCATAGCAATTGTATCAAGAATATTATCATTCAAGCGTCAACTTTATATGACAGATGTGACAGTGGTCATAATTTTGGTTGGATAATTGATTTTTTTCAAAAGGATTAATTATAGAAGGAATCAATAATGTGTATTTAATGTTTACTGTGTGTCGAGCATGGTGCTAGATACTGAGGATATAGAAATGAACAGACTGCTCTGATCCCCATCCTCCTGTCTGGTGCGAAAATGAGACATGGAACACATAATTAAAGTTGTGATGATGCATTCCAAAGGGCAAGAATGGGGTGAATGGCACAGGGATTTTACCTGGTCCAGGGTACCTGAGAACATTTCCTTGGGGAAGTTGCATTTGATGATGACAAGAATCCCTTACATGTGTATAATATTTTTCATATTTTCTTAGAGATTTAAAAAATCCATTTTATTCTTTAGGGTAATAATAACCCTGTAAATTTCAGACATTGGGTATGACCATCTTCATTATACACAGGCCCAAACCAAGACTCTGGGAATATTGTCAAATTGAGCTCCACTAGATTGGGCCTCCTGGTTTGGAGGCCCCTATCTTTTTGGATGGAACTCCAGTTTAGACCTTCTTAGAAGACGAGGATGGAGGAACCCCTCATATCCCCATATGTGTGTGGGAACTCTTCTCTTCTCATATTTCCATGGGGAGGGACCTACACTTAAGTGACACCCCTGGTATTTTGCCCCTCCTTCACTCAGTCCTTCACAGAAACATTTGAGTGACTTATATGACTGGTGATTTTAGGAAAACAGTTAGGTGGTGCAAATGGGTAATACTCTTGACTGCTAATGAAAAGATTGGCAGTTACAGTCTACCCAGAGGTGTCTTGGAAGAAAGGACTAGTGATCTACTTCCAAAAAGAGCCAGCCATTGAAAACCCTATGGAGCACAATTATACTCTGACACACATGGGGTCTCCATGAGTTGGAATAGTGTTAACAACAACTGATTTGGACACTCAGTGTCCCCTAGAAAGGTCTGAGTGACTTATATGGTTGATGAGTTTGAAAAAAATAATTAAGTGGAGTAATTTGTGAGCTGGTTTTCTCTCACCTATGCCATAAGCACAGGGGGCCTACCTGTTCCTGCTGGGTAAGCCTGTCTCATCCCGGCTTGAAGTATGGGGCAGCCATTGGGCCAGATCTAAGCCATGTCCTCCTAGAGAACATTATCCATAATTAAGGTGATATTTTGATTTCCATCTGCCTGTCTCCTGCATTCTCTTAGTAGGTTCTAAACTTGGGTAGAATAAAGACCACATCCCCAGAGGGCAGGAAACACATCTCATTGATATTTGCATCTTTGATGATACACCAAATCAGCCTCAATGACAACAGGTAGAATTACCTGGTGGAAACAAGGAGATGAATTCTTACCTGTATTGGTGGTGATTTCTTGTTACTTTCTAACACTCCTCTCCTCCTGCTACCTCTGCTTCCCTGAAGTAGCATAAGAACATAAACAAACACAAAAAAACTTACTTAAGATGATCTATTTCAGCCTTATCCTACGCTACCCCTTTTTGCCCCCATATTTACTTTCTGTTGCTACCTGTGTAACTTAATTAAATGTCTTCATGTACATGGAGAAAGAAGAATATCAAGAAATAAAAAACTTAAAAAAAACCCTCTGCTTAAAAACTTTGATTAGATTCGTTCAAAATTTATTCTAAAAAGTGAGGTTTTGTAAAATAAAGTTTGTATATTTTTTCATAAAATGATGTTACTCGAACTTTCTCTTTATTACCTTTTTTTAAATTCAGACTTCATTTTTTAGAACAGTTTTAGATTGACAAAATTAAGCAGCCCTCCTCCGCCCAGTTTCCACTGTTATTAACATCTTGCCTTGGTGTGGTACATTTGTTACAACTGATGAACACTCTTTGTGTGGAACATAATAAATTATGGATAACATTGTGAAGAATGGGAATCCCAGATGTTTGCTGATTTTTGTTGTTGAAAGTGGAGTGCAACGTTTGAGCAGAGCCTGGGCTCTGGGCCAGGTAGACCTGGGTCCATATCTGAGTTCTACCCCTTACTTCTTGTGTGACCCTGGACAAGTCAGTTTTCCTTGGTGATCCCTCGTTTCCTCATTAGTAACATAGGGATAGCACTGTGCATATTGTAGTATTTAATTGAATAACTTTTGTGCCTAGTACATATGAAGTGTCTAATATTTGTCTAGTTATTGTTATTATCCACCACTTGCCTGCCATTTTGTTGTACTGTGGTAGCTTGTGTGTTGCTATGATACTGAAAGCTATGTCACCCATATTTCAAATAGCAGCAGGGTCACCTATGGTCAACAGGTTTCAGAGGAGCTTCCAGACTAAGACACAGAGAAAGAAGAAAGGCCTGGCGATCTACTGCCAAAAATTAGCAAATGAAACCTTATGGACCACAACAGAATATTGTCTAATATAGTGCTGAAAGATGAGCTCCATTGGTTGGAAGACATTCAGAATACACAGTGGCCATGACATTGCAGCATATTAATCATCGTAAAGATGACACTGGAACAGGCAGTGACTGGTTCTGTTGTGCATGGTGTCTCCATGAGTTGTAGCCAACTGAATGGCAAATAGCAACAACCACATTTTTATTATAGGCTGTCCAGGAGAGGATTTTTTGCTGAAGAAATTCTTTTCCCATTTTAGCTATCCTTGGTGGGGTCGGTAGACAGGTGACCATAAGGAAAGGTGAAAAGAATCTGGCTGGAGGAGCCTCCATTTTCAAACATGAACATAGAATGTCCCCCTTGCCTAAGGCAGAGGTGGAGGTGGATGCCACGGATCATTTAGTCTCCAGCAATTGGGAGAGATATATTTTTACTTAAGACCTAGGAAAACACTTTCTTCTTCTCCAATACCTTCCACAGGGCATCTTTGGTTTCTTTATTTCTCAAACTGTAAATGAGAGTGTTCAGCATGGGGACCACTAGCGAATAGAATACAGATACCACCTTGTCCCTGCCAAGTGAGTTGCTGGAGCTGGGTTGCAGGTACATGAAAAAGGCTGTCCCAAACAACATAGTCACCATCATCAGCTGGGAGGCACAGGTGTTGAAAGCTTTCCATCAGCCTTCCACTTAGTGGATCTTCAAGACAGCAGACCCTATGTAACTGTAGGAGATAGAAAGGATGAGGAACGATGCCCCCGACAGAAACTACTATGAGGAAATTCACCACTTGACTGAAGAAAGTGTGAGAGCAAGAAAGTGCCAGGACTGGTGGGAGGTCGCAGAAGATATGGTTGACGACTTGGGTCCACAGAAGTGGAGCCAAAATATGGAGGTGGCCTGGATCAGGGAGCTCAGGAAGCCACCAATATATGCCCCAATGACCATTTGGGTAAAGATGCCCTGGGACAAGATTGTGGTGTATTGCAGGGGACTGGAGATGGCTGCATATAGGTCATATGCTGTAGCAGTCAGGAGGAAGCATTTGGTTAGAACCATGCTAACAAAGAAAAAAAAACGAGCAGCACAGCCCATGAATGATATGGTCTTCTGCTCCTGGAAGAAGTTGATGAGCATGTTGGGAGCCACTGTGGAAGAGTAGTGGGTTTCAATGAAGGACAAGTTGCTGAGTGAGAAGTACATGGGTGCGTGCAGATGGGTGTCACTTTTTTATGTTTTAAAAGTGGTTTCATATTTATTTAATTGTACTTTAGAGGTAGGTTTACAGAGCAAACTAATTTCTCATTAAACAGTTAATATACATATTGTTTTGTGACATTGGTTGCCAACCCCACGGCATGTCAACATTCTCCCCTTCTTGACCTTGGGTTCCCCATTACCTGCCTACTTGTATGATGGTTGTCACTTTTGTGCAGAAAATGAGCGCCAGATTCCAGGCCAGGGTTACGAGATAGATGCCCAGGAAGGTCACAGAAGTGGACCTGCAGTACTGGATGGTCTACGAATCTCAGGAGGATGAACATGGTCATTGATGAGCTGTTTCAGGCCTTGGCTATGGACATGTTTCTAACAGACCACAAGGACAAGATACAGACCTGGGATAATAATAATGATCCATGTCAACAAATAATTACAGGATGTATGGGGAGATGGCAGAAGATTACAGAGGGTTACAATTTTATGCAATGATTTTTTCTCTCCTCTTTCTGTCTTGTCTCTCTCTCTAAGAAGGCAATTTCTATTATTGTCGTAAATATTTAGGCGTTATAGTATAGTGGATATGCTCTGGAACTTAGAATTCAGACTTCTTAGGATCAACTTGCACCTTCACCCCTTACTAGCTATGCCATGTTGGGTGAGATACCTAACAATTCTAGACTTTAGTTTCCTTATCTTTAAAACGGGGTGACTCTACCTGCTTCACAGATTTGTTTTAAGGACTAAATAAGGCAAAGTGTGTACAGTGCCTGACACATACTAAGTGCCCAGTAAAAGGTAATATTAGGACAGTTTTGTGTGTGTCAGATGAGTCAGCTCATGCCATTAAATCACTATTCATGCACTTTATGCAAGTTTCAATACTGAAATGGGGGACCAATGGAGTCCATGGTATATTCAATACTCTACTGCAAAAGGGCTCTTTAAAGTATTAAAGAGCAAAGATGTCACTTTGAGGACTAAGGTGCACCTGATCCAAGCCATGGTATTTTCAATCGCCTTATATGCATGCAAAAGCTGGAAAATAAATAAGGAAGACAAAGGAAAAATTGATGCTTCTGGATTACAGTGTTGGTGAAGAATATTGACTGTCAGAAGAATGAACAAATCTGTCTTGGAAGAACTACAGCCAGAATGCTCCTTACAAGGGAGCATGGCAAGACTTTGTCTCAAGTACTTTGGACATGTTATCAGGAGGGGCTCATCCCTGGAGAAGGACATCCTGTTTCGTAAAGTAGAATGTCAGTGAAAATGAGAAAGACTCTCAAAGAAATGGATTGACACAGTGTCTACAATAATGGGCTCAAACATAGCAATGATTGTAAAGATGGCACAGGAGCAGACAGTGTCTCAATCTGTCATACATAAGGTCGCTATGGTGGGAACTGACTTGACAGCACCTAACAACACAGAAAATTTGAAAGATATTGCTAACTTATTTTGAGAAAATCCTGGAGTATGTATGTAGAATGGACTGTAAGAGTGTTATAAAGGACAGACTATAATATTTGATTGAGTTACATTTACTTATGTACTCTAGTTTTGGTATTTATTGTCTTAACGTGATCATGTAGGAGTGGCTGTAACAATTTGTTTATTGGATTAAACAGCAACATGCATTCAGTGAGGATAAGATGGCAGATCTTGCCTGCTACAATTCAGAGAAAGTAATTCAAAATCTTAGGGAGCTAGGAATGTTAAGGTGGGTTTGTCGTGTGTGTCCTACATACTAATCCCCCTCCCATCCTGTCTACATAGAGAGCTAACAGGAAAGGCATTGAGAAAGAACTCAGGGAAGGGAAAATCAGCATCTCTGAAAAGCAATCTGGTGGGATGACAGTGGGACATGCTGCCATTGAGAAAGCTTCCTGGTTTCATTGTGAAGTCAAGTATTCGTGCTGAACCTCCAGAGGCAGGGTGGACAAAATTAACATATTGGGCAGAAGGGATAAAGTGGCAATGATAATGTTATCTTTTTAAAAATGTTAAAGGCATAATTTAGATACAGTAAAATTTCCCTTTTCTGTGTAGTTCTGCAAATTTAGGCAAATGTATAGTCATGTTATTACCACCACAACGAAGTATAGAACAGTTTCATTACACCAAAATATTTCCCTGTGCCTATTTGTAGTTAATCCTTCATTCTACATCCAGCCCCTGGCATCCATTGATCTGTTTTCTGTATCTTTGAGGACTAAGGTGCACCTGACTCAAGCCATGGTATTTTTGATCACCTCATACGCGTTTGAAAGTTGGATGATAAAGAAGGAAGACGGAAGAAGAACTGACATATTTGAATTATGGTGTTGGTGAGGAATATTGAATATACCATGGATTGACTGAAAAATGAACAAATCTGTCTTGGAAGAAGTACAGACAGAATGCTCCTGGGCAGTGTTTTTTTTCTCTTGTAGGTACTGTTGTTAAAAGTTGGAATCAACTTGATGGCACTTAACAACAATAATAAGCGGTGAAGAAACATTACAACACATTTTACTAAGTACACATTGCTCTTAATTCAATAGAAAAAGATTCTCTGGAAATTCAACTTCTCAAATGTGAGAAATGTTGAACAATTTAGCAACAAAGTAAAGGATTCTGTATTAGAATCTGTATGTTAAAAGACTGTTGTTAAACTAGATGTTCCCATTATTGGAGGTGAAGGAAAACATTTTTATGGAAAATGGATTTTTAAATATACTACTTGTATTCAAGAGTACAGTTGTTATTAGCTGCCATCAAGTTTGTTCTAACTCATAGTGACCCTCTGCATAACGGAATGAAACACGGCCCAGTCCTTTCTTAACACTCTAATAGAGGAGAAATTTTTATGGATGAGCTTGTTTCAGATTCCATCAAATCCTGTACTAGGCAGCAGTAGTAAAATGTGCACTTAACTGAGAGATCTCTCAGCTCTAGTTTTCTCTCTGCCATTAATTATCTAGGAAACCTTTGATAAAACAGGAAACCTCTCTCAGTTTCTGCAAGGAAAATTCAGAGGCTTTTTTTTTTTTTTTTTTTAAAAAGAAAGAACCTGAATTTTCCCAGATTAGCAATGGAAAACAAATTTCCACATAGGGAGAGCTGGCTGGATATTTAGCCTTGACTCTTGGTCCCTGGAGATTATTTCAGTAATTCTTGCTTGGGCCACACACGGTATAGCTAAACTCAAGAACCAAATACCGAACCAGTTGCTATCTAGTTAGTTGATTCGAACTCATGACAACCCTGTGTGTTGAAGAACAAAACTGCACTCCATAGGATTTTGAAGGCTGTTATCTTTCGGAAGCAGATTACCAGGCCTTTTCTGAGGCACATCTGGGTGGGTTTAATCCACCAAACTTTTGGTCCCAGCCAGGGACTCTACAACTCAAGAACAGAGAGATCATATCTCCCAGTCTCCATTTCCATGCCAGTAAAAGGAGGTGTTTGAGCAATATAGACATTGAAAACCAAACACCAAATCCGTTGCCTTTGAGTTGATTCCAACTCAGATCTACCCTGTAGGACAGAGTAGCAATGTCCCATAGGGTGTACAAGGCTCTAAATGTTTACAGAAGTAAACTCCCACATCTTTCTCCCATAGAGCAGCTGGTGAATTCAAACTGCTGATCTTTTGGTTAGCAGCTGAGTCTTAACCACTGCACCACCAAGGCTCTTGACATAGACATTAGAGTCTCTACAATAGCTGACAATTTATGGACCTGAGGCTCTAGGTTGCCAACAATCTCACCAGGAGACAAGCCTGTATGGATGATTGTCTCAGGACAACCTTATTATAGGACTCTGTTGTGGAAAAAGGTGAAGCTTTGGTCTCAAGGTGGTGTAGAGATAGGGGCCTTCTACTGTGTTGTGAAAAATTTCTTCAGTTCTGATTCCCCAATCTGGACTTCATAGTGTCTATTTCTTTTTTGGAAGGTCCAAGTCTTCTCTTCAGTCTTCTCATGGCTGACTTCATCTCTTGGTTCCTTAGGGTGTAGACCATGGGGTTCAGGACAGGGCTGAAGACAGTGAAGGTGATGGAGACAGCTCTGTCCATGATGAAGGCAGTGAAGGGCCTGGCATAGACATAGATGCAGGGCACAAAATGCAGGGTCACCACAGTGATTTGGGCTGTACAGGTAGAGATGGCTTTCCTCCTGCCTTCCCCAGTATGAGACCTCAGCATCATCAAGATGACAGTATAGGACACCAGGATAAGGACAAACCAAAGGGTAGTGAGCAGACCATTGTTGGAAATCATCAGGAGCTCGAGAGCAAAGGTGTCTGTGCAGGAGAGTTTGAGGACCTGAGGAACATCACAGTAGAAGCCATCAACAACATTGGGTCCACAGAAGGGGAGTGGGAGCAACAGGGAAATTTGCACAATGGAGTGGACAAAGCCTCCCACCCAGGAGGCCACAATGAGTGCAGTGCATCGCCCCCTACTCATGATGGTCACGTAGCGCAGGGGCTTGGAGATGGCCATGTAACGATCAAATGCCATCAGAGACAGAGAAAAAACATCTGCTCCACCAACGAAGTGAAAGAAAAACATCTGTGTGATGCAACCATTGAAAGAAATGGTCTTTGTCCTTGAGAGAAGGTCTACTAGGATCTTTGGAGCTGTAATGGAGGAGAAGCAGATGTCCAAGGCAGAGAGGTTGCAGAGCAGGACGTACATGGGGATGTGAAGGCGAGACTCACAGGTAACAGTGACTATGATGGCAACATTTGCTAACACAGTTGTTACATAGACCATAGTTAAAAAGAAAAATAAAAGCAAGCTCAGTTCTTGAGTCTGAGTAAGTCCACAGAAAATAAATTCAGGCACCCTGGTATAATTTCCCAGGGCCATTGGATGGTTTCCTTTTCCATGCACACCTTTGAAGGAAATAATAACATTACTAAGACAATGAAATCAAGTAAAGGTTTATTTGTTTTATAGAAATTGTATGTGGAGAAATATGTTTTTTTGGTCACATATCTCATTCTTCATGAATGTGCTGTGTTACATGAAAAACTCACTTAGTCATTGATACAAGGAAAGGTTTGGACTAGATCACTAGTTTCCCCATTGTGGTCAGTGGGGGAGTGTGGGTTCTGTAGAGCTCAAACCTAGAGGTTTTTGAAGAAGAGAATGTAAGGGAGGTTTAATGAAAGGGTTTGTGAGTTCCATACAATTTGGTGAATCAGAGCAGCTCTGATTTTATTCACATCCACTTTATTTCTATGGCTTAAAAGGTTTGAAAACCACTGGAATAAATCAATCCTCAGATACCTTTCAGTAACAACATGAAATGAATCTATTTGAATAGCATATTATAGTTGTCAAAGCTGCAGAACACCTAAATGTAGTAAAATATCCTGAAGTTATCTGAGAAGTAGAAGGGAAAGTGTTATTATTCACGTTTTACCAATTCTGAAAATAAACTCAGTAAGGGTAAGTAATTTTCCAAGACCATACAGCAAATTAAAGGCAGAGAGGGTTTAAGACAAAATTCTCCTTCCTCTTAGCTCAGGGATCTTTCCACTATAGTGCACTGACTTCCAGTTTCAGTTACATAAATTCAAGAATAATATGCATAAGGCACCCTGTACAGAATTTTTATGGCACTTTCAGTATCTGGTTTCATCACCTCTTCCAATTCCTTTCTCCATGACAATTGAATTTTAGGCCACCGCCATTCTATTACCTTTCCGAAATCACAATTCTTCTGTTTAACTTTTTATTTTATTTCATGAGTACTCAGGAGTTAGGAGTACATGACGTACTTATTGCAAAGAAGATGCTGAGGATGGTGTTAGGAACAACTCTGTTTATGAAGAAGACAGCAAAGATCTAGATAGATCTCTGTCTCTGACTCTGTCTCTAGCCCCGTCTCCTGTCCTCATCCCCTTACCCATACGCATACCCATCTGTCTGTCTGTTTATCTATCTATCATCCATCCATCCATCTACCAACCCACCCATCCACCCTTCCTTCCTTCTTTCCTTCCATCCATCCATCCGTCTTTTTATCTATGGCTTGAAATGAAGGGCTCCACAGTGATGTAGTCAGTACATCATTTCCTCCTGGCTCCTTACTATAAAAGTTAAGCTGTGTCTGTTGAGAAAGGAAACGGGCCATTGTATAAAACACTCTCATGAGGATCCTACTTTCTTCTCTTCTCTTAATTTGTCCCCTCTTCTCTACCCTAAACCAAACCCTTATAATCTCTGCTTAGATTTTTGCACTCCTAATTGGTCTCTGTTAGGTCTAGTTTTTCTCTATTTCATCCTCTCTGCTATTTACAGAAGTATCTTTATCAGTCATAAAAGGGACTATGTTATTTATTTGTCTGAAACTTTTTATGGCTCCCTACTGCCTACAGAATAAAGGCTCTTTTATACAGAATAAACTTCTCTTATATCATCCAAGAATTTCCTATGTTTTGAACATTATACGGTGCCCTGTTTCCTTTGACCCCGTTTCAAAGGCTCAAACTTTATGCAGCTTCTTGCTGGTCCTCACCTCTGTATCTGCCTTCTTGCTGTTCCCTCTTCCTGCCATAGCCCCCTCCTTCTCAGAACCTCCTATCTCCCTTTATCGGCAAACACTGATTCTTCGACACTTAGGTCCAGGTTTCCTCCTTTATGGAAACTTTCCTGACCCCTCATCTAGATCCCTCCTTTGTGACTCCATCATATTTGCGTGGACTTCTCTTCTGGCACCTGTGACAGTTTATCACACCTATTTTTTTATATGTCTGTGTCATCTTAGTTCAGTATAATTTCCCTATGAAACCTGAAGTTCAACTTGTCTGCTCAGTGTTTTGTTCATCCTAATATTGTCAAAGCCTTTTCTGGCACTTAAAACAAAAAACCAAACCTGTTGCCGTCAAGTGGATTCCGACTCATAGTGACCCTATAGGACAGAGTAGAACTCCCCCATAGGGTTTCCAAGGAGCGACTGGTGGATTCAAACTACTGACCTTTTGGTTAGCAGCTGAGCTTTTAACCACTTCTCCACCAGGGCTCCTTTCTGGCACTTAATATATGCTTAAAAAGTGTTTTTTGAATTAACAAATCAGTGTAGCTGGCCTATCTATGTTGACAGTGAATGTGGGTGAATGAGAGGGATCACTATGAACACAGGCTAAGAAACTCTTTTGCTAATATCTTTGACTTGGCCTCAGTGATGCCAGTTAGAGATTTGTTTTCTTATCCAGCCTATAAAATGACACTGTGACCTTGAGAAGCTCATTTACCTTCTCTCTGCCTCAGATCCTCAGTGTGAAATGTGGAGGGGCAGCCTAGTGTGATGTAGTGGGGACAATGCCAAGAGCTTTGGAGTGGTGCACACCTGGGTTGGAATTCTGCCTATTCCTCCTTTGTCACCTAGAGAAAGTCCTTTAATTTCCTTCAGTTTCCTCTTCTTTAAACTGGCAACCATAACATTTATTTGATTGTGTAATGTAAAAAGTAAACGTGATAATGTTTGTGAAGTGCCCAGCCCATAGTAGGCATTCAACAAACTTGGTTCCTTTCCCATTGCACTGAAAACAGCTCCTTTTCCATCTGTCTTTCCTATAAAAAAGGGTTATTTATGAAGACACTTGTAAAATATAAGATGCTATTTAAAAAAAGGAGAGCTTCTCTTTGAACAAGCTTGCTTATGTTTGCTTCAGTGAACTTGTGTTAATTGACCAAATGGACCAGAGACTTTGAGGCTGGGTCAGTGGTTTCAAGAATAAGGCTAGATCTGGATCAAAGGGGAAGGATATCTGGTGAGTCATGCACAATGGGAAAGTATGGTGCTGACTTTGAAACCTCCATGTTTTCTGAGGAAATGTGGAGTTAAAAACATGCTTTTTGAGTATCCTTTGATTTTGGAGAAAGGGGCTCCATGAATTTCTGGAAAAACCCTAAGCTGGAACAAAATCTGCTCCTTACATACAACTCAAGTGTTCTGTCAAGCATAGACTGCCTTCTCTTTACCATGTTGACCCTGTTTCTGTGGCTGCCTCTTTTTTTATTAAGACTTCCCAATTCCTAATATTTAACATCCACTTCTTTATTTTCTTTCAGTGAGGTTTTCATCTACTTTTGCAGTATCTTATTGCTTGGTACATTTTTCATGCTCATTATATTTCATTCATGCATAATTCACGATGTCTCACATACTGACAGTCCAAAGTACTTACCCGAACTATTTAATGTCCAACCATGAATTTACACCATCTGAGACTGGAACCTGAGCCTCAGTGTGTGAATGGTGGGGAAACATTGAGTTTGCAGGTGAAGTCCTTCTGAAGTTTGGTTATTCCAGGCTTCAATGTCTTCTCTTCAACCCTTACATTAGAAAAGACCAGACTCAAAGAGTCACACCATCATGGTTCTTTTGCCTGTCCCAAAGTGTTCCATGTGCAGTAGTCCCTCAGGTCCAAGTCTATTTTAAGAATTAGCAAAGGGCATTTTATTGGATGTGACTGAATGGACATTTTGCTAGTAGTGTTGGAGTTCCAGTGGGAGTTATTAAACAGTCGCTAAGTTATTCTACGCAAGTTCTCTCTCTCTTTCTCATGCACAGAGAAAGACACCCATTTTTCTTCTTTCCAAATTCTTCAAAACCACAGAGGACACAAATCCATTAATTCTGTGGTTCTTTGAGTTTTGGGGAAATTGCTCTATCGAAACACTTAATGTCATTTGATTATGCATTCTCAATGAGGGCAAAATTTCCCTTAAGGGGACAAAAATTGTTTCTTGGGATGAGGTGAAAAGAATTTAGATATTATAATGGTTTGTAGCTCTTCAAAGGACCACAGTACACCAATAGATGTACAGTATACCTGTGATATTAAAATTTTATGGTGGAGCGATTAGGAAAAAAAATCTAAAAAGGATCTTTGAAGTGGGGGACGATAATTTAAGAAGGTTGAGGAACACTGCCCTATGATGAAGAGTCTTGACCCAATGTCTCTGTCTTGTAGGACACAGAGAAGCTCATAGAGGTGTGATACCTCCTGAGACCCTCTTAGCCAAATATAAATACAACACAACAATTTGACGCAATTTGACATCTTGCAAAACACTGTTCAGTGTGTTACCATTTCCTGGGCTTCCTTACTCCTTTGGCTAATTTTTAATTTTTTAAATTTATTATAGGTGAAAGAATATAGAGACCTTTAAAAATATGATATTAAAAAAAATGTAAAGATATTGGTGTGTAGCATATTAATATTTTATTTTTATTGTGCTTTAAGTGAAAGTTTACATGAAAATTTTCTCATTCAAAAATTTTTACACAAATTTTTTTGTGACATCGGTTGCAATCCCTGTAATGTGACAGCACTCTCCCCCTTTTCGCGCTGTGTTGCCTGTGTCCTTTCACCTAGTTTCCCTGTCCCTTCCTGCCTTCTTGCCTCATTTTGGGCAGGAGTTGCTTATTTGGTCTTGTAGGTATTTGGTTGATCTAAAAAACACCTTCCTTATTGTTATTGTTTGTTTTATAGGTCTGTCTAATCTTTGAAAAGTGGGCTTCGGGAATGGCTTCAGTTTTGAGTTAGCAGGGTGTCCAGGACCACAGTCTTGGAGGTTCCTCCAGTCTCTATCAGACCAATAAATCTGATTTTTTTTGTATTTGAATTTTGTTCTATATTTTTTCCAACTCTATCCTGGATTCTCTATTGTGATCCCTGTCAGAACAGTCAGTCATGGTAGCCGGGCACCATCTAATTCTTCTGAGCTCAGGCTGGCAGAGGTCTTGGTTAATTTTTGAATGGTACTGATGGCTGATTGGTGGAATTTGAGGTGAACATAGAGAGAGAAGGGAGCTTGATTGTCCCTATATATCCATGCTCTTGGAATCCTTTCTTTGGGAGAGGGGTAGATTCCAACACGGTCCCCTTGGCTATTACTAAATGATCCTGAGTCAGTTGCATTTTTATTTTCTCTCCTGGTACATAAAATACGCCTTGAGTGTTTGAAAAGGTGTCTCTTTTGTAGTTTTTTTGTCAGCTACAGTGACTCTTCTTGAATTATCTGTTCATGCTATATAATTTTGCCCCAGCTATAATACACAATAACAACAACATAAAAGCATTGAGAGTGAGATGAAAAGAAGGAAGAAAAGGGAAGAATGAAGCTCAGCTTAACATAAAATAAATGGTCATGGTGAATTTTGTGCAGATGAGTCCCTAAACTATTCAAGCAGTTTTGAGACTAATTTTAGTAGGAAAATCAGTAGAATGGATGTGAAAATTGGAAATTCTTGTCCATGAATAGATTTGTCCATGTATATATCTGGCTTAACAGAACTTAAAATATGCCTTGCCTTTTCACTGCTTGGTGAAATATACTCAAGATTCTGGACTCAAAATATAAAATTAATAAGAGATTTTAATAATAAACTGGAAATAGCAGAGTCATCTGAGAGAGCATATATATAAATAAATACATCTATATGTCACTTTGAAGACTAAATTGTGCCTGACCCAAGCCATGATATTTTCAATTGCCTCATATGTATGTGAAAGCTGGGCAATGAATAAGGAAGGCTGAAGAAGAATTGATGTGTAGATAATGGGGTTCAGCATGGACGTGATGACCGTGTTATTGATAGATATGATTGTGCCCATGGGCAGCTTAATGAAGGGTCAAAGGAGATGAAAACATATGGTACAAAGTGGAGAGTCACCACTAGGATGTGGGAAGTACAGGTGGAGAGGGCCTTGCTCTGTCCCTTGTCACAGTGGGATTGCGCCATCACCAGAATAACGGTGTCGGAACCCAGGAGCAGGAGGAACCACAGCAGGGTCACTGGTCCATTGTTAGAGATGAGAAGCTCCAGGGCAAAGGAGTCAGTGCAGGTCAGTTTTACTACCTGGGCACTTCACAGTAGGAGGCATCCATAATGTTGGGGCCACAGAAGAGGAGTGGAAGCATGAGAATTATCTGGACAATTGAATACAGACTGCCCCCCATCCAGAAAGCCACCACCAAAGTCACCCATACCTCTCTCCTCATAATGGTCACATAGTAGAGGGGTTTGGAAATTGCAAGGTATCTGTCATAGGCCATTATGGAGAGGAAAAAAATATCTGCCCCACCAGCAAAATGAAAGAAAAAGATCTGTGCCATGCAGCCATTGTAGGATATGGTCTTTTTCTTTAAAAGATCCACCAGGAACTTAGGGACAGTGATGGATGAAAACACAACGTCCAGGGCTGATAATGTTCCTCAAGAGAAAGTACATAAGAGTGTGGAGGTGGGACTCACAGGTGACGGCGACCACAATAAAGAGGTTGCTCAACATGGTTGTTATGTACACAACAAGGAAGAGCATAAACAAGAAACACTACAGCTCTTGAAAGGGAGTGACTTCCAGGAAGACAAACTCCTTCACATTGGTGTGGTTGTCCAGGTCGTCAGTGGGGAAGACCCTCTTCCAATTCTGCCTTGGGAGAAGAGACTTTACCATTAGGAGTATGGTATTATGAGGTAGCAACATCATTTATTATACACCCACTCCTGTCCTCACTTATGGACATGGTTAGGTTCCAAAGACCAGGTGCTTATGTGAAAACTGGCATTATGTGAAAGTGGAGGATGATCACATCAGATCATAAAGTGGAGAATGATCATATCATTACATAACTGCCAAATAACATCATTATATAACTGCAAAATTTCATCATTACATAACTGCCAAATTACATCATTACATAACCACCAAAGCACTGAGATCATGGCCCAGCCAAGGTGACAAATAAACTTAACTCTCACAACCAGTGTAAATCTCGCCTTGCACTTCAGCGTTTGTTACTGCCAGATGTACGTCATTAATGTGCAAAATACACAGATAGTAAATTTTTTGCCATTGTTGTAAATGCAAAATATAGGATAACGAGATAGTCAATAAGTGAGGAGTAGGTGTATATTCTTATAAGGCTTTCTGGGCATCCAGATTATCATGACAACTCAGAAAAACTGGGCTAGATTTTTTCTTTTGTGTATTGGAAATTCTTTATTCTGACAATTCTTCCTACTGGAAATACCTTGGGTTGGCAGGAAGGACCATCACACTCAAGGATTTCATGTCCTTATTCTGACTAGAGAGAGATGGATGAACTGTGGTCTGTTTTGACAATGATTTACCTTTTGTCCTGTAGGAATAACTTCTTCACATGTCTACAAAGCTTCAAACTTTACCAAAGGCTTTATCTACAACATCTCATCCTTGTGTTGATCCTCATGATATCTCTGTTGTGTCTACATAGTGGTTATGTTTATTTTTATTTTATATATGGGGAAAAACAAGTTTAGAGCTGCTAATGACTTGCCTACAGCTGCATAATTGCAGGATTAATTAATTAGTAATAAATTAAGAATTTGAAAACAAATCAGTCCTAACACCAGAGGTCTTTCCACTGTACCACTCTGCCAGATGAGAAAGCCATAGGGGCTTACTTTGACCATGTAGTAGTTTATTGGAATTATAATGAATAAGTAGTGATGGTTCAGGTTGTGCATCAACTTGGCTGGGCCATGATTCTCAGTGGTTTGATAGTCATATGATGACGTGCTCACTTTCATGATAAGATTTAATACTATGTGATCACCTCCATGACGGAATCTGCTGTGAGTAGCCAATCAGTTGAAAGGGTGTTTCCTTGGGCGTGTGGTCTGCGTTGAATATAAGAGGATATTCTGGCAAGGCTTGTGGTCTTTTGTTTGTTCTGGATCCTGCAGATGGCTCCTTTTCATCTGACCTCTGGTTCTTGAGATTTGAGCTAGCAGCTTCCCTGCATCTTGCCTGTCAATCTTTGGAATTTGTTGATCTTCACAGCCTGTGAAAAATAGTCCTGTTCTCCTACCTGCCAATCTTGGGTTTGCCAGCCCCTGTGGCTGCTTGCATCCAGAAAAGCCTCTATCCTGACCCACGGACTTGAGACTTTTCAGCCTCTACAACCGCTTGAGCCATTTCCTTGATATAAATCTCTCTCTATATATATTTATACGCTTTACTGGTTTTGCTTCTCTAGAGAACCCAGCCTAAGACAGTAAGGCCTAAATAAACAATCTGGATAGCCCAAGTGGTTGGAAATTCAAACCCACCCAGTGGTTCAGCAGAAGAAAGTCCTGGCAAACTGCTTCCATAAAGATTATAGCCTAGAAGATCCTATGGAGCAGTTCTAATCTGTAACACGAGAGGCAACCTTGAGTTGGCATTGACTCTACAGCAATGGGTTTGTTATTTTGGTTTTGATAAAGCCGAAATAGTTATTTAAGTAGCCTGACTACTTCATCTTCACCTCCTCCCTTAAAGGAAGAGAAGAACAAGGTCCCCAGAAGCACTTCTGGGAATTCTGGAAAAGGGCCCTGGACAAGGAGTTTAGGAAGGCTACTTCAAGGAGCTCCCAGCAGGAGACAGAGCACCCTGTTTTTATTTCTTCTCTTTCTCTCCCTTCCTTCTTTTCTTTTCTCACACCCACCTAGCCTGGTGCACCATCCCTGCCACTTCTTGACAGGCCATGCCACACCACTTGGCTAGACAGCCACAAGCATATAGAGACTCACCCCTAACTGCTGACTCCCACAATGCCCCAATTTTATTTACTTTTTTTTCTTCATTTTTTGCTTCTTGTTTCTCTCTCTTCTTTCTCTCTTCCACTTAGCTCTGCACATCACATCCTCTCCTTTTCTCCTGCCTATCTGCACCATGTGTTAAATGCCATGGCATGAGTAGTACCAACACAGACCCCCTGGAATCTTGGATCCCCTCCTGCATTTCCTCCTGGCCCCACATGCCAGCCCCAGTTTGTGCCACAAATGACTGATCCCTACCCTTCCCCAACTCTGGACCTGCCCTGCTGCACCACAGTTGAGCCACCAGCCCTGCTTATCTGGGCAAGGTAGTGAGAAGTATTGTGCCCACAGATGAGCAAGCAACAAAACATGCCCAGCATTCTCACCCAGACATAACTAAATACAACAAAAAAGCAGGAAGAAACAAACAAACCTATGATCAGTTAATGAAGAAAATAATTCCTGAATGTCCTGGAGAGAGCAGACAATATCAAAACTTATAAAAGAAAAGGACAGGATGGCTCCAGTAAGTGACCCAAATAAAACACCAGGTGGCCCTCTGGTAGAAGAAAAGTCACGGAAATACCTGATGGGGGATTCAAAAGTCTAATATTCAACCTTGTCAGAGAGATTAGGAAAGAGATGACAGAAAACACAGACAAAACTAAGAAAAAATAGATAATATTATGGAAAATACAGATAAAATCAGGGAAAACACAGACAAAGCAATGAAAGAATTCAGAAAAATAATACAGGAACAAAATATCAAAATAAATAAGCAATTAGAAATCACACAAAAACTTCAATTAGAAATCCAACCTCTGCTCCCTCGGCTTTAGATGCACCATTCTCCTAGTCCATCAGAGTGACAACTCCACCCTTAGAAACACCAGAGGTCATGGTTCCACCCTTTGAAATCCCAGAGGTCCTGGCCATACCTTTTGAGACTGAGGCATCTTGGCTTCTTGTGTTCCTTGTCTCTTCAGCTTCTGCTTCCTGTGGCGTCTTGGCCTGTTGGGCCTCAAGCCCACATCTACCCTGCTGGGGCAAGTGTTTCAAAGCTCTGTAGCTCCACCAGTAAATACCCAGAGGCACCCCACTTTGCCAGAAATCCTCCTGTGCACAGGCACTCAGCTCTCTTACTCCATGGGTCGGCTCCAGTGACAACTCTCACTGGTCTCCTGGTTCTCCTGCTGCTGTTTCTCTGCCACTGTTGCTTCTCTGTTGTTGCTGGGCCTCTGATGCTGCCACTCCTCTATGCATTCACAGTTTCAAAACTGCTTCCACATTTTAGGTATCTGATAGAGCAGCACCCCACTCCCAGTACCAAATTCTGTCTTAGTTGTCTAGTGCTGCTATAACAGAAATACCACAAGTAGATGACTTTAACAAAGAGAAATTTATTCTCTCACAGTCTAGCAGGCTACAAGTCCAAATTCAGGGCATCAGCTCCAGGAGAAGGCTTTCTCTGTCACCTCTGGGAGGAAGGTCCTCGTGATTTATCAGTCTTCCCTTGGTCTGGGAGAATCTCAGTGAAGGAACCTCAGGTCCAAAGGACATGCTGTGCTCCTGGTACTGCTTTCTTGGTGGTATGAGGTTCCCACATGTCTCTGCTCCCTTTTCTTTTTTATATCTCAAAAGAGATTGGCTTAAAACACTAGCCAATCTTGTAGACCTCATCAGCATAACTGCCGCTAATCAATCTTAATACATCATAGTGATAGAGTTTACCACACATAAGGAAATCACATCAGATTACACAATGGTAGACAATCATACAATACTGGGAATCGTGACCTAGCCAAATTGATACACGCATTTTTTGAGGGAGTAATTCAATCCATGACAGATAAACCACAAGATTTCAGAAATGGACAATGCAATAGTAGGTTTTAGGAGAAAATTTGAAACAGTGGAAGACAGGATCAGTGAAATTGAAGACAAATCCTTGGGTAAAACTTTGAGGAATCAGAGAAAAGAGTGAAGAAATCTGATAACTATGTAGGATACAATCAAGAGCAAAAATTTGTGCATGATTGGAGTTCCAAAGCAGAGGGGTAAAGTGGAAAACACAAAGAGGATCATTGAAGATTTGCTGACAAAATTTTCCATAACATCATGAAAAGATGACCATCCAAGAACCTCAATGAACCCCATATTGGATAGACCCCAAGAGAAATTCACTGTGACAAATCATAATCATGCTTGCCAAAACCAAACACAAAAAAGGATCCTGAGAGCAGCTCAAGAAAAATGTAAAGTCACATACTAAGGGGAAACAATAAGACTAAGCTCTGATTACTCAGCAGAAACCATGCAGGCAAGAAGGCAATGGGATGACAAATATAAAACCTTGAAAGAAAAAACCTGCCAACCAAGTATAATATATCCTGCAAAACTCTCACTCAGATATGATGGTAAAATTAGTACATTTTCAGATAAAGAGAAATTAAGGGAATATGTAAAAACCTAATCAAACTTATAAGAATTATTAAAGGGAGTCCTTTGGTTAGAGAATAAACAACATCAGATAACAACCTGAATGTAGGACACAGGACAGGATAAGCTTGATACCAACCTAAGTAATGAACTCTCAAGGATAAAACAAAACTAAAAGATTAAAACATGGAACCAGAGACGTCAATCTGCAAATGACAACACTGTCAGAAAATGAAAGGGGGAATAAATGGTGTAGTTATCAAAATTTCAAATGGAGGGAAGTCAAGGTGATATTAAGTAGTAAAAGACTGGTTCAAACTTAGGAAGATAGGGGTAAATTTCAAGGTAACTCCAAAAATGTTAACATCTACTCATCAAAATAAAGAAGAAAAACATAAGGGCATAGTAAAAACAAAACCTACAAAAACAAAAGAAATGAAAAAAAAAATCCACAAACAAATGGAATTCAGCACAGGAGAGTAAGAGGAACAAAGAAAACGTCAGCGCTACACACACAAAAAAGGTGCTTCAAAATGACAGCAATAAACTCACACCTATTGATAATTTCACTGAATGTAAATGGCTTCAATACACTTGTAAAGAGACAGAGTGACAGAATGGATAAAAAAAAAAAAAATGACTCATCAACATGCTGTCTCCAAGAGACCTGCCTTAGAAACAGAGACATTAAAATGTTAAAAGCCAAAGGATGGAAAAATATATTAAGCAAACAGCAACCAAAAAAGAATAGGAGTGGCAACACTAACCTTGGATAAAATAGACTGTAAGACAAGAGAGGACATTATACAATGATTAAAGGGACAATCCACCTCGAGGACTTAACCATAATAAATATCTACACATCCAATAACAGCGCTCCAAAATACATAAAACAAACTCTAAAAACTTTGGAAAGAGAAACTGACAGTTCCACAATAATAGTAGGAGACTTCAACACAACACTCTTGGTAAAGGACAAAACATCTAGAAAGAAACATAACAAAGATACAGAAGATCTAAAGGCCATAATCGACCAACCTAACCTCATAGGCATATATAGAACACTCTACCCAAGAGCATCAAAGCACACATTCTTTTCTAACGCACATAGAATGTTCTGCAGAATAGACCACATCTTAGACCACAAAACAACTGTCAACAAAATCCAAAACATTGAGATAATATAACGCATCTTCTCTGATCACAACACCATAAAAGTAGAAACTAATAACAGGAAGAGAAATAAAAAAAAATCAAATATATGGAAACTGAATAACACCTTGCTTAAAAACCACTGGGTAAGAAGAACTCAAAGATAGAATAAAAAAATTTCTAGAATCAAACAAGAATGAAAAAACATTGCCAAAACCTTTGGGGCACAGCAAAGGCAGTGCTCAGAGATTGATTTATCACAACAGAGGCACACACCAAAAAAGAAGAAAGTGACAAAATAGAAGTGTTAGCTATACAACGTGAACAAATAGAAAAAGAACAGCAAAAGCAACCCACAGCCACCAGAAGAAAGGAAATAATAAATATGAGAGCAGAAATAAATGAAATAGAGAATAGAAAAACAATAGAAAGAATCAACAAAGCCCAAATTTGGTTATTTGAAAGGATCAACAAAATTGACAAACCATTGACAAAACTGACAAAAGAAAAACAGGAGAGAAAGCAAACAACCCAAAGAAGAATTGAAATGGGGGGCATTTCAACAGACTCAACTGAAATAAAAAGGATCGTAACAGAGTACTATGAAAAACTGTACTCAAACAAATTTGAAAATCTAAAGGAAATTGACAAATTTTTAGAAACACACTATCTGCCTAAACTAACACAAACTGAGGTAGGAAATCTGAACAGAACCATAATAAGAGAAGAGATTGAAAAGGTAATTAAAAAAACAACAGCAACAAAAAATGCCTGGTCCAGATGGCTCCACTGGAAAATTCTACCAAACATTCAGAGAAGAGCTTGCACCAGTACTACTGAAACTATTACAGAACATAGAAAAGGAAGGCATACTTTAAAATTCATTCTATGAAGCCAGTATAACCCTGATACCAAAACCAGGCAAAGACACCATGAAAAAGGAAAATTATAAACCAGTGTATTTCATAAATAAAGATGCAAAAATTCTCAACAAAATTCTAGCCAATAGAATTCACCATCATATAAATAAAACAAAAAACCATGACCACGTGGGGTTCAAACCAAGTATATAAAGATAGTTCAACATTAGAAAATCAATCAACATAATCCACCACATAAATAAAACAGAAGAATCACACGATCATCTCAATCGATGCAGAAAAGGCATTCGATAGAGTCCAACACCAATTACTGATAAAAACCTCAATAAAATAGGAATAGAAGGGAAATTCCTCAACAGAACAAAGGGGGCCTATACAAAACCATGGTGGTGCAGTGGTTAAAAGTTCGGCTCCTAACCGAAAGATAAGCAGTTGAAATCCAGCAGGTGCTCCTTGGAAACCCTGTGGGTCAGTTCTACTCTGCCCTATAGGGTCACTATGGGTTGGAATCAATTCGATGGTAATGAGTTTTTTTTTTTTTTTTTTTTAAATACAAAACCCACAGCCAACATCATTCTCTATGGAGAGAGTCTGAAAACATTCCCCCTGAGAACAGGAACAAAGCAAGGATGTCCTTTATCACCACTCCTATTTAACATTGTGCTGGAAGTCCTAGCTAGAGCCGTAAGACAAGAGAAACAAAAAAGGGCATACAAATTGGTAGGAAAGAAGTAAAACTGTCCCCATTTGTGGATGAAATCATACTACACATAGAGAACCCAAAGGACTCCAAAAGAAAACTACTGGAACTAACAAGAAAGCTTCAGTACAGTAGCAGGATACAAGATAAACATACAAAAATCAGTTGGATTCCATACACCAATAAAGAGAACTACAAAAAGAAAAACAGAAGGCAATACCACTATTTTATCATGCATTAAGTGAAAGTTACAGCTCAAGTTAATTTCTCATACAAAAATTTATACACATATTGTTATGTGACATTAGTTGCAATCCCTATACTATGACAGCATACTCTCCCTTTCCACCCCAGGTTTCTTGTTTCCATTCATCCAGCTCCTGTCCCTTCCTGCCTTCTCATCCTGCCTCTGGACAGGAGCTGCCCATTTGGTCTTGTGTATCTGATTGAACTAAGAAATACACTCTTTAAGAGTATTATTTTATGTTTTACGGTCCAGTCTAATCTTTGCTTTAAGAGTTGGTTTTGTGAATGGTTTTAGTACTGGGTTAACAGAGCGTCCGGGGACCATGGCTTCGGGGGTTCCTCCAGTCTCAGTTAGACCATTAAGTCTGGTCTTTCTATGTGAGTTTGACTTCTGCTCCACACTTTTCTCTTGCTCCAGCAGGGACTGTCTGTTGTGTTCCCTGTCAGGGCAGTCATTGATAGTAGCCTGGCACCATCTAGTTCTTCTGGTCTCAGGCTGATGGAGTCTCTGGTTTATGTGGCCCTTTTGTCTCTTGGGCTAATATTTTCCTTGCGTTTTTGGTGTTTTTCATACTCCTTTGCTCCAGGTGGGTTGGGACCAACTGATGCATCTTAGGTGGCCACTCACAAGTTTTTAAGACCTCAGATGCCACTCACCAAAGTGGAATGCAGAGCATTTTCTTAATAAACTTTTTTATGCCAATTGACCTAGATGTCCCCTGAAAGCATGGTCCCCAGGCCTCAGCCCTGGCTACTCTGTCCCTCAAAGTGTTTGGTTGTGTTCAGGAAACTTCTTAGCTTTTGCTTTAGTCCAGTTGTGCTGACTTCCCCTAAGATGATTCTTGTCTACTTTCTAGTTGGTGAATTCTCCTCTCCCTCCCTCCCCACCCTCATAATGATCAGATAATATTTTCTTCTGTGTTTAAACCTTTTCTTGAGCTCTTAAATAATAGTGGTCTCATGCAGTATTTGTCTTTTTGTGACTAACTAATTTCACTCAGCATAATGTCCTCCAGATTCATCCATGTTGTGAGATGTTTCTCAAATTCATCATTGTTCTTTATTGTTGTGTAGTATTCCATTGTGCATATGCATAATAATCTATCCATTCGTGTGTTGATGGGCACCTAGGTTGTTTCCTTCTTTCGGTATTGAGAACAGTGCTGCAATGAACATGAGTATGCATATATCTATGTGTGTGACTTCTCTTATTTCTCTAGTATATATTCCAAGGAGTGGGATTGCTGGATCATATTTTATTTCTAGCTTTCTAAGGAAGCGCCAAATAGAGTTCCAAAGTGGTTGTACCATTTTACATTCCCACCAGGAGTGCATAAGTGTTCCGGTCTCTCCACAACATCTCCAACATTTATTGCTTTGTTTTTTTTGGATTAGTGCTAGCCTTGTTGGGGTGAGATGTTATCTCATTGTAGTTTTGATTTGCATTTCTCTAATGCGTAATGATTGTGAGGATTTCCTCATGTATCTGTTAGCTGCCTGAATGTCTTCTTTGGTGAAGTGTTTGTTCATATCCTTTGCCGGATTTTTAATTGGGGTATTTGTCTTTTTGTTGTTGAGCTGTTGCAGTATCTTATAGATTTTAGAGATTAGACCCTTATCAGATATGTTGTAGCCAAAATTTTTTTCCCAGTCTGTAGATTCTCCTTTTACTCTTTCGGAGAAGTCTTTTGATGAGCATAAGTGCTTGATTTTTAGGAGCTCTCAGTTACCTAGTTTCTCTTCTGGTGTTTGTGCACTGTTAGTTATGATTGTATTTTGTTTATGCCATGTATTAGGACTCCTAGCATTGTCCCTATTTTTTCTTCCATGATCTTTATTGTTTTAGATTTTATATTTAGGCCTTTGATCCATTTTGAGTTAATTTTGGTACATAGTGTGAGGTAAGGGTCTTGTTTCATTTTTTTGCAGATGGATATCCAGTTATACCACCATTTGTTAAAGAGACTATCTTTTTGCTATTTAATGGACTTTGGGCCTTTGTCAAATATCAGCTGCTCATACGTGGATGAATTTACTTCTGAGTTCCCAATTCTGTTCCACTGTTCTATGTATCTGTTGTTGTACCAGCACCAGGTTGTTTTGGCTACCTTGGTGGTATAATAGGTTCTAAAATCAGGTAGTGTGAGGCCTCCCACTTTGTTCTTCTTCAGTAGTGCTTTACTTATCTGGGGCCTCTTCCCTTTCATATGAAGTTGATGATTTGTTTATCTTGTTAAAAAATGCCATTGGAATTTGGATTGGGATTGCATTGTATCTGTAGATCACTTTGGGTGGAACTGACATTTTTGCAATGTTGAGTCTTCCTATCCATGAGCATAGTATGTTTTTCCACTTATGTAGGTCTCTTTTGGTTTCTTGCAGTAGTGTCTTATAGTTTTATTTGCATAAGTCTTTTACGTCTCTGGTTAGGTTTATTCCTAGGTACTTTATCTTCTTGGGGGCGATTGTAAATGGTATTTATTTGGTGATTTCCTTTTCAAAGCTCTCTTTGTTGGTGTAGAAGAATCCAAGTGATATCTGTGTGTTAATCTTGTATTTTGCTGAAATCTTCTATTAGTTCCAGTAGTTTTCTTCTGGATTCTTTGGAGTTTTCTGTGTATAAGATCATATCATCTGTGAATAGGGATAGTTTTACTTCTTACCAATTTGGATGTACTTTATTTCTCTTCCTTGTCCTATTGTTCTGGGTAGGACCTCAAGCACAATGTTGACTAAAAGTGGTAATAAAGGGTATCTTTTTCTGGTTCCTGTTCTCAAGGGGAATGCTTTCAGACTCTCTCCATTTAGGATGATGCTGGCTGTTGGCTTTGTATAAATGCCGTTTATTATGTTGAGGAATTTCCTTTCTATTCCTATTTTGCTGAAGATTTTTATCACGAATAGGTGTTGGACTTTGTTAAACGCCTTTTCTGCGTTGATTGATGAGATCATGTGGTTCTCATCTTTTCTTTTATTTATGTGATGGATTACATGGATTGTTTTGTAGTGTTGAACCATCCTTGCATACCTGGTATGAATCCCACTTGGTGATGAAGAATTATTTTTTTGATATGTTGTTGAATTCCATTGGCTAGAATTTCGTTGAGGATTTTTGCGTCTATGTTCATGAGGGATACTGGTCTATAATTTTCTTTTTTTTTTTTTTTGTGGTGTCTTTACCTGGATTTGGTATCAGGGTTATGCTGGCTTCATAGAAAGAAGTTCAGGAGTATTCCATCCTTTTCTATGCTCTGAAATACCTTTAGTAGTACTCGTGTTAACTCTTCTCTGAAAGTTTGGTAGAATTCTCCAGTGAAGCCATCAGGGCCAGGGCTTTTTTGTGGGGGATTTTTTTTTTTTTAATTACCTCTTCAATCTCTTCTTTTGTTGTGGGTTTATTTAGTTATTCTACTTTGGCTTGTGTTAGTTTCTGTATGTAGTGTGTTTCTAGAAATTTGTCCATTTCCTCTAGGTTTTCAAATTTGTTGGAGTACAACTTTTCATAGTATTCTGTTATGATCATTTTAATTTCATTTGGGTCTGTTGTGATATCACCCATTTTGTTTCTTTTTTAAAATTTTTTTATCTTGTACTTTAGGTGAAGGTTTACAGAACAAATAGTTTCTCATTAAACAGTCAGTACACATATTGTTTTTTGACATTGGTTAACCCCACAACATGTCAACACGCTCCCTTGTAGGCCTTGGAGGACTTTTTTTTTTTTTTGTGAAAATATACATAGCCAAAGATACACCATTTCAAAAATTTCTACATGTATGATTCAGTCACGTTGATTACATTCTTCCAGTTGTGCTGTAGGTTAACGTTTTGATTTTGGCCCTTTCTTTTTTTTGGATGTGTACATTTATTGTTATAAATTGACCTCTGAGCACTGCTTTTGCTGTGTCCCAAAGTTTCTGGTAAGATGTGTTTTCATTCTCATTTCATCCTATGAATTTCTTTATTCTGTCTTGTTTTCTTTTATAACATAGTAGTTTTTGAGCAAAGTGCTTTTCAGTTTTAATGTATTTGAGTTTTTTTTCCTTGCTTTTTCTGTTATTGATTTCTACTTTTATGGATTATGGTCAAAAGAGATGCTTTGTAATATTACGATGTTTTGGATTCTGTTAAGGTTTGCTTTGTGGCCTAATATGTGGTCTATTCTGGAGAATGTTGCATGTGCATTGGAAAAGAAAGTATACTTGGCTGTTGTTGGCTGGAGTGTTCAGTATATGTCTGAGGTCAAGTTGATTGACTGTGGCATTTAGATCTTCCAAGTCTTTATTGAGCTTCTTTCTAGATGTTCTGTCCTTCATCAAAAGTGGTGTGTTGAAGTCTACTATTATGGTGGAGCTGTCTATTTCTCTTTTCAGTGCAGTTAGAGTTTGTTTTATGTATTTTGGAGCCTGTTGTTGGGTGTGTAAATATTTATTATAGTTATGTCCTCCTGGTGTATTGAGCCTTTAATCATTATATAGTGTCCTTCTTCATTCTTTGTGGTGGATTTTGCTTTAAAGTCTATTTTGTCAGAGATTAATATTGCCACTTCTGCTCTTTTTTGGTTGTTGCTTGCTTGATATATTTTTTTCTATCCTTCGAGTTTTACTTTGTGTCTTTAAGTATAAGGTGTGTCTCTCATAGGCAGCATATGGAGGGATAGTGCTTTTTTTTATCCATTCTGCCTCTCTCTCTTGATTGGTGCATTTAGTCCATTTACATTCAGTGTAATTGTTGATAGTTATTAGTTTAGTGCTATCATTTTGATGTATTTTTTTTTGTGATGTTGACAGTTTCTTTGTTCCTCTTAATTTTCTGTGCTGAGCCATTTTTCTTTATGTATTTTTTTTCATCCTTTTCATTATTGTTGATTTTGTATTCACTGAGTCTTTATGTTTTTCTTCTTTTTTATTTTGAAGGGTAGATTTGTTAGTTTCCTTTTTGGTTACCTTAAAATTTTCCTCTATATTTCTAAGTTTAAACCAATCTTTTATTTCTTGATATCACCTTAACTTCCTCTCCATATGAAGTTCTATGACTACACCTTTTAGTCCCTCTTTTTTGTTTGCAGTTGTCATTGTGTGCATATTGACATCTCTGTTTCCCTATTTTCAGTCTTTTAGTTTTGACTTACCTTTGTAAATTCCCTGTCTGGGTTGATATCTGTTGTTCTGTCCTGTGTTCTAGTCTTTGGTTGTTATCTGATGTTGTTGGTTCTCTAGCTGGAAGACTTCTTTTAATGTTTCTTGTAATTTTTGTTTGGTTTATCTGGAAATGCTCTAGTTTTGTCTTTATAGTTGAGAGACAGGGTGGATTATATATAATTCTTGGCTGGCATTTTTTTTCCGTCAAGGCTGTATATATGTTATCACATTGCCTTCTTGCCTGCATGGTTTCTACTGAGTAGTCAGAGCTTAGTCTCATTGACTCTTCTTTGTAGGTGACTTTTCATTTATCCCTGGCTCCTCTTAAAATTCTCTCTTTATCTTTGGTTTTGGAAAGTTTGATTATAATATGTCTTGGTGACTTTCTTTTGGGATCTCTGCTGTGTGGGGTTTGATGAGCTTCTGGATAGATATCTTCTCATCTTTCATGATATCAGGGAAGTTTTCAGCCAGCAAATCTTCAACAATTCTCTCTGTATTTTCTGTTATCCCTCCTGTTCTGGTACTCCAATCACTCATTGGGTATTCCTCTTGATAGAGTCTCACATAATTCTTAGGGTTTCTTCATTTTTAAAAAATTCTTTTATCTGATTTTTCCTCAGATACATTGGTGTCAAGTGCTTTGTCTTCAGTCCCACTAATTCTGACTTCCATTGCCTCAATTCTGCTCTTATGACTTTCTATTCAGTTGTCTAATTCTGAAATTTTATTGTTAATCTTTTGGATTTCTATTTACTGTCTCTTTATGGATTCAAGCAGCCTGTTAAATTTGTCATTCTGATCTTGTATTGCTTTCCTAAATTCCTCTATTTCTTTGTCTGTATGTTCCTTGGCTTGCTCTTTTGAAGAGTTCCATGTATTAATCTTTTGAATTCTACCTCCAGTAATTCCAAGATTTTCTCTTCCTCTGGAATGTTTCCTGGTTCTTTATTTTGGTCACTTGCTGGAACCATCTTGATATGCTTCTTTATGTTTTTTGATATTGACTGTTATCTCTGATCCATCAATAAGTTATTATACTTATTTATTGTATGTTTGCTTACTGTGTCCTAGATTTGCTTTTTTTTTTTTTTTTTTTTTGTATAGTCCAATATGCTGGGTGTGTAAGCTACTTTGGTTATTAGGATCTTTGAAGCTCTCGAATCCTGTCACCAGGTGGCTAGAGCTGCTACCAGGTGTGTAAGCCCAGGAGTCTGTTTGCTTTTCTTATGTGAATTCAGCTCAGGTGTCCAGGTCATCAGTTACCAAGTGTGTGGTGCAGACTCTCCCCTACAGTCCTATACAGGCAGGGCTACGTAGGGGTGATTGGAGCAGGCACAGGTATCTGGCTGCTGTAGGGGGCTATGTGCTGAGTAAGGTAGGGGGTTGATGGCTGCCCCTGAGTGCCTAGCTGGAAGGCACATCCCTGTCCCCTACAGCACGTAGGTAGGTGGGTTTTGCAGTTGGACTTTGGGCACTCAGTGCTGTTGGTTGTAAGGACTGGGAGCACTACTTATTCTTGGACCCCTGTCATGGGTAGCTAGGTGGAATGTGTGAAACCCCCAGTCCTCAGGTTCCTGATGTGGATGGGTGAGGACCCTGCTTAATGGGCAGGGCAGTGTCAAATGTCATGAATCTGTCACTGTCCCTTGGCTACTGCTGTTGAAAATAGGCTTCAGGTATATACCCTGTTGTTCTATGTTAATGAGGGCCTATGCTGTTGAATTGGCCCACATAGATCTAGGCAGGGGTGAAGGGCATTCAAAGTCTGTGGACCCCTTATGCATGTGCCTACGCGAAGGGGCAGCTCTTGCCCTGAGTTTCCAGTTTAGGGGGTTGGTGATTTTTTAAAGCTAAGAGAATGGTTTGGGTGGGGTTAGTCCTGAGTACCTGGCTTAGGGGAGTTTTTTTTTTTTTTTTTTTTTTCCCCGAAAGCCACAAGACTGGTTTGGGTGCTGTAGCTCCTATTTCTGGCCTAGAGAGCATGGCAATTGTTGAATACTTCTGCAATGGTATAGGAGCAGAGAAAGGAGGGGAGTGGGTGAGGAGAGGGGAAAGTGGCACTTCTTTGTTACAAAATTTCCAGAGGGGGAGGGGTTATTTTGATCCCACTTGGTGGGTTTGACGCTTGCACTTAACTTTCATAGATCCAGTGTCACTTCTCCCTGGCTCCAGAGGCTTATGCAGACTCTCTGCCACCTGGTCTCTCCCGAATGTGGTAAAATGCATCTGGAGTGCTACTGTTTGCCTCAGCCCATGTGCACCATTCGATTCAGCTCACAGGGTGCCAGCTAGCTCAAGTCTGGCACTTCTTTGCTTCTGAACTGTCTCTCCCTCTCCCTGCCACTCAGTCTGACTCCTCAACTTTGTCTTTGATGTTCAGGGCTCCAAGATTGTCATATATAATCAATTTACTTTTTGTTGTTGTTGTTATTTATTGTAAGAGAGACCACAGAATGCATCTGACTATTCCTCCATCTTGGCCACACCTCAAGTAATACCATTTTTAATAGCCCCTAAAAAAAAAAAAAAGAATACTTAAGAATAAATCTAACCAGGAATGTAAAAGACTATTACAAATAAATCTACAAAAAACTACTGCAAGAAGCCAAAAAAGACCTACATAAATGGAAGCATACTATGCTCATGTATAGGTAGACTCAAGAAGACAAAGTATTATAATGACAAGTGCAAAGATATGGAATTAGAAAACCAAAAGTGAATAAAACATTTGGCATTTCTCATGCTGAAAGAACTGAAGCAAAAATTCAAGCCTAGAGTTGCATATTGAAGGATTCTACTGGGAAAATATTAAACGATCTTCAAAAGAAGATAGAAGGAATGTACAGAGTCACAATACCAAAAAGAATTGATCAACATTCAACCATTTCAGGAAGTAGCATATGATCAGTAACTGATGGTACTGAAGGAAGAGGTCCAAGCAATGACAGAATACCAACTGAGCTGTTTCAACGAACGGATGCAGTGCTGGAAGTGCTCACTCATCTATGCCAAGAAATTTGAAAAACAGCTACCTGGCCAACTGACTGGAAGAGATCCATATTCATGTCTATCCCAAAGAAAGATGAGCCAGATGAATGTGGAATATCATTAATATCATTATCACAATATCGCAATATCACAAGTGGATATCATAATGTCATTGATATCACAGTGTCTTAGCCATCTACTGCTGCTCTAACAGAAATACTGAAAGTGGATGGCCTTAACAAAGAGAAGTTTATTCTATCACAGTCCAGTAGGCTACAAGTCCAAATTCAGGTCATAAGCTCCAGGAGAAGGCTTTCTCTGTCAGCTCTGGAGGAAGGTCCTTGTAACGCATCCATCTTCGCTTGGTCTGGGAGCATCCCAGTGCAGGAACCTCAGGTCCAAAGGACGTGCTCTGCAACCAGCACTGCTTTCTTGGTGGTGGGAAGTTCCCATGTGTCCCTGCTTGCTTCCCTCTTTTATATCTCAAAAGAGATTGGATTAGATGTTATCCAATCTTGTACACCTCATCAGTATAACTGCTGCTAATTCATCTTGTTAGATCATAGTGATTGAATTTACAACACATAAGGAAATCACATCAGATTACAAAATGGTTCACAACCATACAACACCGGGAATCATGACCCAGCCAAGCCAACAGACATTTCTGGGGGACACAATTCAATCCATGACACACAGGCAAATAAAATTTTGCTGAAGATCATTCAAAAGTGGCTACAGCAGTACATCGATAAGTAACTGCCAGAAATTCAAGCTGGATTCAGAAGAAGGCGTGGAACCAGGAATATCATTGCTGATGTCAGATGGATCCTGGTTGAAAGCAGAGAATTCAAAAAAAGATGTTTACTTGTGTTTTATTTACTATGCAAGGGCATTCAATTGTGTGAATCATAACAAATTATGAATAACATTACGAAGAATGGGAATTCCAGAGCACCTAATTTTGCTCATAAGGAACCTGTACATAGATCGAGAGACAGTCATTCAAACAGAACAAGGGGATACCGAGTGGTTTAAAGTCAGGAAAGGTGTGTGTCAGGATAGTAACCTTTCACCATACTTATTCAATCTGCATGCTGAGGAAATAATCCCAGAAGCTGGACTATATGAAGAAGAACGGGGTGTCAAGATTGGAGGAAGACTCATTAACAACCTGTGTTATGCAGATGACTCAACCTTGTTTGCTGAAGAGGACCTGAAGCACTTACTGATAAAGATCAAAGACCACAACCTTCAGTTTGGATTACACCTCAACATAGAGAAAACAAAAATCGTCACAACTGGACCAATAAGCAACATCATGATAAACAGAGAAAAGATTGAAGTTGTCAAAGATTTCATTTTACTTGGATCCATAATCAACACTCGTGGAAGCAGCAGTCAAGAAATCAAAAGATGCATTGCACTGGGTAATTCTGCTGCATAAGACCTCTTTAAAGTGTTGAAAAGCAAAGATGTCACCTTGAAGACTAAGGTGCACCTGACCCAAGCCATGGTGTTTTCAATTACCTCATATTCATGCGAAAGCTGGATGATGAATAAGGAAGACTGAAGAATTGACGCCTTTGAATTATGGTGTTGGATATGGAATATACCTTGGATTGCCAAAAGAACGAACAACTCTGTCTTGGAAAAAGTACAACCAGAATGCTCCTTAGAAGCAAGGATGGCTAAACTATGTCTCACATACTTTGGATATGTTTTCAGGAGGGATCAGTCCCTGGAGAAGGACATCATGCTTGGTAAAGTAGAGGGTCCACGAAAAAGGGGAAGATCCTCAATGAGATGGATTGACACAGTTGTTCCACAATGGGCTCAAGCGTAACAACAATTGTGAGGACCACGCAGGACCAGGTAGTGTTTCCTTCTGTTGTGCATAAGGTCTGTATGAGTTGAAACCAACTCGATGGCACCTAACAACGACAACAAAAACCCAAAATAATATACAAATGCAATGCGATCCAGATCCAAATATCAACAGAATTCTTTAACGAGATGGAAAAATTAATCATTGAGTTTATATACAAAGGAAAGAGGCCTGGAATAAGTAAAGCACTACTGAAGAAGAAGACTACAGTAGGAGGACTCGCAGTACCTGACCTCAAAACCTACCATACAACTACAGTAGTCAAAACAGCCTGGTACTGGTACAATGACAGACACATTGACCAATGGAACGGAATTGAGACCCCAGATGTAAATCCATCCACCTGTGGTCACTTGATCTTCGACAAAGGCCCAAAGTCCATCACATGGGGAAAAGACAGTCTTTTTAACAAATGGTTCTGGCAAAACTGCATGTCCATCTGCAAAAAAAAATGAAACAGGACCCATATCTCACACCATACATACAAACTAATTCAAAATGGGTCAAAGACCTAAACGTAAATCCAAAAAACTATAAAGATCATAGAAGAAAAAATAGAGTCAGCACTAGAGGCCCTAATACATGCATTAACAGGATACGAACTATAACTAATACACAGACACCACCAGATAAGTTAGATAACTGGGATCTTCTAAAAATTAAACGCTTATGCGCGTCAAAAGACTTCACCAAAAGAGTAAAAAGGGAACCTATAGACTGGGAAAAAAAATTTGGCTATGACGAATCCAACAAAGATTTAATCTCTAAAATCTACAGGAAAATCCAACACCTCTACAACAAAAAGGCAAATAATCCAGGTTTAAAAATGGGCAAAGAATATAAACAGACACTTGCCTGAAGAAGACATTCAAGTGGGTAATAGATATATGAAGAAATACCCCAGATCACTAGCCATTAGAGAAATACAAATCAAAACTACAGTGAGATACCATCTCATGAATTATGGCATGAATCAAAATTTGGTATTGTGTGTCTATTTGTTTCTGCCTCTTCCCCTTAACATAAACTCCATAAAGGTAAGGACTTTGTTTTGTCACCATTGTAAGCACAACTTCTAGAACTGTACCTGACACATATCAGGCATTCAGTAATTCTTTTTGAATAAATAAATGAATGGTTGTCCAGTGGTTGATGTACAGTAGTGATCCAAGAATTGCTTGTTCTCCTGTATTCCATTTTAAGTCTCATCCTACACTCACTCTTTTCCTCCATATTCTCTTTCTGCTGCTAAGTCAATTACATGACTTAATGCATATGAGAATACATTGTAAACTTCTAAGCACTATATAAGTGAAAAGTATTAATATCAGAATGCTAATATCATTATATAATTATGTTTCCCCCTTTCCAATTAGCTTTTAATCTCTTTTTTAGAGATAGGCTGAGCCTCATTTATTTTCCTACCCATTGTAAGTGCTCAGTAAATATTCATGGAATGAGTTTTACTAAAAAACAATCAAGCAAACAAACAAACAAACAAAAAAAAGCCCAATTTCTATGTGTCTTGAGAAGGCTAATATTTTACTTTAGAGGCAGAAGATCTTAGTAAGACTAAAGGTGTTAGTTGAAAACAACATATACTTTAAGAATTGCAAATGCATATTTTACCTTTCAGGGATTGAAGACTGAACATTATTATATTATTTTATTTTTTATTGTACTTTAGATGAAAGTTTACAGAACAAGTAATTTCTAATTAAACAGTTAGTACACATATTGTTCTATGACATTGGTTAACAACCCTACGACATGTCAACACTCTCCCTTCTCGATCTTGGGTTCCCTATTACCAGCTTTCTTGTCCCCTCTTGCCTTCTAGTTCTTATCCTGGGCTGTTGTTCTATGGGCCTGTCTAATCTTTGGCTGAAAGTTGAACCTCGGGAGTGACTTCATTACTGAGCTAAAAGGGTGTCTGGGGGCCATACTCTCGGGGTTTCTCCAGTCTCTGTCAGGCCAGTAAGCCTGGTCTATTTTTGTGAGTTAGAATTTTGTTCTACATTTTTCTCCAGCTCTGTCCAGGACCCTCTGTTGCAATCCCTGTCAGAGCAGTCAGTGGTGGTAGTCAGGTACCATCTAGTTGTACTGGACTCAGTCTGGTGGAGGTCGTGGTAGCTGTGGTCCATCAGTCCTTTGGACTAACCTTCCCTTGTTTCTTGTTTTCCTCATCCCCCCTTGCTCCAAAGGGGTGAGACCAGTGGTGTATCTTAGATGGCTGCTCACAGGCTTTTAAGACCCCAGATGCTACTTACCGTGGTAGAATGTAGAACATTTTCTTCATAAACTATGTTATGCCAATTGGGCTAGATATTCCCTGAGACTATGGTCCCCATAGCCCTCAGCCCAGCAATTTGGTCCCTCAGGGGTTTGGATGTGTCTATGGAGCTTCCAAGACCTTGCCTTGTATAAGTTGTGCTGGCTTCCCCAGTACTGTGTACTGTCTTACCGTTCACCAAAGTTACCACTTATCTATCGTCTATTTAGTGTTTGCCCCACCCCGACCCCATAACCATCAAAGATTATTTCTTTTTGTGTGTAAACCTTTTCAAGAGTTTTTACAGTAGTGGTCTCATACGATATTTGTCCTTTTGTGATTGACTTATTTCACTCAGCATAATGCCCTCCAGCTTCATCCATGTTATGAGATGCTTCACAGATTCATCATTGTTCTTTACTGTTGCTTAATATTCCATTGTGTGTATGTACCATAGTTTGTTTATCTATTCATCTGTAGATGGGTGACTAAGACAGAATTTGGTACCAGGAGTGGGGTGTCACTCTAACAGATACCTAAAATGTGGAAGCAGTTTTGAAACTGTGAATGGATAGATGAGCAGCAGTTGCAGAGGACCAGCAGCAGCAGAGAAACTGCAGCGGCAGAGAAGCAGCAGTGCAGAGAACCGGCAGCAGCAGAACCAGGACACCACCACAAGACGGTGCTGGAACGGTCCCATGGAGCAAGAGAGCTGAGTGCCTGTGTGCAGGAGGCTTCCTGGCAGAGTGGGGCACCTCCCGGCACTTATCGGTAGAGCTACAGAGCTTTGGAACACATGCCCCAGCAGGGCAGATGTGGGCATGAGGCCCAAGGAGCTAGAAGCAGGAAGCAGAAGTTGAAGAGACAAGGAACATAAGAAACCAAGCTGCCTCAGACTCAAAAGCTATGGCTGTGAGCTCAGGGGTTTCTAAGGGTGGAGCCATGGCCTCTGGTGTTTCTAAGGGTGGAATCACCACTCAGACGGAATAGGAGAATGGTGCGCCTAAAGCTGAGGGAGGAGAGTTGCTGTCCCAGTGGGCCTGGAAAGCAGAGCTGAAGCCCAGGGGCTTCTACTCAGAATCTGGAGAGTGTGGCCAATACCTAGAGTCTGGAGGAGAGGGCCATTGTGTAAATTGTGTCAGAGAACAGAGGATTATTTTCAGAGCCTTGAGGGCTAATGTAATGTGTAATGCTGACTTGCTTGGTGCCTGTTATCCCTTCTTTTCCTCCAGTTTCTCCTGTTAGTAATGGAAATGTCTAGCTTGTGTCTGTTCTGCCATGCTACCTTTGGAAGCAGATAACTTGTATTATAGATTTCACAGATGAAGAGGAAATTTTGGAGTTTGGACTTGGAATTGAGACTCTTGCTATGATATGATGGGATGAATATGTTTTGCATGTTGCAAGGACATGACTTTTTAGGGGGTCAGAGGGTGGAAGGTCATGGATTGAATTGTGTCCCCCCAAAATATCTGTCAACTTGGTTTGGTCATGATTCCCAGTATTGTATGATAGTGTACAATTTGTAATCTGATGTGATCTCCTTATGTGTTGTAAAATCTATCATTATGATGTAATAAGATGGATTAGCAGCAGTTATACTGAGAGTATTTCCTTGGGGAAGTGGAACTTGATGACAAGAATCCCTTACATTTACATACTCTTTTTCATATTTTCTTAGAGATTAAAAAATCCTAACTATTCTTTGGGCTCATAATAACTCTGTAAATTCCAGCTTTGGGTATGACCATCTTCACTATACAGAGGCCTAAACCAAGACTACGGGGATATTGTCAAATTGAGCTACACTAGATTGGGCCTCCTGGTCTGGAGGCCCCTATCCTTATAGACGGGTTTTCAGTTTAGGCCTTCTTCGAAGATGAGGATGGAGGAACCCCAAATATCTCCATATGTGTGTGGGAACTCCCTTCTCTTCTCATGGTTCCATAGGGAGGGACCTAGACTTAAGTGACACCCCTGGTTTTTTGCCCCCTCCACTCAATTCTTCCTAGAAAAATCTGAGTGATTTCTACAACTGGTGATTTTGGGAAAATAATTAGGTGCTGCAAATGGGTAATACTCTTAACTGCTAATGAAAAGATTGGCAGTTAGAGACTACCTAGTGGTGTCTTGGAAGAAAGGACTAGTGATCTACTTCCAAAAAGAGCCAGCCATTGAAAACCCTATGGAGCACAATTATACTCTGACAAACATGGGGTCTCCATGAGTTGGAATAGTGTTAACAACAACTGATTTGGTACCTCAGTGTTCCCTAGAAAGTTCTGAGTGACTTTCGGGGTTGATGGAGGGTTATGGCACCCTGGTGGTGCAGTGGTTAAGAGCCTGGCTGCTAACCGAAAGTTCAGCAATTTGAATCCACCAGTCGCTCCTTGGAAACTCTATGGGGCAGTTCTATCCTGTCCTATAGGGTTGCTATTAGTCAGAATTGACTCGATGGCAATGGGTTTTTTTAATAGGGTTGATGAGTTTCGAAAAATAATCAGGCAGAGTAGCTTGGCTCCATCTTTTTCTTATCTTTCTTTGGGATCCATCTCCCTGCAGAGAGCATGTGACTTGATTTTCTCTCAGTCATGCAGAAGTACAGGGGGCATGCCTGATCCCTCTGGGTGAGACTGTCTCATCCCGTGCTGTAGTACGGGGTAGCCATTGGGCTAGATATAAACCATGTCCTCCTAGAGAACATTATCCACAATTAAGGTGATGTTTGATTTCCATCTGCCTGTCTCTTACCTTCTCTTAGTAGGTTCTAAACTTTGGTAGAGTAAAAGGATGTAATCTATTAGTTCTCCCAAACGCCAAAAATCTCATTTTGCATTATGTTATAGCTTTTTGTTTGTCATCTCCTCTAGACCATCCCTCAGAAGGCAGGAACCACATCTCATTGATATTTGCATCTTTGATGATACACAAAGTCAGTCTCAATGAATGCAGGTAGAATTGCCTGGTGGAAACAAGATGAATTCTTACCTGTACTGGTGGTGATTTTTTGTCACTTTCTAACATTCCCCTCCTTCTGCTGTCACTGCTTCCCTGAAGTAGCATAAGAACATAAACAAACAATCTGCTTTTGTAAAGATTTACAGCCTTGAAATCCTGTGGGGCATTTCTACTCTGTTCCAGAAGGTCTGTATGAGTCAAAATCGATTTGACAGCAATAGATTTTTTTATTTTTATTTTGGTATATATAGCGTTGGATCCCTGGATGATACAAATGGTTAAGCACTCAGCTACTAACCACAAGGTTGGTGGTTCAAACCCACCCAGAGGAACCTTGGGAAAAATCTTGATGATCTGCTTCCAAAAGATCACAGCCATGGAAAACCTGATGGAGCACATTTCTACTCTGGAGACCGAAGACAGAGATCTCTCCATGGAGTCACTATCAGTCAGAGTGAACTCACTGGCAACTGGTTTGGTTTATACATAGCACATCTCCTGGAATTCTACCACACGCTAGTGAAAAGATTTATACACTAGTATGACTTTAGGGAGGTTTGTCATTGAATGTGGAGTGCAGCATTTGTGCAGAGCATGGGCTTTGGTTCAGGTGCTCTAGGCCTGTATCTTAGTTCTACCCCTTACCTCCTGTGCAACCCTGGACAAATCAGTTTTCCTTGCTGACATGTCATTTCCTCTTTAGTCACATAGGGCTAGCATTATACATATCAAGTATTTAATTAAATAACTTTTGTGCCTAGTACCTATGAAGTTCCTAGTATCTGGCTGTTTATTGTTATTTTCAAACCCCTGTCTCTCAGTTTGTTGTACTGTGGTGGCTTGTGTGTTGCTACGATGCTGAAAGCTATGTCACTCGTATTTCAGATACCAACAGAGTCAGTCATGGTGAACAGGTTTCAGTGGAGCTTCCAGAATAAGACAGAGTAGGAACAAAGTCCTGGCTATCTACTTCCAAAAATCAGCCAATGAAAACCTTATGGACCACAATATTGTCCAAAATAGTGCTGAAATATGAACTCCATAGCTTGGAAGACACTTAAAATACACAGTGACCACAACAATGGAGCATATCAGTGATCATAAAGATGGTGCAGGATCAGGCAGCATTTGGTTCTGTTGTACATAGGATCGCCATGAGCTGTAGCCAACTC